>NC_056576.1:26946518-27311518 GCF_018340385.1 Cyprinus carpio
AAATACACTGCAGAATGTTATATTTTCTAATGCATCCATGAATTGCATGTTTTCTGACAACGCTGCACTAGCTCTCGGCGCCAGGGTTCAAAGTCCAAAGCGCAAGTCTGCTCTGAACTTGTTACTCGCCAGTTGCTCAGTAACATTTTTGTGATTTTTTTTTTAAAGGCATGTGACAATGTGATGAGAATCATTTATAAATCTGCTGTTGTCAACAAAAAGCAGCACTGAGATCTTCCTGCGGGTTTCTGCCAAAGTAAAAGCTTAGAAAAAGCAACAACTCTATCGACATTCATAAATGATAGTATTGTAATTTTACTGTTGTTCTGAAAAATAAAATAAAAAAGACAATAATAATGATAATAATAATTACCCTACAACAGCTCTATTAATATATATTTATTATAACATCCACAAAGTGTTCAAATTGGGATCTGTAATATATTCTAATGTTTTAAAAGAATTCTCTTCTGCTCAACAAGACTGCCTTTATTTGTACAGTAAAAGATACATGCCTGATTCAAGTCTCAAAAATGGCCAAAATAATATTTTACTAACTTATTAATTTTAAGTTAAATTGTCCTTTGTTTGTATAATGTCTGCTAGAATGAAAAAAATATATGTTCAGTGTTAAGTAAATATTTTAAAATTTTTGTTTTGTAATTGATTTTTCATTTGAAAAGCAGGACAAAACAGTAAAAAGCACATTTTGGCAATTTAATTAATGCAATGGTGAAAAAAAAAAAAAAAAAAGGCAAAATAGGCAAACGGGGGAAAAATTTGAAAAGACGTGTTCAGTATTTGGCCTCCAGCCCTGTGTTTAATTTTGTTCGGCTTCGGCAATTTCGGTGCATCCCTACATTTTTTACTTTAACTTTTTACCCTATTTTTTTTATCATGTAGAAAAAGCTAAACACCCGTGTGTGTGTGTGTGTGTGTGTGTGTGTGTGTGTGTGTGTGTGTGTGTGTGTGTGTGTGTGTGTGTGTGTGTGTGTGTGTGTGTGTGTGTGTGTGTGTGTGTAAACTGTGGGCCAAGTTATGCGTCATAGCACCAATATCATTTACCAATATCATTTTTCAATACTATACAAGACTGAATAGTAACACTGTAAAGCATGACACCAAAGTCTATATTGAACTTTAGAACAACAATAAACATCACTGGCATAGTTTTGTACCTCAGATCTATTTTTGCAGGGTACCTAGACATGACTTAAGGGATAAGGTATTACTATTTTCTTTCTAGCCTGTTTAATGAATGCAGGCTACCACAAACCATACTTTAATATCATGTGCCACACCTGTGATTTGATCTCACATGCATCTATATTGCACACATACATCCCAAAAACATCTAATACTGCTCAACTGCATCCTTTAATATTCAAAACAATATCACAAAATCCAACCTGTTTTCACTTCCACTCTATTTTGAATTCACTCAAGAGAAGTGAAATCTGGTCACCCACTGTTCTGCTGCAAAACTTTTGTTTTATGTTTTTAGCCACAGAAACAAATATGCAATGATATCAAGGAATAGGGGAGAAGTGTTTTGTTTTGTTCTTAAAGGGTCATTTCTCATAGGATCATACCTGGACCAGAAATAAAATGCTCTCATAATGCTAAATAGTTGATCTCTTTCCTTTGAACATCAAACAAATATTCACTACAAATAAAGCCAAAGAATACAGGTGTACAGTAAATGAACAAAGATAATTAACTGCATGCGTACACAAATTAACTTAAGACTCAGTGAACTGCATTTGAACTTTCAAAGCCACATGCAGGCTACAGCAGAAATAAAAACTTTCCTGAAGGCACACAAAAGTACACACACAGTCTAATAAGCCAACATGTGATACACATCAAAATATGAACAATCAACACTCTTAAACCTTATAACATGCACACAGCCCCGCAGCGCGACAGTGGAAGTGGTTTGGAAGGAGTAGTGGTTGGTAAAGCGTGAAGGTGTGAACAGTGAGGGTAATGTAAATCAGAGCAAAGAGCTTACTCAGACAAAACACCACAACCAAAAAAAGATGAAAGATGGTCTATAATGTATCTGAAAGACCACGTTCACACCTGAAAATGTTGAAAATTCATGTGACTCAATTAACACAAACAACGGCCTACTCAAATATCAATACACCACTGAGCTAAAACTATATATACAGTATATATATGTATGTAATTATACAATTATATATGAATGTAAATATAATATTACTAAAAATTACAACAACCAAAAAAAAAATACTCAACTTAATGGCGCTATTTGTATATTATTATTATTATTCAAAAATAAGTATAATATTGCGAAATATTATTACAACTTAAAAGTTTTCTACTTAAAAAAAATTAAATATATGTGTGTGTGTGTGTTTGTGTGTGTGTATAATACTGTATACTATATATGTGTGTGTGTGTGTGTGTGTGTGTGTGTGTGTGTGTGTGTGTGTGTGTGTGTGTATATATATATATATATATATATATATTATATATATATATATATATATATATATACACCACACACACACACACAGTATACAGTATATAAAACAATAAAACTGTGATTTTTTTTTCAGGATTCTTTGATGAATAGAAAAAGTTAAGAAAAGCTTGTATTTGAAATATACATCTGTTTTAACAATATAAATATGTGTAATATATATATATATATATATATATATATATATATATATATATATATATATATACATTAAAAAATATCACTTTTGGTAAATTTATGCTTCCTTGCTGAAAAAAATATTAATTTTGTTAAAAAAAAAAAAGAGAGAAAAAAAAACTTACTGAGCCCAAATATTTGAAAGGTAGTGTAAATAAATAATTCTCAACTCAAATATGTTATGTGGTATTGAATTAATGCATATATAATTTCCCAAACTGATCTATGTATAAAACAAAATATCACATTTTTATATAAAATGTTTTTAAATGATCGACATTACCTCTCCCAATGCTTCATATCTTTTCTGGTTCCATCTATGCAGGTCCTCTTTATAGTTGAAGACAAACGGCTCCCCTGTGTGTATGTGTCTCAACTGACCATCTGCAATAAAGGGAAAAAAAACATACACAACTATACAATTTTGTAATGAAATCATAAAAAGTGATGTCTTTAAAAGCTTAAGAATATCTACATTTGGTTTGTGTAGGAGGCCTTCCATAAACAAACAGTTTGTAACTCATTAAGAAAGACAGCCCACATTATTCTGCTATCTGCATTTCCTGCTTGGGTCTGAGAATATACTCAATTTTATTATCTATAACCTCCCTATAACATATCTCCCACAGTTCTACTTCAACTGCAGATGAAGGGAATATTAAGGACAATATTAGTGCAGAGTATCTTGAAGTGGAGTGTGAGGGATGGCATGAAGCCAAAGCCTTTGTGAGCCTACAAGAAAAGAATGTTTTCCAACATAAAAGTAAGATGTCTTTGATTGCCCATCACACACACGAAAGCCTTGTTGTTTTCACAGCAAGGGCACAACATTGGCAGGCTTGAACTCAAGTGAATCACTCTTTACCTTCACATTCACCAACCATTTTTGCACCTGCAGTTTGAGAAGCATCAAACACATCAGCCAATCCTATTCTCAATGAGTAGTTGGGATCCAATGAAACACTTTTGCATTGACTGAAAGCCTTAGTATTTGAGGCCTTGAGGGCCGTCCAAAAGTCATTCTACGTGTCATGCTGCGACCTTCAGTCCAGAACCTCAGGCCTGCTTGATGTGCATCATTCCCCTTCATGCAAATAAATACATTTGGCTGGCATCCCCCCATCTGGCAGGTACAAGCCCTGCGAACGGCTAACGCTTCTCTAGTCCCCCTTACTTTGGCCTTCTGGGACATCTGGCAGGCCTTCCTCAGACAGCTGGTGCTGCAATAGCGGTCTCTCCGCCACTGTACCTCAAGCCACCAGAGATCTGAGAGCGTCCGTGTGTGTGAGTGTGGCTGGACCACTGCAACTGTTCCCTCCTATGAGCATCCTTTGAGGGGCTCGTTTGAGAGCGGGCCAGCCGACTTCATTCAAAGTGACCCACTTGAATACCACTGTTCTGCCAAGGCTGGACAATGAGGCCTGGCTTTTGCCAAGTACTGATACTGCTAAACAGCTGCTGAGGTGGATGAGGTAAACAACAACACTACACTTGTTTGGGACTAATGGTGTTCCAGGGGAAGGGCTGGATGACTGGCATATATGTCATCGACTTTTCAAGCCTATTTTTTTTTTTACTATGCTATATTGTAGTGCTGAGAAAAAACAAGGTACAAGTTACATGGTACTAAAATGTTTTTTGGGTACTATGAGAATACCACTTTTCAAACATGCTTTGATATACTTGTCAAAATGTTATAAGTTTACCAAGGCTGCATGTATGTATTTATCTATTTATCCATCCATCCATCCAAAAATACAGTAAAACAGTAATATCGTAAAATATTCTAACATTTTAAAAGGATGTCACTATTTTCATTTATTTTAAAATATAATTTATTCCTGTAATGAATTTTCAGCCTCTTCAGTGTCACATTATTCTTCAAAAGTCATTCTGATATGCTGAGTTGGTGATTTGGTTATTATTATCCATGTTAAAAAGAACTGTGCTGCTTAATATTTTCGTGGAAACCATGATACATGCTACATGATCATTTGATTAACAGAAAGTTCAAAAGAACAGCATTTAATTGAAATTGAAATCGTTTGTAACAATAATGTCTTTACACTTTTTATCAATTTAATGCATCCTTGCAGAGTAAAGTATTCATTTATTTAAAAATAAATAAAATAAATCTTACAGACTTCAAACTTATGAATGGTACAGTATATTAGATCTATGGTATATTGTAGCACCCATCATCATCACTGCACCAGTACCACAATGGAACAAGGTTTTTTTTTTTGGTAAGGAATTAAGAGGGGATTCCTAGTAATACAATTATTTTCCACCAAACAATACAACAATGAATAACATACTAACAGAACTAATTTTACTGTTTTAATCTAGCCTAAAACCAGTGTTAAATCTAATAGTGACCTCTCTGATTGCCAATGCGTGAAGTTAAAATACTCAAAGCATAAACATTTAACCCAAAATAGCCTTGGGGCCTCATACTTTTGCAATTATCCTGGCGCATGGCTCCACAAAAAGAAAAACAGCTTTGAAGATAAAAGATTGCATAAGCACTTTCATTCCCCTCATTCTCAGAGCTCCGGCACTTTTTGCACAGTTAGCAAGTGATAAATCCAACATGGTTAACTCGGAGAGTATTACACTATACGCTTTCACCGTTAGCTGTTCAACAACATGTACCACTAAAAGGCTGTGAACTCTGAAAGCATGGCCACTCCTTTGAGATAGGGTGGGAAAGAGTATTAGAGAAAGTGAGTCAGTGGAAGGAAAGAGAGGGAGAGAGGGAGAGACGGAGCATGTGCTAGTACCTTTAAAAATCAATTATGCATTCACAAAGGGGTGAAGAGAAACACTACAACCAGAAGCGCCTTACAGAAGGAAGAGTGGATCTAATGAAACCAACATGCAGTGGAAGTTCAGCTCCATCGTCTTCATAACACAGGCTCTCTGAGGAATACCCCCCTTCAACTTGTTCTCCCTGCTTTAACCTGGCATAATTAGCATGCTTTCTCGATTTTTAGCTTAATGAGGTATACATAACCTTGGATTTCCAGTAATGAACAAGCTGAAGGCAGACTGGGATGAAGTCATCATGCCACATGATTTGTAAAAAAAAAAAAAAAATAATAATAATAATAATTCAAATGCATGCATATTTCTTGTGGGGTTATCTCATTAGATCACTGATAAAAAATAAAAATAAAAAAAAGAGAGAGAGAGGGAAAAATGCACAAAAAATAAAAAGCTTTTCCACAAATGGGCTACACTGTTTTTTTTTTTTTTTTTCTCTTTGTTTTTTGTTTTTTTAACATAGCAAATGACATATCCTCGCCTTAAAATGATTCTTTTCTGGTCTTGACCTCCTGAACTGTATTCAACAAAACTACATTTACATGTCCAATTGGTATTTGTCTCATATTCAATTTAACCAATAACATTTTCTAAAGGCTATGCACCCATTAGTTGACTTTTGTATCCAATTTAAATGATTTTTGCAAGAAATAACATCACTCAAATCAAGGACTTAAACTAAATTTACGCATTTACACAAATCTGCATTTGGCTCATATAATGTTTAGTTTAACGATTAACATTTTCTAAATGTGTGCCCCCACTGGTTGACGTTAGACCCTATTCTGTATTCTATTTGAGTAAATCAACATAAACCCTACATTAAAAAGTTAATGTTCAAGACTACACTTAGGCTCAATAGCCATTTTACATTCATCTCAGAGAGTGAGAAAAGAAGTTAAAAAGTGAAACTTTCTTATAAAATCGAATAAAAGTGATACTCTTTGGGAGACTGATATAAGGTATTCCAGATGCTAACAGGAGGCGTTTTAGAGAGAGGAGCAAGGTTATGCAAATCTAGCCGTCAAACAGAGCACAAGGCTGAGTAAGCCACTGACAGCCCATAGCATGCACAACTTGTCCATTCAGCTGCCACAGACTCCAGAGACTCTGAAACAGACAGCGCTATCACAGCCTGCTGCCTGCTGCCAATAACCAATGAAACCCTGCACACACTTCTAACGCATTCAAACCTTCAGAACCACAGACAAGGTACGAAATCATGTTATTAAAGTACAAGGCCAAATTCTATTTGATGGCCTACCTGGCATGTATGTCATAGAGTGAGATAGTTTACTGTCTAAAAATGTTTAGAGTAAAGACAAGCAAAAGATCTTACGTTCGTTAAAGGCTAATTCAAACCCATCCAGAGTTTCAGGAAAGTTCAGTGGAGGCTCGTCTTTTTTCATCAGCTCGTCTAAATCGATCCTGGACAATAAATCTAGAAAACAAATTAATATACAAACAATTAAATAAATAAATAAATACTCAATAAGCACACAAAACCCTCCACCCATAATTTAATTTGCATTTAATTTATATTTTTATACATATGCATGTATTCAAGCACAATGTGGGTTTACCTTTTAGTGCAGTCGTTTTTTCTTTTTCTTCTTGTGCCAAGAGCTGGGCCATAGTTATCCGAACTAAACAGAAGAGGAAGATGCTGGCTCTGATAGGCATGGACACACCACTACAGAAATACTACTGCTAAACAACCAAACCTATAATAAAAAAACAAACAAAATCACAACACCATCAAAAAACATTTGCGTGGCCTGTAAATTCATTACTATGAATGCATAGATTGCATTATAGAAATTTCTATTAATGCATTATAGAAATTACGTAATATTAACAGTAACTATAAAACAGTCCAATTATAAAGCAGTAATATTCAAATATTTCAAACATTGGACTGATTGTCAAACTGCTACAGAGGTGTTACAAATCATTAAAATATAATAATAATAATAATAATAATAATAAATATAGTTTTTAAACAACTTTTGTAATTAAACACAAAATGTCACAAAACATTAAAACATGATTACGACATATTATAAAACATATTATGCTTAAATATATCAGTTAAATTGTGTGTCAATAATATTAATAGTGCCAGCTATAATGTTTGGGACAATGTACACTTGTTTTGTGACAGACAGCTGACCAAAAAATATAATAATATATTAAATATATTTAATAATAGGTAGCTGCATGTAATTTTGAATAGTGCAAATAATCAATAATAATAAATTGATTATTTATTGACTTTTAAAATAAATACTGACAGTGACTTTGTTGACTTGTGCAACGTACAGTAGCTTTTAGAGTTTCTAGCTTCTAATGCTACGGCTTTTACTTTAATGCTGAGTTCTGTTTGTACGTAAAAGTCGTTGTGTTGAATCTACTCGTAGTTTACTTACAGTGCACTTTGATCTGACAGGTCAGACTGTCTTTTTGGTGGTAACTAGCATTAAGCTAACAGCTTGATTGAGCTCTAAAACCAAGCGTGCTGAATTGAGAGACTCACGTGCACCTGAATCTCAGTGTCTGCATTTAGAGAAACACAGTGAAAGCAGCGATCTGCTGTTTCCGACATGATCGGAGCATGTAAACAGAGTAAAATATTCCCTGCGTGGACCCCAGCCAATGTTTATAAAGCACTACTCATCAGACAGATGGGACAATAACTTCACAAAGCACAGCTATTTAAAGCAGCGGAACTGATCACCCTGCTGAAGAGCTAGATGAAGACAGTGGGAGAGGTAAATATGGATTTGCATGCATGTCGCTCCGCTCACGTACCATAACAACAAGCACATGTGAGATTTCACACATTCTGCTCCCTCCTTCTGCCAAACAGGAAGACACACTTCCGTCTCCTCGGAAACGGAAGCGTTTTACACAGGTTCCAGCTGATTGGCGGGATTTAAACAGACAGCGCCGCTTTTCACTCAGACACAGAAGAGCTGTGCTTAACTTACGGATGCATTATATACTAACGCTTTCATTGCAATAATACTTAATAAGCTTCAGCTATCGATTTTTTTTTTTTTTTTTTTTTTTTTTTTTACCATACGTTAAATTAGAGTTTCAAATATTCCGAATGAATCAATGAATAATCACACGCATATAGTGTTTCACTGTAAATGAACTGTAGACTTCATCAAAAAACTAAAATAATAAAAAATAAAAAATAAATATAATAACACATAAATAAACTCCACATCAGGATTTTTTTTCTTCATTTTTTAATAATTTGTGCAGCAACATTCAGTTTATCTTGATGTACTAAAATAACTAGAACTGAAAATGAATAAAAACTATATAGCCATTAAAAACAAAATTGGAAAATGGTCAGAAACACAACATTATTGAAACAACTAAAATACTAAAAACAAGATAAAAAGCCAATTCAAAATACGAATAAAAACTATAATAGTATCTCAATGATAGTAAAATAACAATCATTGAAACAAGTTGACATTTATGAAAATTATTTTATGTATGCATGTATGTATTTTGTTTTGGACCTGTGTTACAACAGTCTTTATGCATCAGCAAACATTTCTGCATGACAAATCACCACTACTGGACTTCTCATTTAACAGTCCACAAGGTTTCCAGGATAAATTAAGAGTTGTTAAGAATCTCTTTCCAATAATCATATTTTATGCATGCATTGTTTTTATTATTATTCTACATTCACTGACTGACTGAAACCAAAGAGTACCTTCTGTATTTACTGTTTTCCCCTTCCTGCAAGAAACTCTCCAAAATCTATTTCCTCATAACTGTTATATTATCAGTTGTTCAACAGATCAGTGGAGTACAGATTTCAGTTTAGTATCCATCCAATACAGAGTGGAGCCATATTTCATCAAAACCTTGTGATTTTATTAGAGTTCACAATGTTTTTTTGTTTAGTACTCATCTGCAACTGTAATTTCACATCCACAGCACATCAGTGTTATCAATCTTCTTATCAGCCACACACACTTTTTACATTTGGTTTTCCTGTTAAATAGTCACTGGGACTTTGCTAAGTTTCTTGGCTTTTGTCGAAGTATGTTTTCTTTAACTGATCCACTAAAATCTTCTCTTCATCCTCTAGTGCTGCATCATCCTGCATCTCCCACCTGCATTTCACAAACACAGAAAACAGAAATGTGTGTTAGGCCAGCTCTCAAAAACAGGTAAAACACAGATCTTCCTCAAGCATAAAACTTTTAAAGTTTCACAATAAATCTGTTGTGGGGGATAGCAAGATTACATTAGCACTGTTTCAGCCTCAAGCAGCACAGCCAGTGTCCACTTACCGCATGTCTGCTGCATATTACACACAAAAATGCAAGCGTTAGATGAAATCACCAATTTATATCTGTTTGGCTGGTATTAAGCAACTTATAGAAGTTAGGGTATACTGGCTTCTTTATGAGTCTGCCTGGAATTTAAAAGCTGGAATACACTTTTGCCTAGATTTTGCCCTGATTTGCAGTCTGGATTAGTCGACCCTAGTTGCTGAAAGTCAGAGCCAGTCGGAGTTGACAGATTTCACAGAAAATCGTATAGTGGATATATTTATTAGTTTAAGACTATTATTCAATCTAGTCTATGGATAAGCCACATTTGATATTGTGAGCTAAAAAAATTGTAATTCTTTTAGAACACTTCATTTTTCACACATCTCCTTAGAATGATTTCTGAAGGACCATGTGACACTGAAGACTGAAGTAATGGCTGCTGAAAATTCAGCTTTCACGGGAATAAATTAAATTTTAAAATATTAAAATAGATAACAGTTCTTTTCATTTGTAATAATATTTTACAATACTATTGTTTTACTGTATATTTGTTTGAATAAATGCAGCCTTGGTGAGCATAAAAAAACTTTATTAAATCTTGATTATTCCACTAACATAATAACTAATCAACATCCCAAAACACCCAAAAAAACATATAAAAATATCTAAAAAAACACAAAAAAAAATTTTATTTTAAACAACACAAGACAAACATTACAAAAGTTGTAATATCTGCTATTTAACTTTTTTTTCCCCAACCTAAAAGGACTAAATGAATATATATACTACTCTCTCAGAACTGAAATTATACTTTAAGGTTTACAATGTAAATGTAGAAAGAGAAGATAATCTATAGTATCCCATCACAGCCTTCATCTGCACATCGATGCTTATTTCCTCACCTCAAAGAGCATCTTTCAACATTACACAACTGTGTTTGATACAAAGTGTATGAATTCCTCCTTTTATCTTTTTCTGTGCGAGGGGACAGCACCTTTTCAGATGATGATGTATAGAGTCCATATATTCAATAGTGGTACAAAAGCCTATCAAAGGACTTGGTCTGTGCGCATGAAGCAGCTTGCGACGCGTCCGCATTGATTGAGCTTCCACCTCAGTCATTGTGAATGGGTCCCTATCAGACAAGCTCTTTTCTCCTCTATGGATGGCTGTGTCACTGTGGTAATTACAGGCTATATAGGGAGGATTTGTTTATGTAAATATGTGTGTTTGATGCATGGGCCCTCTCGGGCATGTCTCCTATCAGAGCGGCATCTCTTTCCTCCTGTCAGAATCACCTTAACAAAACCACTGGGCCTGAACCTGACAGCAACAGCTCGACAGATGAGTGTGTGTGGGTTTTGTACATTTATTTTCTGTCGTCTCTCACTTTCTTTTTCTCCTGCACCGGTGGCATAGAAGGATTGTGGTCCCCATGAAAGGCTCCCAGGCACCAGCGTCTTCAAAGACACGATTTTAAGATAAAATGTCCAAAGAACAAGAAATTGCATTGCAAATATGAGAAATCAAGAGAAAATTAACACCACAGGTACAACTGTAGTATGCAACATCAAATCCTCGATAAGGAGCTTAAAAAGAAACACTACAGTATGTGCCATTTTTTAAGTAAAGTGTATGTGTCTATCCATAGCAGCTGTCAAACATCTACAGAAGCATGTTTTCAGGCGTCTTAGCTGGTGGCCCTTTGCCACAAAAGCCAGAGACACCAGCCCAATCAGCCCTGTTTAATTAGCCATATTCCATTGCTGGAGTGTAACAATTGTTCTGCAAACATTCTCAGTTGAAATTGAGTCATTTCAATAGAATTGGGGATTTTGTAATGAGTACAAGTTGATCACACGGATTCACTGTGTTGAACAACAGAAAGTTTCTTAGTTTGAAATTAGTGATGCACCAAAATTATTATTATTATTATTATTATTATTATTATTATTAGTACCAAAACACAAAAAAACTGGTTAAGTTTTGGTTACTAAATTTACATAATTGAACTCAGTATGCTGTTCATGTTAATAAATAATTTCATAGTCATTTTTTATTACGGCAGTGAGCCGCCTCTTAATTTTCCAGCTAATCAAAAAATATATAATGCTAATCTAGTATATTTTTTGGCTGTAAGACCTGTTGTAGTAGCTTATTGACATTTTGTGCACGACATGGATGCTGACAAAGTGAAAACATGGCATTGGAGATTTAGCTGTGTTGTGTTTTTTTTTTTTTGCCTGTTTTTTTTATTTTATTTTTTTTTTGCTGTTTTGGTTTTATATATAGATACTTCTCCTTTGCTGAGATAATCCATCCACCCCACAGGTGTGGCATATCAAGACACTGATTAGACAGCATGATTATTGCACAGGTGTGCCTTAGGCTGGCCACAATAAAAGGCCACTCTAAAATGTGCAGTCTTATCACCCAGCACAGTGCCACAGATGTCACAAGTTTTGAGGGAGCATGCAACTGGCATGCTGAACGCAGGAATGTCCACCAGAGCTGTTGCCCGTGAATTGAATGTTTATTTCTCTAACATTAGCAGTCTCCAAAGGAGTTTCAGAGAATTTGGCAGTACATCCAACCAGCCTCACAACCACGTGTAACCACACCAGCCCAGGCCCTCCACATCCAGCATCTTCACCTCCAAGATCGTCTGAGACCAGCCACCTGGACAGCTGCTGCAACAATCGGTTTGCATGACCAAAGATATTTCTGCACAAACTGTCAGAAACCATCTCAGGGAAGCTCAACAGGGTCTCGACCTGACAGCAGTTTGTCATCGTAACCGACTTGAGTGGGCAAATGCTCACATTCAATGGCGTCTGGCACTTTGGAGAGGTGTTCTCTTCACGGATGAATCCTGGTTTTCACTGTACAGGCCAGATGGCAGACAGCGTGTATGGCGTTGTGTGGGTGAGCGGTTTGCTGATGTCAGTGTTGTGGATCGAGTGGCCCATGGTGGTGGTGAGGTTATGGTATGGGCAGGCGTATGTTATGGACAACGAACACAGGTGAATTTTATTGATGGCATTTTGAATGCACAGAGATACCGTGACGAGATCCTGAGGCCCATTGTTGTGCCATTCATCCACGACCTTCACCTCATGTTGCAGCATGATAATGCACAGCCCCATGTTGCAAGGATCTGTGCACAATTCATGGAAGCTGAAAACATAACAGTTCTTGCATGGCCTGCATACTTACCGGACATGTCACCCATTGAGCATGTTTGGGATGCCCTGGATCGGCGTATATGACAGCATGTTCCAGTTCCTGCTAATATCCAGCAACTTCGCAGAGCCATTGAAGAGGAGTGGACCAACATTCCACAGGCCACAGTCAACAACCTGATCAACTCTATGTGAAGGAGATGTGTTGCACTGCGTGAGTCAAATGGTGGTCACACCAGATACTGGCTGGTTTTCGGACCCCCCAGACCCCCCAATACATTAAAACTGCACATTTTAGAGTGGCCTTTCATTGTGGCCAGCCTAAGGCACACCTGTGCAATAATCATGCTGTCTAATCAGCAACTTGATATGCCACACCTGTGAATTGATAATTTTATTCAGTGTATAAAACAGAAATTATTTTAAAGCATCTTCACATTATTAAACAGGAAAGTAAAAAAACTAATAATTATGCAAACTTTCAAAATGAGGCAAATCCAAAAGTCTGCTATAAAGCAGCTGTAGCAATACAATAGTGTCATTATTCAGTTCCAGACAGTTCAGTGTTGATTTAATTCAGTTCAATAACTTTGTAAGAAACAAGTTCAATTCAGCGATAAGCAATTCTGCCAAAGACAGTAATGTCTTTATTCAGCTGCAGTCAGTTCAGTGTTCATTCATTTCAGTTCATTTGCAGTGTCATTGTTGCAAAATTCATGAATTATAAACGTATTTGATTAAACAATAAAGCAGCTCTAGAGAAGACAATGTTGTCATTATTTACCTCAATTCAGTTAAAATTTTGTTCTCATCTGAGTGTCAGTGCCGACAGTTCAATATTACTGAATATTTATTGTCTTTTAGACCACAACTATGCAAGCCAAAGGCAATGGTGGCAAGGAACCCAAACTCCATCAAGTGACAGAAAGTAACTTATTTAAAACGAATTCTGTGTGAGATGTGATTCATACACACATACCTTACTGACAGTAGTCAGTGGACCTTTTTTGCCCATGAAATTTCACCGAAATTTCACTAATGTGACTGCACAGTAAGACTGTACAGAAAATATGTGCACACTCTGAAGTGCCAGAAGGAAACAACCCAGGAAAATGTCAAACGGCCTCAGTCTCTCATCTCTGGTCAGTCATTACTTTGGCGCTACAAACAAATAACAAATAATGGAGAACACATGGACAACACAATATTTACAAATGTCAGGGACGTGCTGAAATGAACGAGAGTGAGGGAAGGCGAGCGTCAGGGAGGAAGAAGTGAAGACGCTAAAGGTTTTTTCAATGTTTAATTTTCAAACAGGATTAAGCAGAATGACATTTAGCTGAAGGTTACTCGCCCGGTGCTTGTCGTCATTGTCTTAGCTGATATTGATATTCAGGCGGTGGTCTGCAGCTTGTCAGTGGAACAAACATGCTTGATGAATGAGAATGCGAGCCACAGGGAAGTGTTAAGTGCAAATTTGAAACTGGGTCTTTTTTTTTTTTGAGCAAATGTCTAGATACATAGTAAATTTACCTAGTAAACACCTCAATAACTTCCATTTGTGTCCACCTACGATGTTAAGAGCATATATTTTAAGTACCTCCGTTTATCAATGTCAGCATAGAATCTCTAACTTTTGGGCGTACAGTATGGATGCACACCTGCAAAGAACAGTAGAAAATCAAAATGTGTCAATAAAGTAAAATTTCTCATTCAGGTCATCAATCAAAAAGTACAGGTGTAATACCATGGAGCCTCATCTTGGTTTTTCACTATGTGACAAGACGTGGTAATAAGTCAAACCTGAGCCTCTTTTTCATAGTAGTGAATATCTAATGTGCCCTCACTGAGTTTCCAGTCTTTTAATGTTTCCTGACAAATACTAAGTGTCAGGCAGGTAATTCAGCGGGCTTCTCTATCTTAATAAGTCTGGTGTGATGTGGTCTTTCAGTCTTATTGTGCGGCTCATTTTTCATGCATTAATACCACTCTTGCTGACTTGGCTCTTCCTCTGCATAAAGAGCAGTCTACATGCATATATTTACAGATTCCATATAGTCCAGTGAAAATCAGCTTGCTGACACCCTCCAGCCATGTTTGCTTGCTTGTTTACTAATATCTGTATGTATTCGGTGCATAAAGTTACAATTCACAGACTTCAACTAGACACCAAGTATGCGGAGGATGCTTTTCACTGGTGAAAATATACACTGAACAAAATTATAAACGCAACACTTTTGTTTTTGCCCCCATTTTTCAGGAGCTGAACTCAAAGATCTAATACTTTTTCTATGTACACAAAAGACCTATTTCTCTCAAATTTTGTTCAAAAATCTGTCTAAATCTGTGTTAGTTAGCACTTCTCCTTTGCCAAAATAAACAACACACTTCACATTTCTATAATAACAACAATATGATTAGACAGCATGATTATTGCACAGGTGTGCCTTAGGCTGGCCACAATAAAATGTGCAGTTTTATCACACAGCACAATGCCACAGATGTCGCAAGTTTTAAGGGAGTGTGCAATTGGCATGCTGACTGCAGGAATGTCTGCCTGAGCTGTTGCCCGTGAATTGAATGTTCATTTCTCTACCATAAGCCGTCTCCAAAGGCGTTTCAGAGAATTTGGCAGTACATCCAACTAGCCTCACAACCACGTGTAACCACACCAGCCCAGGCCCTCCACATCCAGCATCTTCACCTCCAGATCATTGAGATTAAACCAGCTGCTGCAACAATCGGTTTGCATGACCAAAGAATTTCTACACAAATTGTCAGAAACTGTCTCATGGAAGCTCATCTGCATGCTCGTCATCCTCATCGGGGTCTCAACCTGACTGCAGTTCGTTGTCGTAACTGACTTAAGTGGGCAAATGCACACATTTGATGGCGTCTGGCACTTACAAGACACATGGCAGACAGCATACATCGCGTACTGCGTTCTATCGGTTAGCTGTTTGCTGATGTCAAAGTTGTGGAACGAGTGGCCCATGGTAGTGGTGGGGTTATGGTATGGGCAGGCATATGTTATGGACAACGAACACAGGTGCACTTTATTGATGGCATTTTGAATGCACAGAGATACCGTGATGAGATCCTGAATCCCATTGTTGTGCCATTCATCCACGACCATCACCTCATGTTGCAGCATGGTAATGCACGGCCCCATGTTGCAAGGATCTGTACACAATTCATGGAAGCTGAAAACATCCCAGTTCTTGCATGGCCAGCATACTCACCGGACAAGTCACCCATTGAGCATGTTTGGGATGCTCTGGATCGGCATATACGAGAGCGTGTTCCAGTTCCTGCCAATTTCCAGCAACTTCGCACAGCCTTTGAAGAGGAGTAGACAACATTCCACAGGCCACAATCAACAAAAAGATAAATTCTAGGTGAAGGAGATGTGTTGCTCTGCGTGAGGCAAATGGTGGTCCCACCCGATACTGACTGGTTTTCAGAACCCCCCCCCCCCCAGATCCCCCAATACAGTAAAACTGTATCACATTTTAGAGTGGCCTTTTATTGTGGGCAGCCTAAGGCACACCTGTGCAATAATCATGCTGTCTAATCAGCAACTTGATATGCCACACCTGTGAGGTGGATGGATTATCTCGGCAAAGGAGAAGTGCTCACTAACACACATTTGGACAGATTTGTGAACAATATTTGAGAGAAATAGGCCTTTTGTGTACATAGAAAAAGTCTTAGATCTTTAAGTCCAGCTCATGAAAAATGGGGCAAAAAAAAGTGTTGTGTTTATAATTTTGTTCAGTGATTTTAGGATATGTAAAAAAAAAAAAGAAGAAAGAATGCAAGTACATCTAAGCATTAACATCTAGCTAAATTCATTACCTTGATACATAAACTGCAGTTTGAGCATTCCTCACCGTTTCTGATAACTTTTTTAACTCTTCATGTTGTGCAAAGGGTAATATGAGCCTAAAAGTATATACACACTTCAAAAATCTACTGGAAATAGTAAGCCATCCGGGCACAAAAGAATATATTAAGGGAACAGTCTGAATAAGTCCGGATTGTTGTGGTGAGCCACTGATAACCTGACAGCCTGGATTCGACTCGTTGTATGGGTTTAAGTATATTTGATCTACAGTATGGATTCCCTCAAGCAAATGAATGCGGTTCTCATTCTCAAAACCTTCCGATGCATTGTCACAGCTGTGGGCCAGATTTAACATTCAGACAGTGCCCATGAAAGTCATTTAATGTTGAAGCTATCTATCTTCACAGTAGGATCCGCATCAGTGGTTCTCTCAGGTCAAGCCTGGAGAACAAGCCGAGTAACAGTCTTCCATACACTGTTCCTATCACATTAAAGTCTGGTTCACTGGGCTATCTTAACACTATACCATGTACTGCATGAGCAGCCCCATTTAGGAGAAGAGAGAAGGAGAAAGAACAGCAGAGGCTATTAGACTAACTGTCAGCTAGTGGAGGGGTTTTCCTCTCCTCTACATGTTTTCAGGCGAGCAGACTACCAGCACAGTCACCGACAGGTACCCATGTTTATTTAAATGTGCGTCTGTCAAACAAAGAGCAATGTGATGCCCAACACGGGCGAAGAAATGGTGAGCTGACAAGTCACGCTAATCAGAGGCTTTGCACATGCTTAGCACTTCAAGGATCCATCATAACCCAAACCTAAATATTTAAAGTGCTCAGCTCTCTGAAAAGGTCAGGGCTTTCCATGCATGCTACGGAGGAGATGTTCTGAGGGGAGAGAGCACTCTGAACAGGGACTGGCCATTCTGGCATTGCCTTTGGATGTGAGGAATCCAGTTCATTTCATGCTTATGGCTTTGCCCTTTGGAAACCACAGAGGTGCTCTGCAGAGAAAAGGTTGTTCAAATACCTACAGATCTGAAAAGTACTGTTGAATACAGAAAAATGCTTGAGCCAGATAGGTGTGACTGCAATAATCCTGCTCTATCAAAACCTTTTTTGTGGATTTCAGTCCATGTCTGTTAGCTCTGATGTCATCTGTATGCGAGTGCACTCCTAAAATTTGACACAAAATTTTTATTTTTGCACAGTGGTTCTTGTCTGGCTTTACTTCAGGACATAGGTTTTACCTTGAACACCAAGTGGAGGAAAAAAAAAATTGTTTAACATAAAAAAAGACAAGAAAATACTTTTAACACTTTACAGCAACATTTAATTTTTTAACATTAGTTAGCATTAGATATCATGAACTATCAATGAACAAAATATTTAATCTATGTTAATGTTAATTTATAAATTATATGTTAATTTACTAATTTATCCAGCTAAAGTATCAGTATATTAGAAATGGTCATAGATTAATAAATGGTTAATACTTAATTATTTATTTTTAGCTATTGCATTAACTAATGTTAAAAAATAAATCCTTCTTGTAAAATCTGACCAAAAAGTCATTAAGTCCATATGCCCATCAATATGCAAAATTACACAAAGACTGACATTTTTGCTAATTCAGTCTTATCTAACATGCTTTTATGAACTGACAGTTGAATGTGCACCAAAATATTGGTTAGACACATATAGTGAGTTTGAGTGGACACACAGCCTTCAAACCCTTCATACATGAATAACAAAAGAAATTGGAAGAATTTTCTGAACAGAGAGTTGATAAACCTATTTATTTTGATATCCTAATTATACAAAATTACATTTTATTTTATTATTCCCTGCTGTCAAATAAAATAAAATAAAATAAATTAACATTTATTGGGCCATTAAAATGATCAAATATTTAGAGAGATCATTATCTAAGAGATCAAATGGACAAAAAATAGTAAAAGCTATAAAGTCAAATAATTCATCAAGGAATATTTATATAAAATGAACATAACTCCTCTCTAACTGTGGCTGTTACCAGCACAATCTACAAACACCCACAGTGCAGCACATATTCCATCCGCTACTGTTTCTCGCTCCATGCTACTCTCCATCACCGCACTCCAGGCCTTCTCATCCATCATCTCTCCTCTCCACCTTCTTCTTTTAGTCTGATCTCCAGAGCGCAAACGCCACCACAGCAGCATTGGCGGGCCAGCATGCAGGCTAGACCCGCTACCTCAGGAGCGCGGGGGAGCGTGAAAGAGGAGCCAAGCGGCGGAGCAAGTGATCAAAGGACCACAGACGGCTCTTCCAGCAGCTGCCTTTGAAATGGCGAGCAGAAAGGTCTCACGTGCATGTCACAGCTTTAAACTTTCAATCCCCCACCTCTGATTAGTCCTGAAACATCAGAGAACACGGTCAGGACCAATGCACCTGCTTTAGACAAAAAGCTGGCAGAGCTCACTTCGCTATGCCATGCTGTGTGTACTGGGGCACGATTGAACTGTCACACTTTGGGGTGTAGCAGAGTTCAGGTCTTCATTTCAAAAGTTCAAAAATGCCTTCAGTCTTTGCATACCTGATGGGTAGCAGACCTGGGTGAAGTATGAAGGGACCAGTGCAGGCTTTGCAAAAGTGCACAATGTCGCTACAAAAAGGCGGCGCCCTTGAGCACCATTCTGGATCATTAAATGAAAAAAATGAAACAGATATATATATTACTTTAGTAAAAGTGTAAGTATTTCTAAATTTCACTTGAGTAAAAGTACAAGAGAGCATTTTTTTTATGCACTTGTGAGTTAAAATGACTGATCCATAAAGGACAGTTATTGTTTGTTTGTTGTTAATGTCTGATTGATTGATGGATATTATTGATGTGCTCATTTCGACTGCTTAAAAGATGGTAAGATAATATTTAATGATATTTCATCCCCAAATAAAAAACATCACATAATCTAATATAATATAATTTCATTTCTTTTTGTAAGAGCAAGACATGTTTTTTTTTAATAGAAGACATCCACTCTCAAAGATAAGATTGAGGCTGAGATCAGTTTGACATTATTATTATTATTATTATTATTATTATTAATAATAATAATAATAATAATAATAATAAAGCGATAATAATAATAATAATTTTAGTCAATAAGAAAGTTAAGTTGATGCAAATATTAAATATGCATGATCTGCAATAAAAAAATATTAAATATGCATGATCTGCAATATGGAGATCATTGTTCATTTTTTTAATTATCAAAAATTTATTTGTAAATGACCAAATATACATTTTCAATATTACCATCACTACCGACTACCGACATTACCATCACTTTCCATATAGTATTTTCATGCTAATAACATGGTACTTTTTGTAAGAGCAGCTACACATAATCATTCTGAAGTTTCCATGAAGCTAAACTTGCATCGTACACTGCACTGAAACATGTTTGCTAACGGTTCACGTTTTTTTTGTTTTGTTTTTTGAGCAAACCAAGCCAACAAGATTGCAGTCTTTATCAGACTTGCATTGCATTAATAAGAGCGAACACCATTCCAAAGCCTGGCAGACAGTTCCCTGAGAGTGTATGCACTCTTGTTAAGAGGCCACAGACATTGATCATGGATGGTCGCCCTCCAAGTGGCGAATTCGTTCAAACACACCCAGTTCTTAACCTCCACTGCAGTTTGTCAAATAAAGCAGCAGCAGTGCTCTGTTTGCCCTTGACTCTGTCTCTTGTCAAGAGTGCACTCTCCTTGTCTGGATGACACCTCTCACAGAAATAGCAGCCAGTGAGCTGGTGCTCAGGACCCCCATCACTTGAGCTAAATCATTAGCCCTCTTAGTCACAGCGCTGCTGGCTCGTCCCCTGACAAGACTGAAGCTCCTACGTCTGGTTTTTATTTCGCTACTTCACTCTCGTACTCGCAACACCAATTAGAGGTAACTTACACTAAGCTAAATTGTTAGTAAACAAGGTAAGCTGTCGCATTCTGTGTTGTTCGCCAAACCAGACAGCGATGGTCTTCCTGACATAACACTCACAAAAGCAGTAACAAGCAGCAGCACTAGACACCTGCTGATGGCTCCAGCGAGCCTCCGGGTCCCAGGGATCAAGCAGCTCCATGGAGGCAATCAGTCTTTCCTGACAGGCCCTCGCTGCACCCTGAGAGCAGTATGACAGCTCTTATTTTACCACAGAGGGACCTGCCGACACACCGACTCACCCTGTACTAGCAAAACCCCCAGTGCCCGCAGCTCCCCAAAGCAACCCCAACCTCGGCAAGCCGTGGCCTTATAAATGAATGAACAAAGCTCCGTATTTATAAACACACACACACCTTCGTACACATACACGCAACCCGAGTTGTTTCTCACCGCTCCCAGCTGAACGCGGCAACAAAAAGAGATCCATCCTGATTTCACCTAGATACGCCTCTAAGATGTAGACTATCATTTATTCAACAGACTCCCTTTGTAAGTGATGCATATTTTAAGTGTAAAACACACCCAGACACATGCGCGTACACTCACAGGGGACAACCGCAGTCATGAGTGACGCTAGCAGTGCGGAAACATAAATAAGTTTATATGGGGGAAAGTTTCTCAGGGTTTTTTTTTGGGGGGGTGATTCATCTTATTCCCCACGTTTTGAATTTGCATTGGGTTCAACCTTTACAGCATAATAACCGAAGAGGAAGAGGGAAATAACCAGCACTCTGGGAGCCTGAGCAGGATATAAAAGGGTCTCGAGGCTCAGTCGACGATTGCATGCGTGTTTCTGTTTTCTGCTTCAACAACTTTCCCATATCTGTGGCTGGTGGTCAGGGGAAGTCGGAGTACAGAGGTGCGGGTGGTGGCGGTCACAATAATGACATGATTTGTTAATAGTCTTGGTGCTCGGGTGTTTCGGCCGTCAGGCCTGGAGTGAACTGATTACCCAGTAATTCCATTGATCTCCAATTCCCTTCCCAAAGTCCCAGCGGGACACGGTGATCTCCGAGCAAAAAGCGAGTCTTTCAACTTTGTGAAGGGGGGCTTAGTCAAATCTGATCACAGCTCTGGCGCTCTTACCATTTCAAACAGCTCATTTTTCCTAACGCTAATGGAACTTTTGGGATGTTTGGGAGATAAATAAGTCAATCCTATTACCTCATTTAATATCAAATGCCACCTAATTATGGCTGTGTATGTTTTCAAACACTGCATAATTTATTGTTATGTTCGCCCCCTAATCTACAGATGCCTATCGGCCGGCGATTTCTTTTCCCCTCTTATAATGCAATACATGCATTTACATTAGGTGACAGAGCCGTGGAATAGATAAGCAATGAATGTATTTAAAGTACTTAACTTTCATAGCACTCCACTCACATTAAGGGGATTTGCATCATCACTGTGGAAGCTTTTAAGGCTTTTTTAACAGACAAATACCATTCTGGAGGATGCTATACCTTACATGATTTACAAAGTTCCTCTTATTTACATAAACTAAAAATTGTTGATTTTTATTTAAACTGTTAGCAGAGGATTTTATACAAATTAACTTAAAATTCGTAAATATAATCATTAATGTTTACCAATTAAATGCATCATATAATTTTAATCAAGTGCACATATACAACCCAATAATAAAATATATACTATAGAATATTTAAAATAAATATATATATTGATATAATGCATTATGCAAGTCTTTTCAACATAAAATATAACAATTAAGTTACTTTTAAATAATCAATAATGTTGCTGCATTTTTAAACATATCTCCCATTGAATTCACTGTTACAAATAATTGTAATTTGACTCCATTTTAATTTACATTGGAAATCATGTAAGACTTACCAAAAATACCTGCAAGATTTTTATTATTATTATTATTACTTTTGAAGGAAATAAATACTTGTATTAAGCAAGGATGCATTGAATTGATTAAACGTGACAGTAATTGCTTAAAAATCCAGTTTTTTTTTTTTTTTTTTAATCAGGGTTTCCACAAAAATATTAAGCAGTTTAAAAAAATAAATAAATAAATAAATAAGTAATTTTTCTTGAACATAATATTAGAATAATTTCTGAAGGATCATGTGACACTGAAGACTGGAGTAATGGCTGTTGAAAATGTAGCTTTGGCATCATACAAATAAATTACATTTTCAAATGTATTAAAAATATTATTTATATTTGATAAATACAAAGTAGGAGTTAATATATTTTCTTTTTTCCCAATTACATTAGATTTTATTTTAATATCAGTGAACAAATATGTGTTCTTCTATTATTTATTTATTTATTTTTTCACTGCAAAGAACAACTGCTGTTTGGTGTCATTGTCATCAAACCTGGCTCTAAATGATTTCCTGTAACAAGTATGAATATGAAACGACATGATGTTAGGAAATGTTGACAGAATTTCATTTTTGAATAAATGATCCTTTTAAAATCCTATGCTTTCACATGCAGTACATTACAATAATGTGCAACAGTGAAGATTATTCTATGGTCTAAAAAGAAAGACATGACAGAAGAATGAGAGAACGTGTGTAACTTTGTCACCAGGATCCAGGTTGGCCTTGAAATCCGCGGCTTGAAATGCAGAGTTTAGCCTCTGCATTGTGATCCAGTGCTTATGCGGTTTAGAGCAAAAGTGCTTGCTAGCTGCTCGGGATGTGACTCAGTCAATTGTATGGCTTTTTATGCCGGATGAAAGGCAAACTTCAATGCTTCAGTTCTTTCATGGCTGCTGCACAGGCTACAGGGCAGAAAGCCCGTACAGTATCAGCACAAAGCCTTCCGCTCAGCGCTTTCCCACAATTACATTCTCTCTCCCATTCTCTTTATCACAGCTCTTTGTTTACAATAGGTGACTAAGACAGCCATTGCACTAAAGTTGCTTTGAAGAGGATTGGACAGCTCTCAAAACCTGACGTGTAAAGATCCTCAGAAACAAGCATCATTTTTTCGTTGTAATATGGGTAGTTATCTAATAAATGTATTATTCATAAAGACATCAAAGACCGTCTTATGTGTTGCCATTCTTAGCATTTTGAATGTGCAGTATTTCAAGAGCATTAAAACTTAATCAAACATTAAAAATGTTGAGCAATCAAAATGATTTAACCAGAGCATAGAACAGTCTAATGTGCCTTTACCAAAGACCTGTTTACATCCTGACTTAATCTTTATTTTCCTTCTTTCTTTTTTTTTTAAATCATAAACGGTTCATTTATTCACATATTGTGTTATTAAAGCATTGACTCAGGGGATAATGAATGCATTTTCTGCTGATATACATTGAAAGCAGCTTTATACCCATGAGCTTACTCTCTGCTAATCTCTTCAATAAAATAAACAAGCTTTATTGAAAACTGGTAGATTTTCACAATAACTATTCCTTGTTTTGAAATCCAAAGCAAGCATTTTAGGTTTAACTTGCTGGCTGCTTCATATAAACAATGTGTGCTGAATTATTTGTGACTGTAATGTTATTAAAGGATGGTTAACTCCCTTTTGTTCCTCTCTAAGTAGTGTGCTTTGAAAGAGTGACTGTCGTTTTTGGCTGTGCCCAAAACCTTGCTGCCTTTTCAAGTCATATCTAGAAGTAAAATAGAAAGGCATGTGTAGTTATCTTCCAGTCTTCTTGGTAGCTGCTAGGTGCGTGTTAGGGTGTTCTGGGTGGTTTCTAGGGCATTGCTTTGTGTAAGCTAAAGACTGGAATACACTACTTTTAAAATTGTAACAGATTTTAAAGCATTAGGCATCATACCCTTGCTGACTTTGTAAATGGTAACAGAGAATAACAGGGAATCGTACACTAAACGACTGAGCATCACACACTAACAAACTTAAAAAAAGGCATTCCGAACTCAACAAACTTACGCTGAAGCATGCATCTCATTACTAGGATACGCATGACAAATTAAAACAATATGTTTTCTAATATCATTTCATAATATCAAACGTGTTTGATATCTTCTGACTGGATGGAATCAAAGTCTCAAGCTAAAATAAATAAATAAAATACTAATGGCACTAATTTTCAGGTTGACTCCTTTAGAATGCAAATCGGGGCAAAAAAAAATAAAAAAAAAATATGCAAAACCCATTTATGTCCATGGCACAAATAGTGTGAATCAAGTTATAAACTGATGACGGATACTTATATATATAGTAGTAGTGATGCTCTTTCTGAAGCAGTTCCTCTCAGGTGTCTTCATACTAATTCATTGTCCATTACTGACTGAATGGTTAGCAAGACATTGTATGTTCCTTTAAATTTTTATTTGTATTATTTATTTATTATTATTTATTTATTTATTTTAATCCAATATTCTTTTTCTGGACCTTTACTGGACATCAGAATGTGTTTACCCACAATTAGTTAGGTCAGTTGTTCTTCAACTCTTCAGCCTTTAAATAACAATTAATTCATAGGAACTTGCACAACAATAATAAGAAGCTGATATTTTAGGTCTTAGATCTTCCTGTAACCTCAAATGAAGTTCAGGTTGTCCTAGAGTGATGGAGTGCTAGCAGGTGTGCTTTCTGTCACACAAAGAACACGTTTGTTTAACTAGAGCCATTTGTTTTTCATCTGTGTGGGTTGTAGGCTGGGATGAGGGCGTGTTGAATTAAGGCAGGTGGATTTATCACAGAGTCTTCCTTCATTTCATGGTTGGTCTGTTTTGCCACCTCAAGCATGCAGCGAGCAGTGTGACTGAGACTTTTGCTTTGAGTTGAGCCGTGTGGTATGGAGCGGAGGCTGCAGTGAAAGTAAAGCCACAGGAGACTTTCTTTCACAGGCATCGTGGCGGAACAGAGGAAAGGTTAAACATTCTGCCTGTCTGCCTCACCTGTGGACGATCAGGAGGGACCTGTTGAGTGAAAGAAGGGTCAGCCAATGACTGATCATCAATCTTGCTCCTGATTTTTCTTGTGATTTCTTTTTCATCACTGCAAAAGTTCTATTCTTCATCATTTGCTTTGCGAAATATCTAAACATCCTTAATGGTGATAGTTCACCCAAAAAATTTAACTTCTCTTATCATTTATTCACCCTCATACTGTTTAAACCTGTATGACTTTTTTTATTCTGTGGAGCATAAAAGAAGATATTTTGAAGAATTGTTTAACTGTTTTTTCCATAAAATAAATGTCAATGGGGTCCTCTTTCTTTCTTTCTTTCTTTCTTTCTTTCTTTCTTTCTTTCTTTCTTTCTTTCTTTCTTTCTTTCTTTCTTTCTTTCTTTCTTTCCATCAGCATTTCCTGAATTTATGTTTCTTAACAGGCATTCCTAAAGGTTTGTGAGTATGAGCTGTGAGGATTAACAGCCTCTCAGACTTTTATGAGTGGTGTAGTGTTTGTAATTAGACTAAATAGATGAGATTGTGCAGGCAGAGTAAATGCACCAATCCTGGTCCAGTGAGATTTATAGTTACTGTATATTTTAAAAGGCCTTTTTAATGCACTTGTTTCGTGGTGGGACATGCTAAGGATGTTTGTTAATGACTTACACTCAGCTGGCCAAACTGCCATATTGTTTTTGCTTTAAACGAGCAGTTGATTAATTAAATGGCTAATGCATGTTTCTCAATAATTTAATATATGTACTCGTGAATTTAGTGTAAGTTTATATTAAATTTATTTTATTTAAATTTTAAAAAAAAAACTGTGAAACAGTTGCAAGTTCGCTAACATGCACTGCTGAAGTTGATTACATAAAACGGTACAGTAACTATGTTTACAGTAATTTAATTAGATTTTAACAACTGCCATTGTGGTATTTTGAGTATGCATGCTGTGATTTCTGCTATTTGAACAGAAGGCAAAGAATGTAGCATCTTAAACATTCATTCAGTTGAGCTCTTCATCAAATTCACATGTATAGAGTAAACCAGAGCATTACAAATAAGATAAAACAAAATCTTAATATCTTAATATCATATCCCATATGTCTCAGAATTTCAGAACAGACCTCAACAATATGTCAAACTTGCCAAAACAAGTTTGCAGTCAACAATCTCCATTAGCTTTGCACTCTCATTGTTATGCCAAACATATTATTTTATTCTATTTTTTAATTTAGATAGAATAAAATAAAGTTCTGTCTATCTATCTATCTACTCCCGAATGACATTTTTTTAGAGAATAAGAGTTCTTTACCCCTTGAAGGAGGCTTTATCCTACTGTCATGCTGTACAGATAGGCTCCTGTGACTTTGTCTCTTTTTAGATAGAGGTGACACAGAGTTGACGACAGATACGCTGACAGGCCAAAGCGGCCGTAACTTATTGTTTGTTGATGTGCTATGACAAATCATGCGGGATGAGCAGGAGCATGTGTGTAAGTGCATATATGAAACTCTGCACAGCTCATTTAGCTCCAATGTAGCCACCTGGGTGGTGGTCTGCATCAGCCGAGCCAGTCCTGGTTCTCTCCCTGCCAGCTGACAACACTGCGGCCCAATATACGGGCTCCGGCAGCAGATTAATCAACACAGACATTCTCAAAAATCATCCGCCACCAGCATTGATTTGAAAGAGAGAGTGAAAGCAACTTTAGAAGAGAGCATATTTAGAAAAGGGGATACAGCTTGCCTCATGCAACATGCACCTTTAGAAGTTTGTGTCATTCACATTTCCAAGTGGAGACCAACAACAAGCCTGTGAATAAATATCAGAAAAAGGGTGCGATCCTGACAGCAGTTCAACAGTTTTCAAGATATGCAGCTTTTTAGCAGCTAATTGCTGGCTTCTGCAGAACTGCTTAGCTGAATTAAACTGAACACTATAGAAATAATTGTGTAAGTAGTAGTGTCACATGAGAAAATGCTTTTACAACAGTGCGAGGTTCATTTTAGATAAACATTTAATTCAAATGGTTTCTGTAAATAAATTGTTGGTTCACCAATAAATTACTTATAATAATTTAAATTAACATAAACTACTATAAATTATTCATTGATTCTTTTTAATCCCTGCATTGTCTTTTTTTAAAAAGTGAAATATTAAATGAAATACTGCAATCCCTTAAAAAAGTGTGTTTTCTAGTTTTATTAAAAGTATTGTGAAATAAAGTTCAATTTAATGCTGTCAGACTTATTTAATAATAATTTTTTAATAAATATAATTATTACAATATAAAATTCCAGATAAATACATTATTGTGCAGTTAAATAGTATTATTGGAATATATATATTCCATATATATATATATATATGTGTGTGTGTGTGTGTGTGTGTGTGTGTGTGTGTGTGTGTGTGTGTGTGTGTGTGTGTGTGTGTGTGTGTGTGTGCGTGTGTGTGCGTGTATATTTTTTTTATATAAATACAGTACATTGTGCCCTATTCAGATTTTTTTTTTTCCTCTCTTAATTAAAACTAACAGATAAATATTTCAGTGTATGGTCCTATCATTCTGCGTTAAATACATAAACACACACTTTACTACTTTGATACTGCCATTACCACATTCCCATTAGGGTTAAAGAAACAGCACATAGCTAAATAGGTGTGTGCAGCAGGAACAGCACTGTTGTCTGGCTAATCCTATGCCTCAGGTGGCTTTTCATCTATTCCATTCAGATCCCGAGCAAATCAAATTAAAGCAGAAAGTGGGTGAAATCAAAAAACGTCAACACAAAAACGCGGGGCCGCTTTTTAAATCGGCCCCCATGGCCATGCTCCTTGTTTTATTATCTGCAACAATAGGGGAAGTTTTGTGGTATGCTTTCATTGAGCATATCCAGATTAGTATTGCTTTGACATTTGGGAGACTCGATAGCAATACTGTAATGCTTTCCTGAGGGAATGCAACCCGTATGAGGGAGACTTGTTCATACAACATCTGTTTAATGGAATGATTGCCTAAGCTGCAGACACTGTAGAACGGACACACACATATCCGCAGATATCCCATACTGCCTCGCTCAATCTGTCATGAGTTTTGTCCAGATTTAGGTATGAACAAGTGACCTAATAAAGTAATACTTTTATACTCATACATTACTACAGTTCTTATGGATGTAGTCGGTCTCAGTTTTTATTTTTTATGATTCTTCATGTTCCTCCAGATGGACTGAATGATGGACTGATGAGATCAGATCTCTGTGTGGAGCACTGGCTGTTGCTGTTGTCCTTGTGCATACAAAAATTTTGCTGGATTATTACAATTAATGGCAAAAGGAATGTTCGGAAATGTGAACTTATATTTCCTACTGACACATCAATGCAAAAGATCGAAATAACTTTTTAAAAAAACTTTTTTTTTTCTTGATAAAAATACTAATGGCATAAGACTAAAGCCCAAACAAATTATAGAAATATTTTCTGCAATTACTCATAAATGTCAGTTTGAAAAATCCTTACCCAGACAACCTATATTCAAAGTCTTTTAAAACTGTTGTCTGAAAAAAAAACATTAATTTATGGCTGAATTATCTTTTTAACCGGGTTCCATTATACAGGCATCTATTCCAAGTCTCCAAGTGCAGAGCTCCTCCTGTCAGATCAGTGGTTACATCTTTCTCTCTCTGCTGCTCAATCGCTTCTCCTCCATCCATTATTTTCCAGTATGTTTGTGGTGAGTGTCAGAGATAGGCACCTATTTAGGTATGCACAAACCATCTGGCTCATTCATCAGCACTCATTAATGAAAACGACTGAACACAACCCAAACTCTCTCACAGTATGAAGCCTAATACTGTATATACCCTGTTAGGCATGATGAGGTGACAGCTATTTTTATCAGAAAAGACCATGCCACATAAATAAAGTATTTTATTAAACTGACATATAATGGCTCAATTCTTCTTCCTCATGCGTTTTGATAAACGGTGGACCTAGTGGCTAACTAACTAACATTAATGTAATATTTCCCCATTGGCTGTGGCCATATGATTAAGAAATTGCCTAATAACTGCTAATTAATTCCCAGTAGACAGCTACTGTATACTGTATGCAATAATCTTAAACCAGTTTTATCTGCACTGTGTTTAAGGGCAACCCTATGCCAAATCAAGAGAACAAGAATGTTTCTAATTAATAAGCGTCAGGTCTATGAGGTGGTCTTATTTTCTCACTGGTCCAATTAAACTGATCTGAATTCAGTCCCTTCTGTGTGGCTGTAGCATTAATGAAGGTTTCAGTGCTGCCATTGTGACCCATGAGGAATGTTATTAAGCAGTAGTCATATTCACTCATTACTGGCCTCTCACATCTTTACTCTATACCAAGACCGGCCGTGCCGCCAACCTTGTTAATTCAAGATCAATTTGAGAAGATGTGTTAATTTCATCCTCTGCCGTAGTTGCTTTACTAGTGTTATGGTTAAAACTAACCTTAAAGTATAATGCTACTATTGCATTCATGTCTGCTGTTTATCGTTTGACTCACAGACTTAATTACTCCTAAACCAAAAAAAAAAAAAAAAAATTTTATATTCATTTTTGACACAACATATTCTAAAACTTGAATGGTTTAAAATCTAGTTTTCCATGTAAGAAGTAATAAACTCTAACTCTGTGTTCTGTAATATGGGTAATAAAGAGAACCGGACCACCTAAATACACAACAACAAACAATATACTACAGAAAATATTAACATAAAGTTCATCACTATAGCTAACAATAAAAGTATAATGCTATTTATCATAGCTATTATAATAATGTATGAATTTCTTTAAAAAGCAGTTCAGAAGTGATGTATTTTATATGCTAACTAGAAATCTTCCAAACTCAACAGCATATTTCAGGCTTAGACACAATACAACGTCCAGTAAGTGTCCAACATGTCCCTCATACAGTATTTACAGCACTCTAATTAGTTTTATGTGACACTGAGGCATCATGGTTTGCACGCATTTCATTCACACTGTATCCAGGCATGAAGTGTCTCTTGTCATAATGGATGGACACACGCAGCCATTTCTCTTTTTCAGACATACGCATGCATCATACACACAAGAACGCATGGATTTACGCTTGCTGTGCATTTTTTTGGTGCCCAATTAATAGATTGCCAGTGTGTTGCATATTTTGCATGATAAAGGAGGGCAATATTAAAGTGCCATTCGTAATGTAAATGCACTTTGCAAATTAGAATATGCCGAAACCCAATTTTTCTAGCTCTTTAGGAAGTAAACAGTCCTTAACCAATTAAAGCTCATTGTAATAATTCTGTGATTTATGGCAGGTTCTTTAACTTTCAAAAACTCGGCTAACCCGCATTAAGGTCACCATCTATCATGTCTGTGAAACTGAGAGAGGGAGTAATGGCTGTTGTATTTGCTGCTTTTGATGATAGTATGAAAGAAGTATTAGCACTTGTCAACAAAACTGCTTACAACATAACATTTGCATGCATGAGCTGCAGAGACGATTTGTTATTCTGGCAGCCCCCATACACATTGTTACATTCTTACGGAGAAGTCTGTGTGTGTGTGTACGTGCATGTGTGTGTGTGTGTGTGTGTGTATGTGTGAGGTGAGAGGGAGTGAGAGAGAGAGAGAGAGAGAGAGAGAGAGAGATACAGCGGGAGAGAGAGGCTTGTGTGAGACGTGTTTGGTTTTGTGACAGAGTGGCGAAGTCAACATGAAGGTCTTATTTGGGTGTAGGTTGCAATTCAAATAAACAATAGGACTGGGCATTAGTCATAAGACAGAGAAAGAAAGGTGTAAACAAGGATAGAATAATTATCCAGCTCACCCTCATATTTACAACCTATACTCAGGGGTGTTATGCTACTTTTGATTGATTGATTGATTGATTGATTGATTGATTGATTGATTGATTGATTGAGAAGGCACTGACGGCAGTCCAGGTTCATGTTGTGCAAGTAATTGAATAAATGAATGAATGAATGAATGAATGAATGAATGAATGAACTTTTTGGTACTTGAGTATAAAATAGACTATAGCGCTATAGTGCTTATTAACTTTTTTTGTTGTTGTTGTTGCTCCTTAATAATCTAATAATTTTATTTAGGTTTATAAGAAAAACTGACCATAATATATATATAAAATATATTGCTTATAAAAATGTCCTTGACTTCTAAATATTTTATTAACATACATAATGCTTCATATTCATTTTTAAAGATTTTTTTTCTGGAGAAGGTATGAATGTGTCTTTTTTTTCTTTCTTTTTGAAAAGGAATAATCATGCAACTTAGTTTCCCAAATAAATACTTTTCTTAATAATTAAGTATAAAATAGTCTAGTGCTGTAGTGAATGTTAAACCTGTTTTGCTCCTTGGGGGGAAAAATTATAATAATTCTTTTATAGTTCTAAAAACTAACAATGTATATTTAAAACAATCAAAGAACAGCAACAAATTTTAGATTTACTATAGAAATGTCCATGACTTCAAAATTTTATTTTAATAAAATAATTATTAATAAGTAAAATTTATATTTCTGTAATATTTCATAGTCATGGTCTGCAGAAGGTATGAATATGATTTCCTTTCTTTTAGGCAAAAAGATTAATCAAGCAACTTAATTTTCTAAAAATAAAAAATAAAGGCCATGTGGACATGTAGTCTCAGTTCAAATTAGCATAATTTTTCAATTTTCTGTCTTTTTGACCAAACGGAGCTGATAAATTAAAAAAGTGGTTAAAAGAGAGCAAAAGAGAGAGGCATGGATGTAAATGAAAGCACACAACAGCAGAGGTGTAGAACTGCCAGACTCTCACACTAAGACACGGGGCAGTAACATTCGGCCATTACAAATGGGCTCCTTGGCTAGAGTCGCACATACACAACTCCGCCTTGTCCCGAGCCAAGAATGCACTTAGCCCCACGATGGTAAATGAGTCCAACCATTTTGACTTCTAACATTACACACCATGCCGATAGCGACCGGCCCTGGAAAAGTGCACCTTTTGTTGAGACACGAGCATTGCTTTAATCGTGCTTAAACATCAGGGCTCGTGCCAGGTACTAATTAGAGAGTTAGGAGTCGGGGACAGATAATCAGGAGGAGAGCTTAATGGTATCTCTGATAGGATGACAAAGGCTATTTATTCAGCTTGTCATACAGTAGGACCGCCACGATGGCCCTGTCTCAGTCTCTCAGAGAGGATAATCTAGCTCTGGATGCTGTCTGATTAATTAGACTGCCCGAGTTGTCAGTGTTGTTGAAATGATCCCACTGGCCTAAAGTGGGTCGTCATTTGTGCGGACAGTGTTTATCGAAATGAATTAGAGGAGTTGGCATTCCATAAGCATCAATGTGCATCCAAAAGTGAAAATGCATCACCCTCAAGTTGTTTCAAACCCATATGACTTTCATTTTCTAGTGAAAGACAAAGGGAATATTTTGAACAAGAATTGTGTTGGTTTGGCTTTCAAGCTTCAAAGTAGACTCGAAAGTATAAAAGTGGTCTTCTCAATACATTTCATAGCTTTGAGTGAAAAACATAAAAAAACAGTTATATTTAAGTCATTCACTGAAAATGTTGACATCTAGCTCTCCTTGGAGCATTCATGAGTGTTTATGAGAAGTAGCAAAATCCAATTGTTTGAATGAATCATTCTTTTTAATTGGATATTTCTAAATGAATCCATTGATCTGGTTCACAAATCTAGTCTGAATGATTTGTTCGTTGAATTGATCTAGTTCTTGAAGAAATGTCGAAGAAATGAACAGATCGCTGAAAAAGAAGGCTTTCATGATGACTTATATTTAATTTTGTTCCTCACTCAAAGCTATCAAATGGCCTTAGAAGATGTCATTTGGACCACATCTTTTATACATTGGTGATTACACATACTTTTATGAGGTTGAAAGCTACAGTCCATCTTCTTTCTAAATGCATGGACACAGTCTTCAAAATTTCTTCTTTTGAGTTCCACTGAAGAAATCAAGAAATCATTGGATTTGACTCAACATGAGGTTGAGTAAATGATGACAAAATGTTCAGTTTTATGGCTGTGTAGCCTACATGGCCAGACATCCACTCTCTGTTCATACCAAGTCTAGGGCCAAATTCTTTCCTTCTCCCTTAATTACAGATGCCATGATAATTCTAGTGTATCTCCCTCTCTGACAGACTCTCATTAGCCACGGCTCTCTGGGCTATACATTGGGCTAATTTGTGGTGCTTTGACATACACAACCAGCAGGGGAGGGAGGACTGGGGATAAAAGCATCATTTCAATTAATAAAGGTTCTAGTGGCTGATAAGGGCCTTTAGGATGGGGGAATAGAGGGGGAGAGGAGAGAAGGTATGAGAGTGAGGTCATGACAACAGCTACTTAGCGCTGATCCCCAGTTATGGCCTGTTCATCTGAGTTAACACAGGGTAAACCATCTATTTAGAACAACAGGGGAGGGACAGTGCAATCGGGGAAATTTATTTGCATTTATTTGATCAAAAATACAGTAATACTGTGAACTATTATAATAATTAAAAAAACAGTTTTCTATTTTAATGTATTTTTAAATGTAATTTATAGTGTTATTGTGTGTGTGTGTATATATATATATATATATATATATATATATATATATATATATTCAATTATACTTCATGGTTTTTATTAACTATTTAATAAAATATTTAAAGGTGGAATTAGTCATTTAATTTGATGTTAAAATACATTTTATTTTCAATTAAAAAAGGCCAACTTCTGGTGCCAATATGGAGCAGGACTATTTGTTTTTAAGCAATGGAAGATGGGAGGAGTATTTGGGAAACCTGTTTGGAAACAGACACTATTTGTTCAAATATGTTTGGTGATGCTGTAGTGGTAAAGAAATATTAATTCACCTTAAATGTTATAGTGCTCAAATTACTTTTAGTACTGCAAATGACTTTGATGAGTTCAAATGTCATTTTTTAAAGTCATGCAAAGAGCACTATTAGAAATGCTTAAGAACAATCATAACGAGAAACAGAATATACTGCTCCCGTTTTATCATCCTATGTAAGAGGTGAGGTAAACAACTGCCTTTATAGCAGCATGTAATTGTGGTAATCAGTTCTAAATGCTGCTGTTGTGTAATAATGCTTGGCAATAGAAAAATTCACTGGAACGCTAATTTTGAACAGCAAAGAGGTGATTATTTCACTCCCTTTTTAAAAATGGATTCTAATAGCTCTGGCGCAAACTTGCAAACACATAAAGCACACATAAAAACACACACGATCATACGGGTACACACCCCCACACAATATATTCATACTAGTATAATAGTTGCTAACTTGAGCATATACATACACTCTCTGTTACTGCCTGTGGTCTAGTGTAGATCGTTGTAGACATGGCTGTATGGACAAATCTCGTTAGATTTTTACATTTTCTGAATGTAAAAATCTACAGAAAAAAAGGAAACAAAGGAAAATGTCTGTGCTTAAATCGCTGCCATGATGACAGGGTGTTGCTACGTGGTTGCTACGGTGTTCAAAGTACTTGCTCAGTGGTTTCTTACTGGTCAAAGTTAAATGCTCAGGTACCTCATTCAATGTAACTATGTTTATTATTATTATTATTATTATTATTATTATTATTATTATTATTTTATCTGTTTCATCATTTACCATGGCAAAAATTATGATTATGACCACTTAGAAAAGTAATAGTACACCTATTCTGTATAAACCACATGATTTGACAGTTGTCCATTCATTAAATACTACACAACTACCGCACTACTGTGTCACTACGGTTCTCTCTTTCTACTGTCCTTTTTCAGAGTGCCATCAGATTGACAGAAAAGAAGACACATCATTTTTAAAGCTTTCTCCAGTGCTCCCCAAGTCTGTTACACACCTCACTTACTGTATGTATCGTCTCCCCGGCTAAATTCTCCAGGGGATTTGACTTAGTTTACACTGCCATCTTGTTGTCATGACTGCAATGACACACCTCTATTCCCCCAAAGGTTTAGATCTGACAGCTGCTTTTGAAAGAAAAAAAAAACAAATAATAATAATTATTATTCTCATTTCAGTGTTCATGTTGAGTTGAGTTGGTATAACTGTATAAGGCTGATACACATTTTCTACAGACATAAAAATAACACCTTCACACATGTATATATACACAAAAAAGAATAAACTACTTGCTTCTTAACAACTCTGACAACAAAAAATATGTTTTTTTTTGTTTGTTTATAAAGTGGTCCTAGACTCTGCTTGAGCCTAGCAATGCACCATTGAACAGCTCTGGTGTAAAACACCTCACTAATGTGTCTGTCACTGTGCAGCAACTATAGAGGCTAACTATTAGCTTTAGCAGTAGGTAGGTTTACATGTCAGGTACTATATCTTCTAGTGAAAACATCCTTAAAAAATTTTTAAATGACAATTGATGTCCTTAATGTATTATATAGTAACAATATTGTGAATATAGTCACAGCTAAAGGGGTTGTAGGCAGCTAGATGAGAACTGTACCCAAAAACAGCCATTAGCTGTGACTAAATTCACAATACAGCATGGTTTCTCCTCTTGTAACTTTCTTAAAAAACAACAACAACACAAGCTAATTGTAAAAAGAGCCCCTACTGACATTTTTACATAAAGTACATATACTTGGGGAAGTTGTGGCCTAGTGGTTAGAGAGTTTGACTCCTAACCCTAAGGCTGTGGGTTCGAGTCTCAAGCCGGCAATACCACGACTGAGGTGCCCTTGAGCAAGGCACCGAACCCCCAACTGCTCCCCGGGCGCCGCAGCATAAATGGCTGAACACACTCCGGGTGTGTGTTCACGGTGTGTGTGTGTGTTCACTGCTGTGTGTGTGCACTTTGGATGGGTTAAATGCAGAGCACGAATTCTGAGTATGGGTCACCATACGTCACTTTCTTTACAGTACACTTCCAGCTGAAATTACTGATTTAACAATAAACGCTTCTACCACGATCTATAAACTGATGTATAGAGATGTTTAGATCACATAATCATGCTCATATGTATGGCTTTTCTGGTATAATAAACTAGCTTGGCACTAAAATCACTGCACAAATAAACTTGAACTGAATTGAATTGCTTGATAGCTCACTCACTACAGCGCTTCACTTGTAATGTGAAGCATTAAGGTACCCATGAAACAAAAGTCACGATAAAAGACTTCAAAGACTTGTAGATGCAAGCTAAAATGTCATGGTTGATGCAGCAAATGCATTTTTATCTCACATAAACACTTTTGGTTAGGTTTAGGATAGGATTTAGTGTAGGTGGAACAGTATGTTCATTTTATAAGCAAGCATTATTTTTTTAATTAACTCACCAGACATTTATCTTTTTCCTAAACTATCATGATACCTACACCAACCAATGTAATAAATGATTGCCAGAATCAGGTTAATCTGTTTAAGATAAAACTGAATGTGCTTTTAGTTCCACTGACTGGACTGATTGCAAAACATGCAAGAATCAACATAATTATATTTTTCAGAAATGCCAGCACAGGCAAAAGCCCACTTTAAATACCCAGATGATGGACTTAAATAACCAAAAAAATAAAGTGTGGAATGTTGGACACATCCTGCACTCAACTTTTGCAGCTTTAATTACGTGGCGAAGGGGGAGGGGCTATCAAACTCCAATTATTAATGACAAAATAATCTTATGTAATTCATACACTACATGGTTGAGTACATAGTGCATAAGTACATAGTGTTGAGTGCATAGTGTATAGTGCATCATTTGGGACGCAGCTTGTATTAAATGTAGCCTGATTGGCTAATTACTTGTTTTTATTTGAATCTGTATTCAATCAGAGCGTAGCCATTAGCGAACATTTCAAACGACAGACAAGTAACGGACCCCCTCTTCACAAGGCTAAGTAGTTTAGAAGTGAAAATATGAGTTGTCAGTAAAAGTGGCTCTTAAACCTAGCAGAGGCCAGTAAAAAACAGATGGGGAAATGTCCTGTGTGACTTAAACACGTTCCTTAATGTTAGCATAATCACCATGTAGCGAAAGACTTCCTTTTTAAGACCTTTACTGGACGTGGCGCATAATTAAACAAGGAAAAGTCATATAAATGGACGTTGTCACGCTTCTGCATGGTTAGTGCATGGTTGTTAAAGTCACATCTGGTGGAGGTTATTTCCTGAGGCAGTCTTTTAAGGGGGGCACTTGGAGCTGGGTACTGTACAGCTGTGGGTGGGCATCAAATTGGCAAGACATTTGTGTCAGGCAAAAAGGACTTCTCTGAGCTGGCCCTCTAAAACCAGCTCTACAACTAATCCTTGATCTGGAAGTCATTTAAACCATGAACGATGTCTCTCCCCAGTATATTGGTGTAAATAAATCCCTCTGTGCTCACATACAGGCTGAGCCTGAAGCCGTTGATTAGATGTCAGCGGCAGATCAGGGAACGGGCTGATCCAAGACCAGCTGTTGAACTTGAGGTGAATCCACAACCCTCCGAAGAGCTGATCTTTGATCACAACACTGCACAGGGAACTCTGGAGCGTAAATGATGTCTCATCCAGCGCCTCCCCATACCCAGGGAAATCACCATGAAATTCACAGAGTACCATGAGCTGATATTATACATATACAGCCCATCTTCTCACCCCATGACCAGCACACTGGTCTTCAGCTGCACTCCCAGGAGCTTTTGCACTGTGAACCTGGCTCTCCATGTGCGCCCTGAGCTCCTGATGATGGCTAAAATGGCATGACTAATGTTATTGCTGCTGCATTTCCAATGAAGGGCTAATATATGGATTTGTTGTAGGAAATCCCAGCCAGTGTATCCCTGGCTACTCTCACATGCAAACACACAGAGAATCTGAGGCAGATCAGCTGCAGATGGGTGATGCTATTAGTTTTGGTGATTAGGGGGAAGACAACATGCATGATGTGGAGAGACTGACTGAGCCAGTGCAGTAATGTGGGCTGCACTGCTTCAGGATGGGATGGATGGAACAAGAGTGCTGGATAGTGTGTGTGTGGCCAGACCTACCTGTCCATTCAGGCAACTAAAGTATACACACATCCAAATGTTTCCAACATAAATCAGAAGCTATTAAATGTCTCATTATAACTAATTTCTTTACAGGATTCATTTAAATTCTTTAAAAAATAATTACTCGTCAGCAGTAATTCCCATAAAAATGCATTTATACAGTTTCATACAATTTAACTTGAAGCCAATTTCACTACATCCATCGTAATATTTCATGTGTGTAGAATAATGTTAGCCAATGCATAACATATAGCCAAACAGTATATATAATTCTTATTAAACATAGATTTAATAGCTCTACACCCGAAAGATATTACTTTTAAAAAAGTAATAATTGTTGAAATAGTTGCCCTCTGTGTGTTCTTCATGTGCTAGAAATCAGGAAAAAAAAAAGAAAAGAAGTTTGTAGCATCTTTCAGAAAAAAAATGTGGTAAATTTAAATTAGTTATTAAAATATATAAATTAAAAAATAAATCAAATAACAAAGCATTATGTAATGTTTACATCAGTAGCCACTGAAAAAAATAAAAAATAAAGTAAATTATGCTAATTTCTTCAATATTTTCTACTGCACATCTCATCTTACTATGACATACTGTAGGAAAACAGCTCAGAGAAGTGTGTCTTTACATTCAGGCAGTCTTGTTTTCTTTTAAACTTACCAATATAGAAAGCGCAGGAGAGAATGAATGAGAGAGAGAGGGCAACTGAACCAGATAAAATTGAATTTTTGCAGTGTTTTCTCTAGCAGGTGGAGCTGATTAAGACCTCTAAGTTTGGCACCTCATATTCCTTTATCCGTTAGGAGAGGGGGGAGAGTTGCATTATGATGATGGCATATGTGCTGTCTCTGTGTGTGACCTGATTGTAAATCAGCAGAGAAATCTCTATAGCCCTGAAGTACTTTTTCATACTGATATTTTCGCTCCTTTTCTCCTTTTGAAAGTTATTATGGTATGGAATTACATTTATCAATGAATATATATATATATATATATATATATATATATATATATATATATATATATATATATATATATATTTAAATAAAATTAAATACTTAACACACACTCAAGTGCACACAAATGTACTTGTGTGTGTATTCTTCCACTAAGGTGTTTTTAACCACTGTCATAAAATGTGACACTGTATGTGTGTATTTTTGGGGTGCCACCCTCAGAGGGGTGTGAAGATGGCGCGTTGAAAGGCGAGGGGGTTGCAGTCGGGTTCCTGGGCTCTATTTGCAATTGAAAGCAGGGGGCTGTGGCATAATGAAAATGTAAAGCAGTGGTTTCATTTTATTCACTGTGGCAGATCCAGATTCCCAGAGAAACCTCACTCTAGCAATCAGTCTATTAATAATTGAAACTGGTTCAGCAAGCTAGTGAGTTGAGCCGGTTCCACGATGCTACGCCTCACCAGCTGCTGACCCTCATACACACCAGCCAATTACACAATGCCGGTTAATTGTCGGGTGATATAATTGCACCACTGTGGGGGAGGATGTGGCGTCACTTGGGGTGGAGGGGGGTTTGTAGACCCTAGGGTGGCAGAAAGGGAGGGCAGAGATGAGGGAGGAATGACAGAGAGAGAACGTTTAAATTTATAATCTAAATTTATAAATTTATAAATTGTGCTTGCTAATGATTTGTACAAAACCCTAACACTGCATTAAGTTGTGTAGTGTAACTTGTCCTATACAGGTTTGTGCTACAGACATGAATGATATCTCAAATTGTGCAGCTTTTTGAAGAGAGGTGTGTTATTACTTTTTCAGGTAATTAAGATGATACCAATCTAGTGGCCAATAAAATAGCCAAAAAATTTAAATAAAAATCCATAGATATTGAAAGAGGGACCCAAATCATATCTAGAAACTAGAATATTGCAGACTTGGATATGAGCTCTTTTGACTTGGGCCACTAAGTAACCAGCTATCAAACCATAATAACTGTAAAACAACTCAGAACCGGCATTGTTACTTAAAGTACTAAAAATAGCAAAAAAATGTTTCAGTCCTTTGAAATAAAGTTGAAATAAAAATAAAACTAATATTTCATAAAAAACTTACATTTAAACTTAAAAATATGGAAATTAACTGAAAAAAATAAATAAAAACAAATTAAAAAAAAAAAAACAAAAATCAATAGAAATATTAATATAAAAATATTAAAATTTGTATTGACTTAGCAAACAAACAGCAACACTCTGACAATCACAACATCAGACAATGAGGAATTGAGTTTTGCACACTTAAAAGTAAAGAGTTATGTGTACTGCATACTTGACCAGCTGAAAGTAACATCTTTCAAAAGCTGATTTCAGTTAGACTGTGTGAGTGTGTGTGTGTGTGTGTGTGTGTGTGTGTGTGTGTGTGTGTGTGTGTGTGTGTGTGTGTGTGTGTGTGTGTGTGTGTGTGTGTGTGTATGTGTGTGTGTGTGTGTGTGTGTGTATAATAAGTTGCTGATGAACAGGTCACATGCACATACACACACAATGTGGGGTTAAGTGCACATATAAACACTCTTATGTACTTAAGACTCTATATACCTTTATACTCTTCCCTGCCTGTGAACTGAACTATATATCAGAGCTAAACAAGTTATGATGCTTTTGTTATTTATACCCAGTTATATTCATCAGCATAGCAACTGAGCCAATATTCGGAATGTGGATGGTGGAACTGCAGACAGAGAAAGAGAGACATTACACAATACTCAAGATTTGATCCACAAAGATCATGAAAATGCTGTCTGCATCAACCATCCCTCATTCCTTTCAGTATTCAGACTAGTGGTTGATCAATGTGTTTATGTTCACACTAGTGTTGCTTTAGTCAACGAAAATTATGACTAAATATCGTCATCAACGAACCTTTATCATGTGACGAAAACGAGACGAGACGCAACGTAAATGCTGGTCATGTGACGATGACTATAATTAAATGTATGCAATATTGTTGACAAATAAAAACGAGACTTAATGTGGTTTACAAAATAAAAACTATGCTAAAATGTCTCTTCATTTTCGTTGACCAAAATGAGATGAAACAAAATGTTATAACGTTATTTCATCTCGTTTAGTCGCATTATTATTATAATTTTGCAGTATTTCTATTTCCTATGTCTCACTGTGCAGACGTGACCGACGTCACTTCCTCAACCCACTAGCGGAATTATTTAGAAGACGACAACAAACAAAGTTAAGCGGGATTTATGCTTTCGCCTGGCTCTGCTGACTGCGAACGCACCTTCCCAAACAGACGAAGCTTTTATACTTGTCGCATTCGCCGTTGTACTATTCTTTGAAATGACAGGGGAGCGACGAGGAGTAATTGTCCTCTAAAACCGTCAGGAATCACCAGTGAGAAGTCATTTGCCAGTACAAGTCTTGTGATGAATGAGTTGATGAATTAATAATTTCTTTATGTACAAACTTAAAACAATCTTAAACTTTTGGCTGTATTTTGCATCAAACACAAGACAACTTTAAGAAAACAGTGTATAATTAATATCTAATTTAATTCTAATTCTATTTTATACAATAAAAATAAAATGTACTTCAAATAAGAAGCCTTGGACAAACTATGCAAATATTATTTTCCAAAAAAAAACATTTTCCGTCAAAAAGCACCTGATGGTTTTTGAACTTCACATTAAACTGCTTCTGTTTCACACAAACGCGGGCACAGACGTGCATGTTCGGATGCGGAGTTATGCGGAAAGTTACAAAAAATGCTGTGCACTCCACCATGCGAAATTAGTTTACTCGCACTCAAAGCGAACTTCCGGCAACATTTTCCGGCATATTTTCCGCGCTCACCCAAGCGAAATTGTGGACACATAGAGTATAAATCAGCCTTGACACAGAGAAAGGGACCGATGGCCGGCCAGCCGGGGTTCGTCTTTGGGAGAAAAATTAGCAGATTTAAAAAATATATATATTTATTGTTTTTATTTATTTTATTTAAATTTATGTGTGTGTACTTCTAACATGTTTGGTTGGCAAAATAAATGTAAATTCAAATCAGAGCATCTTCCGTGTCTGGAATGGATGTATTCTTGAGTCTATAAGGTAACAATAATATAATAAGATAACCTTGTTTTGAAATGGGTTTGGCTAAAATAAAATGTTGGTTTCGTCTATACTTCTAGGTACTTGTACTAGATTGACTGGGTTAAATAGAATTGCATTACTAAAAAGAAACTAAAATACAATTTTCATTGACTAAAACTAGACTAAATGTCATCAGTTTTCGTGGACTAAAACATCATCAGTTGTCGTCAACTAAAACTAGACTAAAATGTCATCAGTTTTTGTAGACTAAAATTAGACTAGACTAAAAAGAGTATGAACGTGACTAAAACTAATAAAAACTAAAATGACAGCTTCACACAAAGACTAGACTAAAACTAAAATTAAAACAGGCCGCCAAAAACAACACTAGTTCACACCAGTGTTGAATATTTGTTTTCATTCTTTTTTTATGTACACAATAATTAGAACGTGATGCGTTCTGGATGATGTTATCTTTAACAGACGTGTGCTTAATGCTACAACATTAACAAAACCCACTGAGAGGTTTCATTTAAATGCCTAGCTGTGAATGACACTTGAAATTAAACACACTGCAATAAAAACAAAACAAATAAATAAATAAATTCTAAATCAGTACTTTTTCCCCCCAATGAAAACATGTAAACATCCAAAAAAAGATAAATATACATTAAAATAAAAAACGTCAACTACACAAAAAAAAATAATACACAACATTCAATTTCTTATGGTCAAAACAAGTAGTTCTTCTTGTGGTGATTTCAAAAAGAACCTGTCAAACTGACTCGTATACTTCACATCTTTGCTATTGTCTTTGCTAAGAGAGAAATACAATGCAAACTAACTGCTGTGGAAAATAGTAGCACTTTCAGACACCATAAATGTAGCTACAATTGCTGCACACACCGTGACTCAGCATTAAACACTGTCCCTTCTTTTCATGAAAAACCTTATGCATTTCTTCACTCTTCCCTGCCAATCAACATTTAAAACTCCAGCAACAGACCCAAAATCCAGTGCTTGTTGAAGGCCCTAGGCCCCAAGACAGGATGACACTTGTTGCCTAGGGCACTTATGCGGTTACATTCATAGACGGATGGTCCTACTTGATATCTCTTGCTGGTAAGATTTTTGGTTTGTTTTGTTTTTGAAAGAAGGCTGATCAAAAATACAGTAAAACAGTAATATTGTGAAATATTATTGCAACTGAAAATAACTGTTTTCTATTTTAATATATTTTAAAATGTACTTTATTCTTGTAATGCCAAAGCTGAATTTTTAGCAGTCATTACTCCAGGCTTCAGTGTCACATAATCCTTCAGAAATCATTCTAATATGACATAGTGCAAAAAGAAACATCATATCACTTTTGAAAACAATTGTGCTGCTTAACATTTTTGTGGAAACCATGATACTTTTTTTCAGGACTCTTTGCAGAATAGAAGGTTCAGAGGAACAGTATTTATTTGAAATATAAATCTACTGTCACATTATAAATATCTCTACTGTAACCAATTTAATTCTTGCTTTCTGAATGACAAACTTTTAGAAGGTAGTGTACATTGCTTTCAAGGTGTACATATTATCAGTTCGTGCATTCTCTGGGAATTGAACCATAGTGTTTCTAGCATCCATTTATAAGCAGGAAGACTGACTGTTCTAATACACTTTCTAACACAAGTTGAATGGAACACAGCAATGAGTGCCCACTCAACATGTGACACACTTATAAGGGGTGTGATTCAGTGTAATACAATGTAATGTGCCATCTATCAATGAGAGTGCAAACAGTGAACCACCTGCAACAGCTTAGTACGATCACCTGTTCTAGTGACCAACAGCACAGCGTCCTGGTGACCTCTTGGTGTTCTAACTGCTCTCAGTGTCTCATAATGGGAGAAGATGCCAAAAATATAGGGGGAAACTGTGCATATATATTATAATCAATACCAACAGAACAAACACTAATCTAAGGCTAGCAAAGGAAGACCATAGTGATATGCTCGTTCTCCTTGATTTGCTCGCTGCAACCTTGTTCTAGATAGAGATATTCAGACTGTCAGTATAAACTGCCTCTGTTTTCATTTTGCATTTATTTCAATGCCAGACTCCAGGCATAAATTTTTCATCACCTGCTAGTCCATGAATAAAAGATTAAAAAGAACTGAGAGGGGAGGGGACACGGGGAAGCAGAGAGAGAGAGAGAAACACATGGCAAAATATACAATATACACATAGTGAAAATCTCCCCCCCCAACTCTCCCTCCCTCCATAACTCTCACTCTCTCTCTCTCTCTCTCTCCATAATTTTTACATCAGGAGCAGTGCAGCAAGGTAAAGATACAATAATGAGGGGTGAAGCTGAGAATCGCCTCACCTTGGCGTTTTATAGGATTACCTGCTGGGAGAATTCAGATTTCTGGGCAGCTCTTACTTATTTATTCATTTCTATATTTATTTATTTTATTTATTTCTCTATCTGTCTATCTATCTGTTTCTCTCTTTCCCCCTTGAGCAGAGCTTTGACAGGCAGGGCTGGAGTGAGATGTTGGAGGGTGAAGGGGCTTGTGGAAAATATCATGATGCACACGCTGGAAAGTTCAGGTGTGAGCCAGAGGGGAAGACAGATGGAGGGATGGAAGGACAGGGTTCTCGTTCGCCTCCCGGACCCTCTGCAAAACTTTCATTCTGAGGACTCATTCAGAATACGGCAGCGAGCGATTTGCCCAAGAGAGACTTCTCTATATGTGCATGTGTCATTGTTATATAACATCATTATATTCTACAAGCTGTCAGAGCACATAATATCAGCGTTTAGTAACATGCAAACTCATGAATACGTTCCCTCACACACTTACTGCATGGTGTATGGAATGTATTAGGGTTGTTAGTTTAACATGTTAATTTACTGTGATTAATTATTCAACAAATAAATTGAAAAACAATCAACTTGAAATAGAAATATATGTTGGCATTCAGGAATGACATTTAACATGACACATGCTCGTAGTGTGGGATGCTGAAAGAGCAACACGTCATGTAATGGCTAAAGAATGTTATTACTAAAATAATTTAAAACATTTTGTTTACTGAAATAAAGCTGAGTTGAAGCACTAAATAAAAAAATAAAACTGAACTCAAAATAAATAAAAACTAAATGGTTACATATAAAAAACAATGAAAATGATAAAAAAAAAACTAAATTACTAAGAATTTAAAATTAAACTGAAAACTGAAAACATAAAAAGCTAATTCAAAATATTAATAAAAACTGTAATATATAATATAATAACTTTATATAAATAATACTAAAATAATAATGCTAAATAAATAAATAAATAAATAGTGCAGATGGAATACAAGATGGAAACCTGTGTGAACCCAAGACCTCAACCAGAATAAAAACACAACTGCAAAATGGATTGCTGTGGACTGCAGACTTATGCTTAGTGAAATAGAAATAAAACAAACAGTATACTAACTTAAAGCCTAAAGCCACATTTTGCTATTCAATATTTTCATGTTGTAAATGAATGTCATTAATTATCTTCATTGTTAGGTCTTAACTCAGCACATATTGATATATTTGATTAATTACAGTTAATTTAATTAATTGCCATAATATAATTAAAATAATTAATTAAAAACAGTGAATAGTTACCATGAACATTATTTAATGTCTTTTACCTTCTGATTTTATACTTCAAAGCAAAAATAAATAAACTGCAGCATATCAGTTTATTTTTCCTGTTACTGAACTCTCTCTCTGTGTGTGTGTGTGTTTTTTTTTTCTACTATGCTCACATACATTACTTTTACAGGTTCTTCCATTTATAATACTCAACACATTAAGTATAAAAAAAAACTTTGGCAACTTGGGGCAAAGACATATGGACAATGTGACAACAGCCACCAAGGTTTGGTGCCCTTTACTCTACACATATACACACAGCCTACATCCATCAATATTTCATGACCTTGTTACAACCCTACTCCGTTCAACACACACAAGTATGAAGATTCTACAGGTCATACATAATACGTCCAACCAGCATGTCTCCTAACAGTGCTAATCTCTGTCAGAACCTCCTCAAATTCATTCATCAAACAACACATTAAAGAGAAAATGAAAATTCTATCATCATTTATTCACCCTCATGTCCTTCTAAACCTGTATGACCTTCTTTCTCTCACAGAAAATAGATAAAAATGAGAGATTTAGCAGAATCTCCAAGCTGCTATTTTCAATACAATGTAATCACATTATGACTAGAGGACTCCAAATAAATACTTATATACAAAAATACAATAAACAATGCACCATAAAAGTATCACAAAATCCCTATACGTCAACTCTTCTGAAGCCATACACTAGCTGTGAGAGAGGAACAATTCTTATGGATGACTTGGTGTCCTATGGTGTTTTAACAATGCTATTTTGTCCTTGGCAGCATTAATCACAATCCACTTACTTCATATGGAAAAGAGCAGCTCGGACATTCTGCTAAACATCTAATTTTGTGCTCCACTAAAGAAAGAAAGGCATACATGTTTGAAATGAAATGAATTAATAAATAATAATAATAATAATAATAATAATAATAATATATATAAACTTGGTAGTGAACTAACCCTTTATAAAGTTAAAGGCTAAATCTTTCTCATTTTGAATCCAAAACAGGCACCCAAACAGGAAATCTAAGAGTTAGTTCAGGTTAAAAAAGACAACAGAATCACCATTCATTTCTGCTCTAAAAAGGTTAAGCAGGTTCCACAGTGTACATTTTTTCATCATGTACCTCCGATTCTGGGAAAGAGTTAAAATAGTTACTGGGACTGTAAAGATGAGGAAAGGTGAACAGGTGGGCCAATCAATCAGTAGAACAAGCCTGGCTGCCAACCTTGTGTGTGTGCGTGTGTGTGTGTGTCTATACACTATATAATAAAATCTCTTACCTGTGTGATAGTATAAAGCTGTGGGAGAGTGAGAAAAGGACTTTTACAAGAGCAGAGAGAGAGAGAGACCCCACTGTTCCTAATGAGCTATGAGAAAGTGCCCTCTCAGCAGAGTGACACAGACAAAATCTGTGTGTAGAGAGTTGGGGAATGGTATGTGGGGAGTTGATATTATTTCTCTGTTGGAGAGATGCACCAATTCTCAGTAAAGTCGACACAGTTCTCACTTTCCGATGTCACTGTATTTTTCTACTTTTCCACGCTCATGTACACACACCCACACAGTAGTCAGAGCATCATCGCTTAGATCACATCTCAACCGGGAGCCCAATTCCAGTAGGATGTGGGCACAAGGATGGGCATCTGTGCCAGCGTGTCACACATTTGCCAGGCTATGATGGGTTCCCAGAGGCTGGGCACATATCCAGTCGGAGCTAAGCTAGGAGTACCAATGTGCCATTCATTCCAGAAACATTCAGAGTGATACATTCACAGTGCTGTCAATTTTCACCAATATCTCATGCAGTTTTCTAAGCTCCTTTGTAGAAGCTTGCATCCAATATACCAAAATGCTTGATACTCTTATTGTTAAAGTGAACATGAAGCCTCATTTGAAATCAAATTTACTTCCAAAAAATGGCATATCTCTGAGTGAGATTCAAGATTTGATATTATCCATTGGAAAATGGTTGGCTCATCGGACCAGAATGGAATCAAGAATGGAATATGAGTTCATTACATTTTGATGAAATTTTTATTTCTTTATATGAACATGAAACGTTCACAAAAAGAACAAGAATATGTAATAAGTAAGTCAAATTGGTCCATATAACTGAAGTATACAATTTCTTTGCTATAAGCATGAAGGCTGTTTATAAAATACCAAGACAGTTTACTCATATAATAATGAATAGGAGAAACTACAACATGCATTACGGCAGAATAAGTCCAGCTTTCTTAATAAAAGAGCCAATTGGCAATTTGTAATGTAATCGCATCACTATAGTAGCCTTTAGAAGCTCCGGTTCCCATAGAAACAATCAGTGTCCTGAGACGTGTTTGGGGCCGCACATGCTCATTGCCTTTACCAACCTTAAATACAAACTTTTTTATTCTATTAGAACATAAGAAACACTATTTTTGGTTGCAGATCATGTCAGATTTTGTTGTTGATGTGAAATATGTTACTTTAATGTGAGATTGTCAAGCAGTTTTTGAGATTTTCCCCATTCAAGTAGACAGGAGTTGGTTTGCAATGCTTAGACTGACATTGCTATGACTTTCAAACAGGTTTCCAAAACCATCTCCGTTTTCAATAGGCCAGAAAACAGATAGCCCCGCCCCAAACGTCACCCCATTGGTTGAGCCTTGTTGCTGGTCAGATACTCAAACAAACAAACAAAACAGTGCTACAAGTCTACAGATGACTTACTTATCATCCTCTGCACTTTAAACTGAGATTGAGGAAAGTATTCAACATTCTAACACTGAAGGTGAGAGAAATACAAGACATGAAGAGTTGTTGAAACAATTAAATCATTTTGTTTGTTATATTGACCTGAGTAGTCCAAAAAATGAGAACTTGAACTGTTGGTTCAGCAACCAGAAGACATTAGCATCAAACCTCTCTCTCTCTCTCTCTCTCTCTCTCTCTCACACACACACACACACACAGAGACACACACATATTAACAGAGACACACACTGGCAAAGAGAGACAGAGCCTGCAGGGCACTCATCCTTACCATCCTTTCAGCACATGCACGGACACATGCACACACACACACACACACACACACACACACACACACACACACTGCTCCAAATGAGATCTCTTACACCAGCCCTCTGCTTGCCATCCATTTTTAATGGGCTGATTAAAAGCATGGCTTCCCTGATGAATCACACCATGCCTGAGAGAGAGAGAGAAAGAGAGAGAGAGCAAGCGGGAGAGAGAGAGAGGAAGAGTCAAACTTGTTCACACGCTGAGGCGAGAGAGGAGAGAGAATGAAGAGGAGGTGGGGGGAGAGGAAAGAGGGCTGGCACAGGCAGCAGTGATGTCTCTTTTGAAGCCCCTCACAAGGCCATGAAGAGCTGAGGGCACGGCTGGAGAGCGTTAAAATAACTAGCTGCACACACGCTGCGGAAAACGAGAGTGAGGGAGGCAGAGAACGAGAAGTGAGTTTGAGGGTTAGAGACAAAACCAATCTCGGTGCATGTCTACTGGCTAGTCAAGCGTTCACTTCAGTCGAGAAACAAGATCATCATTATGTAAACGAGTCTCAGCGCAGACAACTGTGGGCGTATGACTGTGTGTCAAATGGGACACGGATCGCATGTAAATGTGGGTGTGTTTGTGAGATTGATTTGAGAGTACATGTATGTATGTGTTTGTAATTTCTGCGGTTTGGCATAATGGTCTGCTAAACGCTGCTTGTTGAAGCTCTCAGACGGGAGAGAGGATTCCTGCTGCCTCATGAATGCAGACCTCTTCCTTCCTGAGTTTCATTGCAGGTGGAGCTCTTAAGACTGTATAAATAGCTAAACATAAAAGCTGGAGTAATGAACTAATGTCACTCAAACACATGACGAAGAAAATATGACCCTTTTCAGATAGGTTTACTGAACATTCCCCCTGTCTGCCATTGGTCATCAAACAGATGTCATGTCCCAATGTCCCCAATGTCATGCCATCAGAGTTTCCACACACACACACACACAAAACAATAATTTAAAATTAAGCAGCACAACGGTTTCCAAAATTGATAATAACACACACACACACACACACACAAAACAATAATTTAAAATTAAGCAGCACAACGGTTTCCAAAATTGATAATACCATATAATATAATACTTTAGCACCAAATCAGCATATTAGAACGATTTCTTAAGGATCATGTGATACTGGAGTAATGGCTGCTGACAATTTGGCTTTGTCATCACAGGAATAAATTACATTTTAAAAAACATTACAATAACAAACTGTAAATTGTAATAATGTCACTATGTTATAGATCTTACTGTATATTATCAAATAAATACATTGGTGAGGATAGGAGACAAAATGTAAGATACAGTTAATATAAAAGTAATACTTTTTTGCAATAATTTTTTTATGTATAAAAAATGAGTTTCATTGTGTTTTATAACAAGAAGCTTTATTTCACTTTAGTTCAACTTGAACTGACAGTCATGGGCCACTGGGGCTGGTTACACAGCAGGTTACTGTCCTACAATCTCAGCAAACACTCACTTTGATGTTCTTATACAGAAAGTGTCAGAACCAATATTATGACTGACAAATGGGTATTTTCTTCTTTTTTTGACTATATTTTGGCTCATAAAACAGGTCTTTGAAACCAAATAAAGCATCAACTTTTCCATTTTTCATCAAACTATTTGTTTTGGATTTGTTGTTAGAACCAGTATATGCCTGTCAACATTGTCTTCACTGAATGCAAAGGCTGAATCCCTGAAGAATCTCTCTGTTTGATTTTGATATCAGAGTGTCTTTTCATTTGGATCGGTTCCTCAATTGGGTTAACAGTGTGTTTGAGTGTCAACTCCACTCTTGGCTTCAGGATGTTCTTAAACAGGCCTGTTCAAGACCAGAGGATTTCCACCAGCTCTCTGATATAAAGCTAACACTAAACACAAGTGGTAGTGCCTCGGCCGACATATGTTCCATTCACCTCAGTGTCACTCTTCATTTGTAATTATTTTTCCTGGTTGGCTCGCTCTCCTTCTCTTTGAGATAAATAGTGTTGGGACAGTGGGCAGCTCAGAGGACTGATGACCTGTTCCAGAGCGTTAAACCTGCACTCATGGCTGAGGAGAGTGAGTGAAGATGACAACCATCAAAGGGCTCAACTCCACTGTGATGTATTGGCAGTAGGCTATATTAATTACCTTTCTCTCAATCTCCCTTCAATAAAACGGATATCCTCAGGTCTAAGGCGAGTTGAAATGTTCAGCAGATATTTCTTGTCATATTTCAAAAGTGGATATTTTCCACTTGGCTAGGAGAAAGCTTGGCACCTGTTTCATGCATTCAGTTGTAGCAACAGATTACCAATATACAAATATAGTAACACTAATAATATGAAAAATGAAGGGTGAATGAAATGCAATTTTCAAATGCACTGATTACAGAATATAATGATTTGTTTAATAATTGCCAATGTCTGACTTTCAATTATAAAAATCCACCAATTCAAGACACTCAATTTACTTTCAGCACGTTTCTTAAAAATAATTTTTGAATACTTTATGATTCATGCATTTCATAATTTAGAAAAAAAAATAATTATAATCACTGTCAGAGCAACTAATTACAGCCCTAAACAAATTAAATGACAAATAATAAATATATAAGACGTACCAGAATTTGATTTCTGTATGGCTATTTTGGTTTGATTGGTTAAAATTTGAGAATGCCACATACACACCCTGAAGTCGATTTGAAAGGGCACATTTTTTAAGATATTTGCTACAGTATAAAAAGGACCAATGGAAATGAAGAGATTTTACTGTAGTGTGCATGTGTGCGTGTTTTGCAGATGAGAGGCAAGGTGAGCAGGAGTTCATCATTGGATTAAAAGGCTATTAAAGTTGAAAGTATTTATCTGAGACGGGCAAGCGAACCGAGGATGAATAAAAGGCCCTGGTGGGTCCTGTCACAAATGTTCTTTGTTTCCATTCTTTCACCCATTTCTACACAACAACCAAAACTTAATCCTTCACTCGTGATCTTCAAAGTACGAGCTTGGAGGGGTCATAGGATGTAGTTTTCCTTTTGTGTTGTTGTAAAGTTAAGACATCCAAAACAACTGAATTCCAGGCCTGAAAAAAGGAGAAGAAGAAAGAAAGAAAGACAGAAAGAAAGAACACGGACGGAAAAAAAAAAAAAAAAAAAAAAAGAAAAAAAAAAAAAAAAATTCATACAGACAGACGGATAGACAGACCAATAGACAGACACAGACGGACGGACGGACGGACAGACAAAGAAACAGACAGACAGATAGACAGATGGATAGACAGAAAGACAGACGGACGGATGGACGGACAGACAGACGGATACATAAATCAGACAGATGGATGAATAGAGAGGCAGACAGACAGATGGACGGACGGATGGATAGATAGACAGATGGAAGGATGGAAGGACAGACAGACAGACAGATATATAAGACAGACAGATGAATGGATCGACAGACAGACAGACAGACAGACAGATGGACGGGCGGACGGACGGACAGACAGAAGGATAGATAGAAAGACGGACGGATGGATGGACGGGCGGACAGAAAAACAGACAGACAGAAGGATAGATAGAAAGACGGACGGATGGATGGATGGATGGATGGACGGACAGACAGAAAGACAGATAGATAGAGTTAGGGTGCTTTCACACCTGCCTCATTTAGTTCGGTTGAATCGTACCAGAGTTCGTTTCCCCCTTTGGTGCGGTTCGTTTGGGCAGGTGTGAAAGCAGCAATCGCACACGGGTGCGCACCAAAGGCGGACCAAACAAGCTTTCAAACGAACTCTGGAGCGGTTCGTTTGTGGTGAGAACGTGATCCGACCTCGAACAGACTCAACTGCAAAAAGTACTGATCATTTTTGGACTAAACCAGCTGCCGTAATCAGCTGCGCTGTGCATTATGGGATGAGGAAGTGTTTGTTGACAGTTTGCACTTTAGTATGGCAGCTCGTGGATTAATGCACGCCTCCGCTTGAAGTTACGAGCGATGCCCGCTCGCTGTTTGCAGTGCATTAGAACGTTGTTTTCAAGCTGCATCCGCGCTTCATTATAGAAATGTATTGTTTGCATATTGTCGTGTATACAAACAATGTAATAGATTATGGTCAGGGACAAAACCAGCCCGCGTAGTCGTCTCTCCTTAGCTGTGTTGTCTCCGTGTTGTTTGCTGGCTTTTCCTCTTATGTTGGAATTTTCCCGCACGTAAATTCTGACCAATAGAAAAGCAGTTTAGGAAATACATCATGGCCAATGAGTGATGTGTATGTTGTCATGTGACTGCATTTTGGTTCGTTTCAACTGGTTCGGACCAAATCAATCAGTGTGGTGTGAAAAGGAACAAAAAAGCTGAAAAATGCTACAATGTATTGAACCGAACCATAGATTCGAAACAAATCAACAGAAATATAGATTTAAAAGCACAAAGAAACAGATAAGAGACACACACACTTTCCCACTGCCTGAGACACCTGCTCACAGTCAGAGGTCGGGTCTAATTCCTGCTGCTCTGTTTCCTGAGCAAGAGGCCTTTTAATTTAGCGGTAGACAAATCGAGAGCTGCCAGGACCTTAGAGAGAACAGTCTGTCTCAGTTCTCCCAGCGCTAAGACCTGGGTCACCTGAATATTCATATGAGTGATGTTTTGTGAGCATGTAAAGAGTGTTTAGCATTAGCTCAAGTGTGTACAGTTGTAGATTTGAAGTCATTTGTGCATTATTATCAGCAAATATACTTCACAAGCAACAGATGATTAAAAGCAATGATCTGAAATTTATTAAACTAATTTTATCTCATTATTGGTTTCTCGATAGCTCTGTTCCAAAACTATCTACTGTTTACACATTTAAACATCCTAACTTAAAAAAGTAAACCCTCATGAGCCACTAATGTGAAACAAATAGTGTTACTAGCAACTGAAATGAAATTTGAATGAAAACTGTTTCTATACCATGCTTTTTTTTTCAGTGTACCCTAGTATAACAATCAGAGATATTTTATTTTGCACAAAAAAAAAAAAATGTCGTGTCTACCCTAACTAAAGTAAAAATATGTACTGTAGCAAACACACATTAAGGGAAACAGTCAATTCTTAACTAGTTTGGTGAATATATATTCAATCAGTAACATTCAATATTTAATGAAGTATATTTACAAGCTTACGAAACATAAAAGTATATAAATCAACATTTCCATTTGGCTAAGTCCATCAACTTGTATTTAATGAGCAAGTTGTGATGCATTGTGCGATTTCACAAGATTACACACACAATTCTCCTTTAAAACTAGACCAAAATAAGGTATCTCGGAAGCTGCCATAAAATTCTGTCTAGGTAGGCAGCTTACTAAGTTTTGGCCAGAGCTACAGTCAGCATGCTGGCCAATGCCGATATTTCCAGCTGATTCAATTGTGCAGATCTGTTCAGAAGATCTTTTGTCACCCTGTAAATCACCCAGCCTTATAGAGAAAAAACATATACATACTATCATATCACAGCCATATAGACTGCAAAGAAGGTGGATTTCACTTACAGGAAACACACATAACCTCTGAGATTCACACAAACACCTTTTATTCCCTTCTCTATTTATCTCCTTTATCGCTGTACCCCGTCTGAGGGCGTTTACTAGTATCCCACATTAATTTACTCTCTGTGGGGGTCTGCGCTCAGAGACCAGGGAGTGAGGGAACCATTGCAACCAATCCAGAAGCCATCAGTTTTCATCCAGACCGGCCAGACCTCTGCATTACCCCTGCCCTCACGTTTATTGTCCTCTCATTGCACCTGTCAGCACTGCCTGACAGCACATTACCGGCACTGTGCTACAACAGAGGGGTCCATCAGGCAGCTATCAGGACAGCCCTAACCCAGCCTCACAGCATGTACAGATGGTAATAAGGTGCTGGGAAAGAGCGTGTGATTGGGAAAACACACATAACCATTGCGGAATCAAATTCTTACACATTACTGCATTATACTGTCAGCATCTGAGAGCAACACATTACGTAAAACACTCAAACACATGTAAAAATAACAAGGCTGCCAATTTGCAGGGTGCTTTTACATTGTGTAATCTACAAAACTGATAGATGTGCATAAAAAGAGTCTGAGGAGTGTGTCTGTGTAAGATTGTGTTCTTCAGCTGCACTCTTAAATTGTGTTAGTTGGATTCTGGCAGACAGAAAATAAGGGTTATTTAGTGAACAGTTTTGCCCTTCTGAAGAGACCTTCATGTCCGTGGAAATGGAGGTCTGTACACAATAACAGCATTTTTAGCAACAATTCCATTCGACTTCACATCACACACACGCATAAAAGGGGCAGATGGATGGCATTTTTACTTTTTGGTTTGTTAATGGATATATTATATATATTATTTCTTACTCTGCATCAAGTGTGAGCAAAATTGGCTTTGATAAGTCAATAAAATGGAGTAAATGTGGATTAAATTATAGTTTAAGAAAGAAATCTCTGAACATCACCACACTTTCTAGTCAAAAAAATAAAACAATAAATCCCAGAGGGAAAAAACATTTAAGGAAAAAAATCACTATCAGTCAGAGGTGTTTTGTGGTAGTTGGTGTTGTTTTCTACAAAGAAATAATTAATTTTCGAATTAATTCATTTTAGGGACAACAGTCGACTATATATAGTTGTGTGTGTTTGTATCTATATCTATATCTATATCTATATCTATATCTATGTATCTATCTATCTATCTATCTATCTATCTATCTGTCTGTCTGTCTGTCTGTCTATATGTATATATAAAGAACTTGGCTCTGTTAAAATATCAACTATTTTTCAATTAAGTATTTGTGATGAATGTGTAGCCAGTGTTTTTTCAAAGGCAAGCGTGACAAAATAAAACAATATTTTTTGCTCCCCGAATCTTGTAGTTACAGCATCTACCGACAGGGCATAACTGTCCTATGCTACCCAGGCAAGTCCTGACCCCTTAGTTCACGCAGACATATAGCCCAGTTGCCATGGAAACAGCATAGACAGGCTGGGGATACTCTTGAAATGTATTTCTGCATATTTTCATGACCTTACTCATTCCTGTTCTGTCATTGTCTTTATACATAAGATTCTTTCATCACAGAACAAACTGTATGATTTAACCTAAGGGTCCTTACAGGACCTTCACTGCAGTACATCGAAATACAGCAAACACAGTAAACATGCAAACAATTTAAGCTGCAGTACACAATGTTAGCTAGCCAGCTTGCTTACTTCTGTTATACTTAGATGATCTAGACTGGCTCGCAATCTCGTCAGCACATGCCCTCTTGCCAAAACCTGCCCTTAAAAAATAAATGCACAAAATGACTGGCAGAGAGGCACTTTCTGATTGGCTAAAATACACTGGCTGCGGTTAGACTGCTGTTAGAATTTTTTGTTGTTACAGTCTGCTGTCAGAAAGACAAGTGATATTACTCGAGACACCTATATCTGTGATCTCTGTCAGGTAGTAAAGATGTTTTATGTGCAGCATTCCAAAAGAAAAAAAAATGCTTACCGCAGCTTAAAACCACAATTACAAAAGTCAACATCACTTACACAACAGACATGAAAATACTTTTGGCATCTCATTGTAAAAGATGTCAGAAAATTATCTGCACCATCCTGCATGACAATCTTTTTCTTGAACCTATAATGTCCTTCATTGGGCCTCTTTAAAGGTGAACTTTAATACAAAGTAATTAATACTGACAAGACATGCAAAATATATGGATCAAACATTTAATGAGGCCCTTTTAACTTCAAGTTCAAATGAAAGGGTACTGAAGAGATCTACTTTTAGTCCAAGGATAATCTGTAAATCTGCATGAGTCAGATGGGGAGAGGCTTCTATTTACACATGCTCATAAGCTGAACTCAAAAGATCGGTCATTATATAAACCGGATAACTGCTGAACTATTTCTGATCTCAATACAAACATCTGCTTCATTTCCATCCTACGATATTTGATCTGATCTGAAGAGAGCTAATCTGATGCTTTACCATAACAAGCAAGTAAATGTCACAATATATAATCAAAGTATATAAACAATGCATTTTGAAACTAGATTTGAACATTTTCTGCTGAAAATGCCAGTGTTGCCGGCGCATAGCTACGTGGTTTTGTTTTGTTTGAATTGGCTTTTTATTTCATTTTTTATTTATATTTTTATTTAATTTAATTTTGTTTAATTTTAATTTAATTTGGGGTTTATCCGGCACCGATCAGCCTTCAGTTTGAAAAACCTTTTCTCAACAAGTTGCACAATTTTACAGATTTTACCAAACTTTAACAATTAGGGGCTTGTTCAAATCCCTCATTCCAAGTATGAGAAGTATGCTTGCCTTAGCAAACACCGCTGATAATCAACACCAAGGCTGCCTCATGCCGTTATGCTGGATATGTCTGTGCCACTCTCTTATGCACCTACACCTTATCTCGCCTGCAATCCTAATCTCATTAAGGCTACATTGTTACCAGTGGAATTCTGGGATATCAGATTGACTCTTGGTATTTTTACCCATGCATCAGCCTATTGCTATTCTCCCTCATGGCACTGAGAGAGAACCTCTGGCCTCCCAGAGTGCCTGCCTGACCAGCACACTCTCCACAGCTGCCCGACTCCCTGCCTCTCAAAGACTAATTCACTCCATATTTAAATAAGATATTAAAGTTTCATCACTGGCACCTGGATGAGGCTGCTGCCTGCCTGAGACTGAGGGGCATCTAGAGGACTGTTGTGCCTTTGGGATGAGGAGAGGAGACACACTTACACTCACTCACACAAGATAACAAATAATTAGGGCCCGTGAGCAGCTGGACTGACAGTCTACAGGAGCCTCACTGGGTCAAGAGAAGGTCCTGTTAAGAGTGAGAAGGAGAGAGAGATACCTAGGAAGTGAGATGGAATTTGGCATATCTCATTCTTGAATAACTACAACTCATATTTAACATAAGCTGAGACAAGAATTACCTTAAAAAAACAACACATTTAATTTTTTTTTTTTTTTTTTTTTTTTTCAAATATTTAGAGGATAGTTAGCTGACTGAAGATGGGACCAGCTGATGAGGTCGGATAAAACCCCAGCCATGTTTTGGATGGATGAGAGGCTTGATTCTTTTGGACAAAGTTGTTTCTGGCTACACTGGAGTGAACTTTAAAACGAGAGGAAAGAAAAGCCCCTCTAGCGTTCTGTATGAAATATATCAAAAGAATCAAATTAGCAAGGCCCTGATATTAAAATAATAACATTTACCCCTGGAATAAATGGTTTTAGTTCTAAAATCAATACGCACACTCAATAATGCAAGTGCATTATTATAAGATAATAACGCGGGCAAAACGTGTGCATTCCATAGAACATTAGAAGGAACACACAGAGGACTCGGTATTATAGATTTCATAATTTCATATCAAATGTCACACACTCCCATAGGACGTAATATGGTTACATCTCTAATGGGATTTTTTTTTCCTGATATAAAAATTACATTTAAAGAAATCAGACACACATGGTAATGCAATGAAAAATAATTTACACCGCTCTTGTCGAGTACTCACAGTGTTTCGTACCTTAAGGTTCTATTTGGAGGGCAGGAAGAAAATAACCTTTATATTACCGTATTTTAAATGTAAACTATAATTACAGCATTTTCGCACATTTCGTACTTTCTACCTTGAAGCGGCCACAACAAATCTAGGGGAACAAATGAGCACAGATAACTAATAAACAACTCTGTATTCACAAATCCTTTCCATCTGTAAGTTTTACAGTAGCATCATGAATGACTGTTCAAGGTTTCATACCTATTTATAGTCATGATAAATGGCCAAGGATTTGATTCTTCGCTCTTTGTATGTGTTGTCTCGTTTATGTCTCTTTGTTAACACAGAGGGAGAATTGTGGGGACATCAGAGCCCCAATAAAAGCCATTCACAGACAATGTTTGTGTTTGAGACTCATAAGCCTTTACAAAAAGACCCTTTAGAAAAACTTACTTGGATCCTAAACTTTTGAGGGGATATTCGGTTATTTGTTTAGCAATTCATCCTACTAAGGATGTAGAAATAGATATCCAAGGGCAGATTTGCATATGGTTCTAGTTTCGATGATGTCACAGATCACAGCCATTCTCTCGCCCTTCTTGATTAACAACAGATCAGAATACACCACCCAACAACAAAAAAAAAATCTCTCTCGCAAAATAACTACCGCCTCATAATATTACCAACAACACCAACAACCTCTGAAAAAAAAAATCACCACCACATACCCGCCGCAACTAATCTAATTGTTTATCAGCCAATGTGACGAATTCATGGCTGAAATAATGTAGCGATGTTCACAAAATATACACAAACACATACATTTCCACTTTGTTCTGAGATCTATTTGAAGCACTCAATTTTCTCTGATGGCCAAAAATAGAGAAAGCACTACAAGGAGTTCAAAAGAGCCTGGAATTAGCCCTCTTCCTTTTACCTGCCGGCTGTGAGAGCACTCTAGAGAAAATGTTGTCTAGTATCTGGTGGGGTGAGCAGGAGATGGTCAGCCGCAGGGCTGATGGAAGACGAGGGGTGTCATTTTAGTATATCAAAGCCTGATCAGGGCTATCCATCACCAAGGAACCAAAGAGGAAAAAAAGACCACATTTGTGATGTGGGAAGGTAAAAAGGTGGTGTATAAAACAAGACAAGCTTCCATATAATAAGAGGAGGCATTATGCTGATGTGTCGTTTTGTTTTCTTGTTGTCACGGATACAAAGCGGCTGCATAAATAAGGTATTTAGAGGGCTTCGCTCTGATGTCTCGATTGCGTTTGTTCAAACTGTAGGTGTTTTTTGGGGGGGGGTTTCGGTTGGAGGCATCTGCTCAGATCCAGCCCGTTTTATGCAGACTGTCACAGCCTCTGTAGTGGCACTACAAACGGCAGGGCTGGCTGTAAACTTTTCCCCCCGCAGGATAAGCATTGTTGGGATAGCGCCACCCTGGGGAATCTCCTTCTCTCGCTCGACTCAGCCTGGATCTGAGAGCGCGTCTGCCTCGCTCTCCTTCAACTGCAAACAAAGCCTTTCTCACAGCCCATTTCACTTAGTCATTCCAGTAGGAATGCGTGTTAGTGAGAAGGCGACGAAATTTGCGTTTCGTTTGTTTGCAGTGATATTCACATTATCTTTGAGTCTTTTTGGTCAGGTGGGTTCAGATGGCTGAAAAGGTTCTGGACCTTTTTTGATGTTGCGTTTTTCATCTTTTTGGTCTGCTGAGGTGGCGAATTGCATCTTCTGTCATATCCACTCTTGCTTTTTCCCATACATAAAATATCAAACATCTGAGGGACAATCCAATGACCTCTACTGCCCTTTCTCCCTCGCTTTCTCTCTCTCTCTCTCTCTCTGTTACCCAAACACACACACAATCACACTCTAAGAGAAGCACCAGTCTCACATCCCCCACCGCATACGTGTCTTGATTTATTTTCACCAGTCCTCTACCTTATGATGATGTATTTGCGACATCTGGCGGTATTCACTATTTCCTTTGCAATAGCAAAATGAAAAGGACGGCACATGGGGGATACGGAGATGGACGGATAGAGAGAGAGAGAGGGGGAAAAATCCAGGAAGACTGACAGAGTGAAAGGAAGGAAGATCGAGAAAAGAGTGAAATGAAGCCCGAGTCAAGAGGTACCGCAAAAAATCAAGACACAACGGCGACACACAAAGTTTTATGTCTTAAGCCGCGAGTCCTTCGAAATCCATTCCGAACGGCTTGGATACCCCCTAGCGGGAGGACAAAGGCAGCTATACTTGTCAGAAATGGGGGCGACGAAACAGCCATGAATCCATAGGGTCCAGAGGTCATCCTTCTTGAGCTGCAGTGACATCATAACAATGGGACACTTCTACAGCCTTAGAAATCCAAGCTGATTCATTCCGCGAGGGGCTAAAAAGGAGCGCGCCTTGTAGTTCCCACACATTCACAGACAGACAGCGAGGGAGAGACCTAGACAGACGGAGGAGGAGGAGGAGGTGCTGCCTGGAGGAGGATAGCAGCAGGGAACATATAGGCCTCACTCCAAGCTTTTCTTTCTCAGTTTTTTTGTGAACGCATTAAAGGAGATAACTTAATTCGCTCTCGTTCTATGTCCGGAGAGCATTTCTGTGAGATTTCGTCATAGAGACATGTCACGACCGTCAAGTACGCAAATTACTGCACAACAGAAGCGCCTAACCATGCATACTTTGTGTCAGCAAATGAGTGTTTTGAATGATACGAATAGAGGAAAAGGGCACACTCATTAGGCATATAAACGTTTATTTCATGCAAGCAGCTCATCAACATTAATAGACAATGATTGATGATATTTATCTCATAATTAGTGAAAAAAAGAGCAGATAATTGGCCATTATCAGAAAATTAGCTGAGGAACAACCCATAGCTGAAACATGATGTATCCCGGCACGACTTTTTGAGTTCCGTAAATGTTTACGTAACTAAACCGTAACTCTAAACAATAGACTTTCTAAATGCCGTTAAGCTTCCTCCGCACTCGCAACAATGGTGCAATGGCACGTTATGTAAGCACTAAAGCTATAATGAGATCATACATTCATGTCGAAAGTGTTAATTAGTCTATCTGCCCGAGGTTGAGGGATTCCGCTGCCTTCGCTCATTGTTTTTATAATCCTACGCACACATTTATAATTCATCGTGTCGCGCTGTGCTAACGCGTTTTAGCCATCTTTTTGTCTGTTTATGAAGCCTCCATCGTGGTCATGATGCATTTGAAAGCAAATGAAAATCTCTCTTTCTTTTTCTCCCCCTTTTTGCTGCCTGACTCAGCTGCCAGCCATTTTGACAGCTTCATTTGTGACGCTGTTCTTTGATCGGGGCTGTCACTGATATCCAACGCCAATGAAAGGCTAAAACTGAACCGACGTTTGCTTGCTACTAAGCTGGTCCATTTTTATTGGGCGTCTGCTTTAAATAAACGTGCCGTCTCGGCTTCTGCGCTGACATGTTCGTCCCTTGAGTATGACTGCTTTTTTAAACTAAGAAGGGAATGTTAGTTTGTCAGCTGCAGTGCAAATGATATGAAATTTCATTCCTGTTATGCATTAAGGTCTGGAGGAAAAAATACGCCTCATCATGAACAACAAATATAAGCATCTTTTATTGTCTTTAGACTTGATTCTAGACAAATTCTCAGCCATTCCCTTTTCTTTCTTCAACGATAAACAAGAATAATTACCTTTTAAACTTGTCAATGGGATTTTAGTATGGATCTTAATTGGCATGAATGCTGCTGTATCTAGTCTAACTTGTGGAAGTGAACTGTTAATGACGTAATACTTGCCTGTTATCGTAGGCCTATAATTTGTTTCTCATTGCCTCTTTTCTGCACAGAAATGCCTCTCATTCTTCACACCTAGACAGACACACAGTGCCAGCCTATGAGTTAATGGGATAGTTCACCTAAAATTGGAAATTCTGTCATAATTTACTCACCCTCATGTCACTCCAAACTCTTACTTTCTTGTCTAAAATCAGAAGAAATTTGAGAAAAAAAAAATAAAATAGTCCATTTGTCCATAAATTGTTGAGCTCAAAAAAGGACTTAAAAGTAGCATAAAAACAATCCATACATCTCTGCGATTTTTTTTCTTTTTTGATCACATTTAAGCACTTATATAAAATCTAAACTAAATAAAACTTATTTATATTCATGCTGAAATCCAATATGGATTTATGTAAGTAACAACAAACCTCACTGGTTGTCATGCGACTTAACATCATGATGTCATTATTTTGATTTTTTTTTTATATAGCAGTATTTTTGTTCTACCCTGTATTAAGATTTTGATCACCTTTGCTGTCTCTTATCATCTTATATATATAAAAAAAACATAATTTGAATATCCATTTTTCATACTGCACAGGTTGTGATGCCTAAACTCACTTTTAACATTTAAAACCATTTTTCTTAATTAAATATTATATATATATATATATATATATATATATATATATATATATACCATTTATTGGTTATAACATATATAACATAAGCATTACTTCAGTCACTGAAGCTGGTTGGTTATAGCTTTGTCTCAGCCATAATGTTAAAATGAGTGCATTTCTAGTAGCAAAACCTTACAAACAAGAGTCAAGAGTCTTCAGTCACTGAAGCTGGTTGGTTACTAATAGTAGTAAGATGACAATGCATAAAAGACCAGGGGCAGAGGAAGAAGGATAGAACTAAACTTGTGTTCAGACAAAGCAATCAAACCAAGTGTTGAAATGGCCTGAGACATTGCCGACCAAAAGTACAGGAGGCAGTTGCCTTTTCTCATGCCCTCTGACTGTTTTTTTCTGATGTGGAGGGTTGATGCTCGCTGCTGGGGTCGGTAACCTGAGGAGACTGGCAGAGCTGGTCGGAAACAACGTGTATTCTGACCTCTCTCAAACCAAAAGAGGGCAAGCAGCCATGGGCATGAAGCCAGCAGGTGGTAAGGTTTCCAGAAAAGAGAGGAAGTCTTCAAATGGTTCACTCCGTCAAGTAGTCCATGGCCTGACATTGAGCTGATCTGGACGGACAGCACTATATGACGGATTGCCTAAGAAAGCATTGGGTCAGCGAAGAGCCAACATAGAGGTTACACAGATGCCCCCAATCCAGGCAGCCCACTCTCTGATTAGATCTGCTCTCCTTCCAGAGAGTGCCCAAGTTCAAAAAAGACAAGAGATGAATGAGAGAATGGCAGAGAGAGATAGAGAAGGAGAGATCGAGGGAGTGACAAGAAGCATCATTCATCTCTAAATGGCCTTTCATAACATTGTCACTGGGTATCACACAAATTGCACCAAACAGTCCCACTGCTATAGATGGTTGCCAGTAGATGAGACATACAGTATAGAATAAAGGGTGAAGATGCCTCTGAGGAATAACTACATTTGAGAAATCTGCTCCCAGCCAATTTGGACATCAATTTAGAGACGTCAAGATTAGTCAACCTGGCTTAACTGAATGAATCAGGTATTGCAGTCATGACAAAGCAGAGATACAAATAGACAAGACTTATATTGTCAGAGGAGGAAATAATCCCAGCCAATCTGGGTATTGATTCAAAGATGTCATCAAAAGAGCATTCAAATCTAGTTGAACTGTTTTCACACTTGGTTCAATTGTTAGTCCAAAGACAAAGTTCAATTCACATAATGTCAAGTTGTCTGCGGATTGGCAGAGATGTGAAGAATGAGAGCTGCTCTATGAATGTAACTTATTTGAATAAACTGCTATAATAAATGCACTATAGCATAATTATTGTTACTGGGAGGATGTGACATTTTAAATTATTTGCCATCAATAGCGCAAGTTAGAATAGAGTGCAGACCAACTGCTAACCAATCTGGAACCTTACACCAACTCGTCAAATGACACATTTCTGAAAACCATTTTCAAATCAGCCAAACAAAACCAGACTAGTGTACCCATCAAAAGATAAAAAAAAAGATAAAAAGAAAGAAAGAAAGAAAGAAAGAAAGAAAGAAAGAAAGAAAGAAGAAAGAGAAAAAAGAAAGAAAGAAAGAAAGAAAGAGAAAGAAAGAAAGAAAGAAAGAAAGAAAGAAAGAAAGAAAGGATTATTCCAGAGACTGCAGCTTCTAAAGAGGAATTCAGTGTGCAGTTCTTCTTCATCTTCTTTTCTTAGTGTTCTGTCAAAAACAACTTGAGCTAACATAGCAGCCTGTCACATCAAGACAATCCTCAGCAGAGCACTGAGAATACTCTAACCCTGTTTTATACATATAACCATCATAATATCACACTTAAAAAATATGATTCTGTGAGTTTACTAGAACTAATCCAGTCTTCAGTGTCACATGATCCTTCAGAAATCATACTAATATGGTGCTTATTATTATCAATGTTGAAAACAGTTGTGCTGTTTAATGTTTTTGTGTTACATCCTCTGATACATTTTCTGCAGGATTCTTTTTTTTTTTTACACATTATAAACATATTTACTGTCACTTTAGATCAATTTCCAAAATCCTTGCTGAATAAAATTTGAATTAAATCAGAATTAAAATTATAAAAAAAAAAAAAAACATTTTCTCCAAGTTGTTAAAATGGTTTTGGGGTCCACAACACCACAAACAGAACATGAGGGCTAAACCTATTCTGCAGAATCATGCAAATTTCTCCCAGAATCAATGCAGAAACTGCAAAATCTGCAAAAAGTCTGCAGATCCAGGCCTGGCTGTTGGGTTACCTGTGCACACACTTATTAATTAGTGTGTGGTGCTCAACCAGAGAGGTTGCAGAAGGGCTGATGTGGTGACAGACCTTCTCCTCATCAACCATATCTGAGCAACCTTCATCCTTGCTTCTGTCCTTCTTACCCACCTCTGAGGGGCAGAGTTTGAAAGTGGCCGCTGAATGCCAATGAAAGACCCAGATGCCCTCGGCTTTCAGGGAGCTTGCTGACCATCTGCCCAGGGGCAAGAGTGGCACCATGGCCCCTATATCAGTCAGGGCTCAGGACTCCGGGGGATCTGTAGCACCTCTGCGGAGCACCGAGATCACCATCTCACTGACAGGATGACAGTCCTCAGTTCCTCTAAAGGTACTCTGAGACAGTGGCATTCAGGCCATGTAAAGTCAGCAGAGAGGGAAGGTCATGTCTGATCAGGGCTCATATGACAGAACTGTAGACATCGTATAGAGGTACGATTCACTGGGCCAAAACACTACACTCATCAGAAGAATGAAACAAGTGAACAATGGCAGGTGTAAAAATGCAACACATAGACCACAGTGGCAGTTAAACTAACTTAATACAACTTTTATCCAATTCTTTTAGCCAATAGCGACTTTAAAGGGATACTCCACCCCAAAATGAAAATTTAGTCATTAATCACTTACCCCCATGTTGTTCCAAACCCGTAAAGACTTTGTTCATCTTCGGAACACAATTTAATATATTTTGGATGAAAACCGGGAGGCTTGGCAGTCTATGGGACAGTCAAAAGCCTCCCGGTTTTTATCCAAAATATGTGTTCCAAAGACGTACAAAGCTTTTATAGGTTTGAAACGACATGGGGGTAGTGATTAATGATAAAAATTTTCATTTTGGGGTGGAGTAACCCATTAGCTAAAGCCAAAAATCTATGAGAATAATCCAGAGTGATAGAACATTTAGCATTATATATGCTTATAACAGATGACACATTTCAAACTTTTCAAAGCAATTAACAAATAAGGGTTCCCTTGAGGTTGGACTATTTAAATAAAAAAAAAAAAAAAGAAAACTGCCACAGCTAGTTTTTCAAAGTGCCTGTGAACATCCAAAGGATGGTTGTGAAATACAAGCTAAACTTATTGCTGCTTTTACAATTCAATTTTTGTATGTCGCATTGTACTTCTACACAAGGTAACACCACATTCAAGTAAAGTTATGCCTGAAATACTCATCGTATTCATCTACAAAAAGTCAGCCATATTAAATGCAGGCGTTGCAAATTAGCATTCAGTGCACTCCAAATAAATTACTGTTATAGGCCACTAATATTATCACTCTTATTTGTAAGGAGCTATGATTGCCTCTACTGAACCACACTCTCCTTCGCCATCCGCTCCAGCTAAAGCTCTCCATCTCCATTTCCTTGTCAGAGCATTTCACCGCTGCCCAGATTAATGCTGACAGGCAGGAATCCTTCTAATTATCTGTCCCTGGCCTGGATGCAAATGGCTGGGTTCTGGTGGCAGTGTGATGAGACTGCCAGTGCAGTGACACCGGGTCCCCAGCGTGGAAGCCTGTCACTGGCCTTCTTCCATCCAGGGACCACACAGTTTATTTATTTTATTATTATTTTCCTCCTCTCAGGCTGGCAGGGTGGCTTTGTCAATCACAATGTGGGGATGGCAGTTGGTGTCTGATTAAAGCTCTGCGCTGGCTATGATTGAGCTGGTTGTGACGGCTGTAGATTAGGATCATAGATTATGGGAGATAATGGAACTTCACTAGAAGAGAGAGAGGACTGGAAGTGAGAGAACAGACTGAACTGAGTTAAAGAGTGTGGCATAATCAAGAATGTTGTGAAGGAATATTGATGAACAAAAAATACAAAAGAAAAACAAAGACAAGCCCTGCAAAGCTGAAATAACAGAATATAAATAGCGGCTTTTTGAGCAATTTTGGAATGACTTTGGGTAGTCAGTAACTAATTACCTATTTGTACAACACAAAAGAAAAAAAAGCAAAACAACATAAAATTGGTATTATAGATGGTTGCTAATTAGCTAATTAGGGGTGCGTTTCCCAAAAGCATCATTAGCTAACTATGGTAGTTAATTCCATTGAAATCTATTGGTAATGACGGAACTTGCAACCTGCAACCATATTTGAAACTCACAAATACACAACTGATCAGCAAGTTTACTTCCTCCAAACCAAATCAAAAACAAAACAAGACAAGACAAGACAAAACATTTATTCCCTCCAAACATAACTAGACCGGACAAAACTGGTATTTTACATGCTAGCTAATTAGATATCTGCTCAGTAAGTTTATTTCCAACAAAACAAAACAAAACAAAACAAAACAAAACAAAACAAAACAAAACAAAACAAAACAAAACAAAACAAAACAAAACAAAACAAAACAAAACAAAACAAAACAAAACAAAACAAAACAAAACAACTTAAAGTATACATTTCCTCAAGCCGGGTATTTAAAAAAAATAGGATTGTGACCAATTGATCATTACTAGAGGTGCGAGACAGAGAGGAAGGAAATAATAAATGGATGGAAAAAGATTTTAGAGGAAAGGAATGAGGAATGAGCCAGGCCGGGTGGAAATGGTGGCCTAGCTGCTTGACAGTTGACTCTGTTGGATGTGACTTTCACAGTCTGCTGGCAGTTTGTGTGGAAGCCATCACATCTGTGACTCGGAGTTTGATTAATGAGCCTTTCAGCTCATCTCTGCCATGTGAGGTGGGGCCACGGCCTTCTCCCAGGCTTCAGTGATTCACCCACTGACACACACACATACATGCAAACTACAAACTCAGACACCAGGAGCTCTGCGCCTGCCTCATGCTAAACAAAACCTCATTGTGTCTGCTAATTTCCAACACTAGCCACCAAAACAAAGGCAAAATAATGGACAAACACAATGACGATTTGCCACAGTCAGTCAGCCAACGAACATGATGGAGAGGACTTGTTTGTGAAACTTTAACGGCTCCTTGCCCTAATAATAATACAAAACAAACAAACAAAAAAATGCCTATAAAAAAATTCACTACAGTGATAAGCTGACAAGGAAGTGTTTGCTTTCCAGTAACACACTGAAAATGTCCCATTCCTCAGCCATGACAGATTCCCTCACCCAAAAAAAGCAACAACAACAAACTCATAACACAAAGGTGGCGATAGCAATTACTTCCCCACACATTGCAATGCTGCCTCTAGCCGAGTCGCTGCGCGTCTGTGAAAAAAGCCCCTGCATTCTGACACATTTGTTTGTATTTTATACCCTGGGAAAGAAAGCTAACCATATGGCCATCATTGGGAACAGATGGCATTTGCCCAATCTGAACGGCGGTGCCTATCACTGCAATTTAATGCACTCCACTTCCCGCATCAACTGCCATCTCTCTCAACAGATACTTCTTGGCTCACTATTGTTCCGGATGATAGAGGAATGACAGCGCAAGGCTGTAAAAGTTGACCTAGCCAATGTACTGCATAGTCAAAATTCATGTTTTTCTAAGCAACACACAACTGCACAGAAGACGACATACTGTATTTTAACATTGTTTATGACTGTGCAGATAGTTTTAGCTGTGACCAACAGAATTACATTTATTCAGAAGGTGCTTGTTAAGTGTGTCCTGTGGTATTTTGCAACTCTGGAAGCCACATCTGGGGATTTTTACAGACCCATCCATCAGCACGTCTTGTAATGGTGAAACTAGAACTGTGTCAAACTAAGGCACAATATATTAAAAGAAAAAGCCATTAGAGGAAATGTTTGACCTTAGAGCTCACTTATGAAAGATTACCATTTATTCTCACCTTATACTCAAACTCTTGCTTTGGCACAGGCAAAAGGAAGTACACTACCATTCAGAAAAATGGGGTTAGTAAGATTATTAGCATTATTATTATTATTTTATTCAGCATGGAAGCATTAAATGAATCAAAACTAACAGTAAAGACTTTTACGTTGTTCCACAATATTTTAATACAAATGCTGTTCTTTTGAACTATCTATTCATCAAAGAATCCTGAAAAAAAAAATTTATCACTGTTTCCATAAAAATAAGAAGCAGCACAAGTGTTTTACACATTAATAACAATAAGATAATGTTTAATGTTTTTGAGCACTGAATCAGCATATTAAAAGGATTTCTGAAAGATCATGTGACATTAAAGACTGTATTAATGACTGCTGAAAACGTAGCTTTACCAACACAGGAATAAGTTGCATTTAAAAATATATTAGAGGTTCCATAGAATATTAAAATCACTTTTATAAGGTGATTGAACACAGTTGTGTGGCCACAGAGTGTGAAAACAACCAGCCTATAATAGTAAAAATCCACTCACTCATTGTTTTATAATCCCAAAAAATCATAAACAGTCTCTCCACACGAGCAGTTCCAGACTATGATGTCATACTCAGTGAAAGTCCCGCCACTTTGTGACGCTCTCTGCCCTATTAGCATATACACAGCCCTGAGGGAGAAGCAGCAGTCCGCCATTTATGTTTTCTTGCTGTAGCTGTTGGAGGTACAATGTCAGCGCCAAAGAGCCATTAAAAGTTTTGTGTGTTGGGATGCACCAACGAACAAAGGAGTCTCCATAGACCGCTGAGGACACGGTGGTTACAATTCATTTTCAAAGGAAATGTCCCAGAAAAAAAAAAAAGAAAAAAAAAGTCCTATACGTTTGTGCTAACATTTTACGCTAGACTGCCTCACAAATGAGGGTCAGTTCAGTGCTGGAGGTGTGCAAAAATTGCTTTTGAAAGAGGGATCGATACCAATGCTTCTTGCGCAAACGTCCAGACTCCAGACAAAGTAAGCATCACGCCTTACATTTAGTTTTTCTAAAAGAGCTTCTTGGCTCTCTGTAATGCTAATGTTGCTAAAGCTACCATTGTCTCTGCCTGTTTTCACTAATGCTGCGTTCACATGCTACCAGAATGATCGTGATTAGGAATGTAGTAGTTAAAAATTGCATTCGGAAGAAATGTGAGGATCAGTAACACGGTCACCACCAGTTAAACCTTAACACCGGTGGTATGCCCACGAGCATGAGCTCTTGAAGCTCCACACTCTTCTGAAAAGGGAGGTGGGAGCATCAGCTCATTCACATTTAAAGGGGACATACACATAAACAGCGGGTTTTGGCTCATACCCTAAAAGTGGCAATTTCAACAAGCTATAAAAAAACACCTATGACATATTTTGAGATAAAACTTCACATATACACTCTGAGGACATCAGAGAACAATTTAAAATAGTGTATCAATGCATTCTATGGCACCTTTAAAAAGAGAAAACAGTTATTTTACATTATAATAACATTTCATAAAACTTGGTTAACATAAGACAGATCTTTCAAAAAGCATTAAAAAAAGATTGTGTGCGGAGGCACAGTAAAAGATAATTGTACATCATCTTATATTACAGAACATAGGCCTATATTACAGAATGCTACAAGGCTGGAAGCCAGATACATATACTTCATATCCTACTGAAGTATCCTATATCCGGAACACAGCATAAGTATAATGTACAGTAATGTAAAGTTTCTACAACAAAGAAGACAAATGTGAATGGTAACACAGATCGTTAAACCTCTGTGTTGTTTTAAAGCCTTCCTGTCACCAAGCACTGTAACTCTGGCAAAAAGTTTGTGTGGGTCATGTCTAGGAGTTTGCTGTTGCTGTCTCTCATGGTGTCAGGTGCTAGTCATAATATATATTATGATGGCAAAACAGAATTTTCAGCAGTCACATGATCCTTCAGAAATCATTGTAATCTGAAAATCATAAATCATAAAAAATTGTCATTTATATATTATGATGGCAAAACAGAATTTTCAGCAGTCACATGATCCTTCAGAAATCATTGTAATATGCTGATTTGGTGCTCAAGAAACATTTCTTATTATTATCCATGTTGAAAACAGTTGGGCTGCTTTTTATAGAAACCACAAAACTTTTTTCAGGATTATTCGATTACTTTGATGAGAACAGCATTTATTTGGTTTATTTTGGTTTATGGGTTTGTAATGACAAGATTACGAGTAAATGACAAAATGTATTATTTTGGGCAAACTATTCCTCTCATAAACTATAACCGCACACCATTAAAACAACTACTGAAAAGATAGAAGTTTGAAAGATTAATATGTTAAGACGTCAGAGCCCTCATCTTATTCAATAGATTGCATAGTTTCTGCATATAGAAGACCTACATACATCCTCAGTCTCCAGAGAGGATCTCTAGTGTCTAACATTCACTACATGACATTTAACTGATTTCCCCCATACATTAGACCTTGTGTTATAACTATTTGCCCTCTCCCTTGTTCTCATTTTTACCATGAACAGCTTTTCCATTCAATTTAATCATTCATAATCATTTATATATAGTCCACAAGTTATGGCACTAAGATGAGGTACATGACAGCTAAAAGAGGTGTGCATGCACACAAACAAACAGCTATCTAAATGAGGACCTGAAAAACTTCTCTTGTTTTTATATGAAGCAAATTCTAATTATTAGAGACCAACCCAAAGACAAACCCTTACCTATGTCAAGTGGGCTTAAAAATAGATTAAGTGACGTGTAAACCCCAACTGGAACTTAATGACTAATAATGGTTTATGGAACCCATTTGCACAAAAGTCTACTGTACGACTTTACATTTCCAAAGCACATTCTGGCTTCACCCACTGCCCTTCACCTTACTTTCTTTCATCCCTCTTCTGAACCTCAGCTCGGCCACAGGGGCAGGTGTTCCATCATTGAGATACTGGACATAGAAAGATGCTCTCAGAGGTTCCACCCCATTGTGAAGGAAACACTAACATCTGGACACTCTCCAAGTTGGACTGGGCTGGTGATTTGCCAGGTATGGAGAAATAGGTCCATGTTCTACTGACCTGCTGCACTACTGTGTAGAAACTACATGAGCTGGACCATAGGTAGAGGCACTGATTCCCAGATCTGAGACAATTCCCTCTCAAAAGTTCTCCAATTCGATCCTTTTTTAAATTATTCACAGAAAAGGTGTGATTTGGTAGCAGCTTTTAAATTATTAACTAATTAGTATGCCTGTTTGCAGTAATTATGCTTACTATATCACTTTTATGACCTGCATGAAATATTTGTACTATTAAAAGTAAACTTGTCACATCACAGAACCATTTCAGCAAAAACAATATTAAAACAGCGAAAATCTTAAAAGAAATGTTGATTATGTTGAATATCTTGAAAAAGAAACCAACTACAATTATTATTTAAGAATTGATATTTCATCCATTGACTAAAATCTTGTTTTACTCAACATTTCAGAAAGAATCAGTGATTGAAACTGATTTTCCTTTGTCAAGCTGTCAAACTAGCACTGAACTCCCGTATTATTTGGAGCAAATTGATCAAACTCTTTCTCTGGCTTCAGTGTGAGATATTCTTTTAAACCGTCATACTTGTATCCCTCTTAAACTAAAGCTCAACCACACAAGATCCCTCGGTAACCTCAAAACTGTTTTCTGACAGAGTTTGACATATGTCAGACTGTGAAAAACGCAGACACTTCATTTTCTCCGCACAGTGAGCTCAGATACGCTTTCCTTTTTTTTTCAACACTATGATGGAGCTGCGCTTCTTTAGCAAGCACTCAGTGGAAAAGCACTTTCTTCACCAAACTTGCTGAATGCTCGGAATTAAAATCTTGAAGGAAACCGAGAACTCATGTAGAGACGGCAACAACTATACGTATAGTAAAAATACACAAACACAGGTCAGATGAGGTATTTGCAGGCGTACCACAATACCTTTAGAAGCTGACACACACAGACAAGCACAAACATTCAAACAGTCGCAGGATTCCTCTATCCTTTCCACATATTCACATTCATTATGGTGGTACATGGTGGGACATGACAGGCAGCACTTCAACAGTGTGTAAGCGAAAGGAGGGGGCGACTGTGTGCAAACGAGAGCAGCAGCCATTACCTGTTAGAGAGCAGCGTCGTGAAGGTCACCTGACTCATGCTCTGAAAGGCTGGCAGCAGTTGGGCCCAATTCCACTCCCTCTCAGCCATAGCAGCCTGTTGATAAATGAGCAGTGAGTATTGTTCATTATTAATCAGAGTTAATATGATCAGTAAATTACTGCTCCAGCTGGGCTGGACTAACCAAGGTGGGGGTGGGGGGGGGGGGCCCCGAACAAGGCCGCCCCAACACAATCTATCTATCATTTCTGCACAAGAAGGTTTTTATTCCAATAAGACACCAATTAATTTATAAATCCATTTGGGGAGGGATGTACCATCATTTATAAAAAGATAAATCAATTTTGCAAGGGGAGTCGTTATTCTTCTCGCCGTCATTCGTGGCGAGCTGCCCAAGGTTTCCCTGAGCCACTAGTGGACTGTCCCTTTTTTAGGGAGCCAAGTGAAACCCGATTGCTTTGATAGCTGGAACGTCACTCTTAACTTGAAGCTGAGTTTTTTTTTTATTGACAAATGGACAGGAGCGTGCCAGCCCCTCCTATTCTCCGACCGGCTGATTGATGGATCGGCATTCGTTTTTTCTGTCTCCATTTGATTTGACAAACAGCACAGCCACCTGAAGGTGAGGAGGCTTTTTAATCATCCCCTTAATAAGGTGTTTTATGCAAAGCAATGCGAGCTCAAGCAATAAGGAAAAAACAAAAGGGATTAAGAGCACGTAAGCTAGCGCCGAATGACAGGAAAAGAAGTCGCATTTTAACCGATGCAAAACTCTGAGCCAAATAAGATAACGAAAGGAAAAGCTCACAGACTTTCCAGGCTTCAAAGGCGTAGCATAAAGTCTCATCACATGAGCAGAGAAAACTTTATCCTACATTTAAGAGAAAGCCAAATGAGGGCCATGGCTCTTGTAATTAAACCTTCAACCTACACTGTCTTCAACACGCAAGGGATGCTTTTTTTCCATGCTTTCTTCAAAGCCACATCTCACTTGAAGAGCTCACCTTTCAAGTGTTTTCAAATTCTCTGCTCTTTTGCTTAACCTTTTTTAATGTTTTGCTTTGTGTCTTCCCTTCACACTAAAATATAGCTTAGGGACAGAGCGACCTATGGAGAATTGTCGAGTTCATCCTAGAGAAGCAGTTTAAAGTCTCTCAGTCTCTCTCTTATATTCACCTTGCCTGGTGGCCTTGACAGAAAGTTACACTCGCTCGAGCGTGAAAGAGTAGAGAAGTAGTTCACGTCATTAACGAACAGCTTAAAATAAAAGTTATGTGAACGACAAGCTATTTGGGAGCACTCGTGACACTTCGAGTTGAAGGTTAAAATAAGGAAGATAACAAAGGACTAACCTGATCGAACTTGTTATGGCCGATAGAATTGCACTCTGTGAGGGGGTTGAATTGAGTTATAAGTTGGTTTTGGCTGCTTGCTTCAGAAGAGAACACAACAGGTCCCAAAGGGGAGTCCGGAAGAGAATGTGTCTCTGCATGCGGCGTTAGGACGGACCTCAGTAAACTCTACAAAAGAAAATGCAAAAGCACAACACAAGGCTCATAAACATCATCTAAATACAGTACATCCCAGTCTAGAACAACGCACAGGAACCTGGACGTGTCTTATTATAAGGCTGCATTAAGCAAAACTAAAACACTATTAAAGTGGTCAAATTAACAGTGAGTCTCTACAGACTTCTTAAACACATCATTGGACAAATTAGTACATTTCAACAATTATTACATACCCAATTTTGGACATAATGGACATTTCGTTTCTCTCTATTCCCCAAGTAATTGGGCGACAATGGTAGAAATTAATCAGTCTATCTAGGAATAGGATTTGAAAACAGGACATTGGAAGAGGACAAAGATATGTATAGATATGACACAAAGAATTGTCCTCAAGATTAGACTTAAGTGAGAGTTGTACTAATTTCCCAAGATGTGTTCTTATTGTTAAGTAGAGCAAGGGGCATAAAAGTGTAGTGTAAGTGTGGAGAAAGACTTTGACTAATTTGTGAACCTTTCCATTTAATTTCTGTTATTTCTGTTGTTTAAGATGATGTTATTTCCCAGTCGTTTTTTCAATCAGGTCAAGGCTGTTATGAGAGGCTTTGCAGCAGCGTCTGGATGCAGTTGTGTCTCTGCGCTGCAGCTGTGCAGAGGCGTTCCCCTCAGCTTCAGGTCACACTGTCTGCCTCAGGCTAACAGCCACCTAATTGCTTGGTGAAAAACAGCAATTCGCTACCTCATTGAGCTGGATGCTGTGATGGATTCGCCGGAGGTACTGGATGCCACCTGCTCTATGGCACAGCTCCAGCAGCAACTGCCTTATTTTATGCTCAGTCAGTTCCGCGGGCCCACCTCTATCCTGCGCCGGGCCGCACTCAAACACACTAATGGAAGAACACATAAAAGAGAGAGGGGGGTTAACATGAAATAAATGCAAAATAGTTATTATATTACTCAATTTCAATACTTCTAAAGGCAGTTTTACAAAGCAGCTGCGAGTTCCCCGTTCATTTTATTGGGTGTTTTTAATTATTACATGTTTTAAATCGTTTTTAAAATGGTAAAAATACTACTACTACTACTAATACTTCATTTTAAAATGTATACATTTTTTGGGAGATATTAATCACAGTTATTTAACTCTATAGAAAGACATAATTTTTGTTTATCTTAAGATTTAGACATTTAATAGGATTCTGATGGTGGGCAGAATAGAGATAGCATGTAATCCAAATAATATTTTACAAAATATATAGCTACCTTCATATTTTATGCAGACTGCTAGTAACACAAAGCGTGCAAGATTAAGAATAAATGAATGAATAAATAAAAAGTTATTTAATGGATGGCATGACTCTCTAGCAAATCAATGGTGCTTTTATTCACAACCCATCAAATGACTCTTACTGTAGCATTTGTGATCTTTTGGATTGTGATCAAACATCAAAATAACAGTAGCTGCTGCCAATTTTCGCTAGCACTGAGCTGAAGCAGGAATTATGTTTGCGCTTACACGTTTCACACAAAGGTTTGCACGTGTACCGTGCAAAATGCCAAGAGCTGCATGTTGCCAGTTGAGGCAAAACAATTTAGTCACAAGATTTGCTACCATTTTTTCTTTCTACAAGAAGATCCTTTGGGCAAAAAAATAAATAAATAAAAACTAGTAAAGAGAGTGAGAGGAAGGACAGATCAGGATCTAGAGACACTGCCACTCGCTATAACCTCAAGGTCCCCTCAACGCACTCATTTCCGTGCCCTTCCTCTCTATCCAGCATGCCTCATCACCCTCACCACACTTCCCATCTGATACACCCCCCCCCCACCATCATTGTTTCCTCCCATTCCTTCTTCCTTCCTTTTTTTATTTTTCAATCACAAAGTGACAAGGAAAGTGTGGCCTGTCAGGCAGGCCTTTAGCTTCAATGACACAGAGAAAAGCGGCGAGGCCCTGGGCAGCCAGGGTGTCAGCACCTGTGCCTGTATCCTTCCCTGTCCATCAGTGTGCAGGTGAAGCAAATGATTGGATCCAGTCAGCGGCTTGATTAATGAGAGGCCCGTCGGATCCGGGACAAGCTATCAATCACGTCATTAGGACCAATGTGCCCCGAAAGAAGCAGAACACCCCCTTCGCCCACGGAATCCACTGCATTCATCTTCATCTGTGCATGCATGCCGTCAAAGCCTGCCAGGGTCACCGTGATGGAGAACAATCATCTTCTCCTCTACAAATTACTTTGCAAAGACAAGGGATGAGGGAGGTGTGTGTGTGTATGCATTTGTGTGTGTGTGTTGACAAGCTGGGGTGGGGGGGGTGTTTTTCAGAGAACCCGCTTTCCGCCGACACACTGTATGTTGGTTGTTTACACCGGAGGCAGTGCCTGAAAGTGAAGGTTATTTTAATGAATAGTAATGGTTCCACTGACTGTCTAAGACAGGCAATACATAATCACTCTTCCTTTTTGCTAACTCCTTTTCTTTTTTTTTTTGCCCTGACGTTTTTTTTCCTGTCACTGGGAGCAGTGTTTCTCGGAACACTGAAAGTTTTATTTTATTTTTTTCCAGCTTTCAATAAGGGTAATTAACTGTGAGCTTTTGTTCTGGACATGACTTAGACTATACGGTAAAAGTAATTTATTTATTTATTTATTTATTTGGCAACAATGAAAAATAGAATTAAGTATAGGTCACTTTTCAAAAGTGCTCAAAAATCAATCGTTTGAAGAAATGATTAGTACAGGATCATTATTTAAGGCAGGGGTTTTCAAACTTAGGCTCAGAGATAAGTTCTGAGAAAAAGTAGTTAAAAAAAACAAAACAACTAACTAAATAAATACTGTATCACAGGTTTATACATAAAATTATAGCCAACTTTATAATTTCCCTTACAAGGGAATCACATATTTTGGGGTCAATGGCATTACAAAAAACCCTGAATTAAGGTTCACATTATCTGTCATAAGATAATGAATTAAAGTATATGCTCATCATTATCATAAAGCCTCATATTATACTGCTAAGATGATTTTATATTGCTAAGATGATTTATAGTACATGATTCAAGGATTGCAACACTTTCTTCTGTGGTTCAAGTCGGATTTCTGCACTCAAATCCTACGGGTGACATCAAACCCATTTTGAAGTACACATATCAAGAAGCTTGAAACGACACGCTACAGGCTAGGAAACACACACACACACACACAAAAGAAAACAACATAATTATTTTCCCAAAAGATGAAGGGTGAGTTTCATTTCTAAAAATGAATGAATTGTGAGATTGAAGTCTTTAAATGACATCAAAATATCAATTGGCAGCGGCCAACTAAGACATTAATAGATTAGTTAACTGGTTAAACACATGCCAAATGTGTGCCAAAAGCCTGAATATCTTTCATATAATGGATGAGCTTAATCATGAATTTGCTATTTAGGACTTAAATTGGGATTCCATCAGGCTTTTTTTTTTTTGAAATCTCACCTATCACAGCAAAGCTTTCGTGCCTTCTGCAGCTGCATGGAGGCCCATTTGGGCTTCTTCTCTTCCAGGCCTTGGAGCACCTTATGGACCAGAGGCTTGGGAACACCCTTCTGCTGGCCCAGGCTGACCTGCAGACATTCTGATAGCAGACTCAGCCTATCCTTGGCTCCTCTCTCCAAGGGCTGTCCAGACAAGCGCTCCAAGGTGTCCCCATTTTCTAGATCCTGACAGAGGCTGACCAATAAGACCCAGAGGAGCAGGCCGGTAGACCTCAGCTGTCTGGCATCCTGGGAAAGCCTCTTCTCTGCAACGGTGAACAAGAAGCGCACAGGCAGTGGAAGAGAGGCTATGGTTGACGGAAGGTGGGTGAAGATGAAAGAGAGGGCTTGGATAGCTAGAGTCATGCTGTCTGATAATAAGAGAGAAAAACAATGAGGGTTGATTAGATTTTTTTTTATTATTATTAATTAATTATTATTATTTTTTTTTTTTACATCTTAAATAGGACTTTAAAAAAATCTTTAAAAAAGGGTACAAATGTTTTATAAATAAATGAGCATTACTGTTAATAAAGCTTTACTTACTCTTGTTGGTTTCATTAAACTTAGGATCTTGTGGAATGTAGTTCCACTCTTTTGGAATTTTGCTTAGGACATGTTCTGGTATGTGCTGTCGAACCAGGGCTGCTGACTGGTCTTTACATGCCTGCATCATGCTGACCAGGTGGATCAAAAGTTTGGTAGTGGATTCACAAACAATGGACCTGATGCATTTAAATAAGGTTGGCTCATCTTTACTGGAGTCTGGAAGAAAGACAATGGTCTAAATTATAGTGATTTAATAATTATATCAAACTTATTTTTGTAAATTCATTAGATACTGTGTAAAAACAATGTTATTTCTTTATGTTTATATCAAATTTGGTCATAGGACATTACCTCAAAGAAGAAGAGAGACAGAACTCATCATTTCTTCATCTATCAGCAATTTTTCTTTCCCAAGAAAACTGTTTTTATTTATTTTATTATTTTTTTTAAAGCTAATAGATTTCAGTTGTTTCTTATTGTTGTATGACTGTCACATTAAAAATCATATTTGCAGCCATTTAAATGACTTTTATGTATAGATTGTATTGTTTTACTCTTGTCCCAGACACAGATCTGATGTAAACAATGAGTCAAAAAAACATATCGTTTCATTATGTATTGTGTAAAAAATTATTTACATAAATTTCTCCTCAATATTATGATTTATTACACCTCACTGCGTTGTCATTATGTCATGGAAATGACACAAGTTCTAGTGAATCAAGAAAAGCAAAATGACTGAATTCTCCTGTGATGCATATATTTCCATTTTTGGACATTGTTAGCAAACAATTAAATTAAATAAAGCATTTTAAAGGTGTGTTTTAAGGGAGTTACATTTCTAAACATCCACAGTGCCAAAAAGCACAAGTAGAAGAAACAAGTAAATAATTATAATATGGATCATTCTCCTGACCAGCCCAATTAGCTCTGCTAAATGGCACAATCAAGGTGCTAAGCAAGCTCTATAAGATTATCTTTGGGGAAGAATGGACATGGTCAATTAAGCCAAAAACACAAGCCCTTACATCAGAATAACAGCATACAACACACACTCTCCTGCTCCCTCCTCTGTCATTTGTCTAATTTGGGCAACTATAATTACCTCTCACATGTAATAAAACACAAAACATGAGAGCTTCAGCTTGGATTAAACCCCCCGAATCAAAGCCGAATCAAAAGGTGTCAGGTCATAATTGCAGTTTTTATGTCAGCATGAAAAATCAATACGGTTACCATTGACACAATGAAAAAATGTCATGCTGTGGCTTTTGCAGAGAGGAACAAGGATAAAGGCGGAAATGTAAATAAATAAGCAATCAAAGAGACAGCTGAAGGTTTAATTGTGGCTTTGATTTGATGACAGGCTTCCAGCTGGTCAGATTTGTTATTGAAGCAATTAGGGGACACAATGGGGGCACATGGTGATAACGATTTCCAACTGGACTGTAACTGAATGGCCACATCTGACTAAAATTGTGTCCTTTTGAAGTCTAAACAAATGTAGGACAGATCATGGAAAAATTCTTGCATGGCTGCACCTGCAAAGTTGTAAAAGTGCTCCCATAGGTGTCTCTGGTCCAGGTAGCCCTCTAGCGCTTGAGTTAAAGCCCCGGGGAGGTAGTTGAGGGAGGACAGGACGGAAAAAACAGCTTCCAAAAACTCTGCAGCTGCTGTGTGAATATCAGGGGACACTTCTGTTCCTCTTTCCACACAGAGACCTAAAAAAGTACATTATCATGGTTATTTAAAGTGATATCGAAAATAAAAATAACCACAATTCTAATAATAACAATAAATACATTTTCTAGTTTAATATATTTTTAAAATTTAATTTATTCCTGTGATGGCAAAGCTGAATGTTCTGCAGCTACTTACCCTTTAGAAATTACAGCTATTACTGTTCTGCAGCTATTACACATTTACCCTTAAGAAATTATACTATTTTTATTGATCAATTAGTGCATGCTCGCTGAATATAAGTATTCATTTCTTAAAATAATACAATTTTACTGACCCCAAACTTTTGAATACTAGTGTATATAAAGTATATATCTAAACAAAATGACCGAAATAAAACAATAGTTTGAGCTTATTACATATTGCAAGACATCTGTGCCTAGCACAGGAAATTTACTGTCGTGTAAATCAATACAGTATAAAAGATCCATTTTAAACAAAACGCCAACTGACTGTTTGGACAAACATATGAAAGATGTGACCACAACAACAAGATGTGACTGAATGCCCTTGTCCAAATGTTGTCAGGTCTGTGGGGTTGTAGAGAATGCAGGATGGTTGTGCCTTTGGTTCAGCCCCTGTCAGTCTCACTTCCTAGAGATGACAGGCATTTGAATAGGCTATTGAATGCAACGCAGCATTCAATGAGTGTCTTTGATAAAAAGCAAGCTGCTGTTTGCACTTTTTTGACAAATGTTGGACTGTTTTGAAATGACAGGCCAAAATTACCTGTCGTAGAAGAGCTTGTGGTTAGCTAACACTGCTTTGCTTAACAGGGATCCTGAATTCTGCTGCTGCTGAAGGACCGATGGGAATCGACTCTTCTTTTGGTACAAGTGTGAGGAAACGGGTATAGATGCCATTTTACTTTGTGGGATTTTGGTGTTTGGTGTCTTGTTCTGTCTTTCACTCTTATTATCCAATCGTTACTAAAGACAGGTTTACATCAGAGGGTTTATTTATTTATTTATTTTTTCCATCTGGAATGAATTTGATAGTGAAAAATCGATTCTATGTGACAGACGGTTGAAATACAGGAGTAAGATGAAAAGGAAAGTTTTTTTTGCTTTGAATTAACATGCATTTTTAATTGCTCACAGAACAAAAACATTTATTTTTAGCAATTGTGTAGTGTATTAGCAGTCTACAATCTTTTAACTTCTCTGCCATTTTCATAGGGGTTGGGCACAAAGGATTTTACACGTAAAACCATACACTTACAGTGTAACACTTTACTTTTTAGTTTGTCAGGTATAACAAAAATCAAAAATCAAACTTAAGAAATATTTTCTTAAGAAATATTTAAATATTCCGAGCTTCAAATTAAATATGGTTTTAAGAAACGGTCAAAAAAACGGTCAAATACCAAACCCCCTCTTCCTTCTTCTAATTAAAAAAAAACTATTAACTGTTATTTACACATACGTATTACATATGAAATTGACCATGTGATGCAGTATAATTATCCAAAACATACATATATTAAAATCACTCAATATTCAGAAACTCTTATATTACTCCTTATGGCTCAAACAAATATTAAAATATAAAATAATAATATTAAAAATATCAAATTAAAATAATCAATTTTCAGTTAAAATGTCTATTAATGTAATGTAGTGTAAGGGAAAGTATATTTTTAGCATCCTTTAAATACCTCACTAGTACACATTTTTAACAAAAAAAAAAAAAAAAAAATCCATTACTTCTTATCAATATGCTATGTGCGCAAAATAATTAAAATAATATATTTTTGGTGTTTTTGCCCTGGTTTGATAGGACAGTAGCCAAACAGGAAGCGAAGTGGGAGAGAGAAAAGGCGATGGGATCAGGAAAGGTCCGCAAGCCTGGACTCAAACCCGAAACGCAAAAGCTTCCCACAAGGCTAAGAACACCGACAATATTAACATTTTTAAAAAGCCTTGACAATAATTAAATGCTATTTAAAATAGTTCAAAATCACGTCATATATGTATTCTTCAATTCCCAGTTTTAAAAAGATACAATACATTAAAAGACAAAAAGGCATAAAAAAAATAACTACAGACTTTTGTAACAAAACAGTGGACTTTTATAAATAGCCACAAGGGGCGGCAAAGGGCTGGACAGGTTAATGACCACCTCTTTGCAATCTTCCATTTACGAGCCACTGGATGTACCGTGATAAATGAACTGCTGGTGTTTCTCAAGGGAAGGGATTCCACAAACCAATTCTATCCTCTGCTAACAAACCTTTGCAACCTTGACATGTTGCCAACAAACACACCTGTTGATTTTCTACCGGGCCTCACAGATGAGCTTCCACTGGAGGCCCTTAATTGGAACAAGACATTGCTATCAGTTCCTCAAAGAATTCCACGAACAAGCTCCTATTTAGAGCACAGCTTAGCGCTAAATGCTCCCAAACTGTGCTGAGAGACAGCGACTGGAGTGAGGAACTTTAAAAGAGGTTTCTCTAAACGGTAGACACCCAAGCCACCGCGTTCCTTCTTAATTAGCCAGGCTGTGGCCAGGCAGTGTTGATTTACGGCAAAGTGATTCCCACACCAGAGCACGCAGGCAGACGTGCTCTTAACCGAGCTTGGTTATTAATGAGCTCCGCCATAATGTGAATTAATGTGCAAGCACAAAACAGCCTTTAAAGGTTAGACTTTTCAGAGTGGAAGGAAGAAAGAGGAAAATCTTTAAAGGTCATTCGCTTTGCTCTCACATGAGTGTTTATTACTGAGCTCTATTGATTCAGAAATGATGAGGAGGGTGATGAGTGCGGTGATGAGTGAATAAAACTATATTCTCCCAACAGTCCAGATGAATCTCCGATGTGCCTGAGGACGAAACACAAATCTGATGAAGCTGAGCAGCACACAAGATGGCAGAAAATCCAGGTGGATCTGCCTTACTTTGTAAAATAATAAGTATCAAATGTGTCTGACTGGAATGAGCCTCTAAAGATCTCAGCTAGCGTTTACTTGTTAGCAAATTCAACAGAGTGCAATTTCAAATTTTAGACTAGCAATTAGTGATTTCTATGGTGTATTTTGCGAGAATGAAAGGACTCAGCATGGTTCCTCTGCACAGGTGTTGGGCGACTCAAGCGATGTTATCGTCTTGTGATCAGTTCACAAGTGCACACAACAGCCTATTGAAAATAGGAGTAGACGTGCGAAAAGAAGACCCATTAAAAACAGGTGCAGGCTATTAAGAGCAGCAAGGTCACTGGGCCATCCTCACAGCTAATCAGTCTTTCCACCAATAAACTGTGTTAAATTCATTTGTGGAAACCAATGAAAGCGCTGATGGGCTTCAAAGAGCGTTTCCTCGTATTCTCTCAATGCAAGCCACTCTTCTGTTCTGTGACCTACATCAGATTTAAACACATGTGGAGATGAAGCAACATTTTGGCAAGCCAACTAAACTATATATTTTTTTTTTATATTTTGCCAACTTTCAGCATGCTTCATTAGAGCAACATCATCTGGAATCTTTGGTAAGGGTACATGTATATTCTAAGAAGTGTGTCAGGGCTTTAAGAGTCTTACACGAGTATGAGATGATGATCTGTAGCAGGAAGCAGTCCTTGTGAAGAATTTTCTGCAGAAGTAGAGCTGGGTTGTAACAGGGTTCAGACACCAGTAGCTCAAACAGACATAAAGAGGATCCCTCACAAGCTGGAAAATCCTAAACAACAGAAATAAATGAATTAAGCTCCTGCCGATGTTCAAACATTTTTTTTTCTAAGAAGTATCGTATGTTCACCAAGGCTTCATTTATTTGAAATAATTATTTTCTATTTTAATATGTTATAAAATGTAATGTATTCCTTTGATAGCAAAGCTGAAATTTCACAAGCCATTATTGAAGTCTTCAGTGTCACATGATCTTCAAAAAATCTAATATGCTAACTTTTTTATTATTATCAGTGCTGAAAACTGTTGTGCTGCTTCATATTTTTGTGGAAACAGGGATACATTTTTTATCAGGAATTTTTTTTTTTTAATGAACAAAGTTCAAAATATCTATTAACTATATCAACACAAAACTGACAAACAGACAGGAAATTATTAATTTATTCATCAGAAAACACTTCAATGCTGCTTACAGAATATAGATAACTTGACTGCTGTTGGATAATGTCACATTAAAGCACATAAAAACAGTTACAGTTGCTGTAGAAAATATTGAAAAGGTAAAGAATTTTAGGAATGCAAGGACATCTTCTCTTCATTCATATGAACACATTAGAACAACAGTTCTATCACAAAGAATCCATTATGATGTGACAGGAATGAAGGCAATGAGTGATAAAAGTACAGCATGGTCAATGGATTGTACTGTTGTTTAATAACAAGCCAATTGTTCAGACAACAAAACATCAACCCCCCCCAAAAAAAGAAAAAAAAGTTTGTAAGTAGTTTATGATTTTTAAAACTTACATGTGATCATATGATCTAGGACCTCTATATAGTTGTAACAACTGTAAGTCTCTTGATTCATTGTCTATTATCAGTGGGATAGCAATGTATGAAAAACAGCTCACACAGAAGTCCCTTTCAAACCAAGCAGTTTTCTGTTGGTCATCGCAACAAATTTATGTGACTAACTTAAACCCAATATCAGATAACCAGGCCTCATGCAAAAAATAAATAAATAAAGAGATCAAAATTTCCCGATGGACTCTAATGCTGTAAACCTTAGCAAACAAACAGCACTAATTATCATTATTTATTTCTGAGTTTAGGTAAAGAGCAAATGTGACACTCATAAAGACAAAAAAAGAGGCGGGCAGAATTCTGCTACATAATAGGGGAACATTATGCTTTAGTTAAGCAACAGCTTTGTCATGTCAAAGCACCGGTAATCCACCCATTATCCCACTTTAATGGTTCTGATAAATCTGTAAGCTTCACCATGAGGTCAGGTTTCACTGTATCTTGATCTTCCACGCATGTAACTAAAAAAAAAAAGACTCCTTTCTGCCCATAATGCTCCATGATTTATTGATATTTCTTGTCTTTTTTATTACTTTTTTATTTAATAATCCAAACTGTCAGTTGGTTGGAGTGTTTGAGTGAGGAGAAGAGTTTGATTTTGGTGTCTGGCCTCTTGGCTCTGGTGGGGCCCTCACCACGAGACCCTCAGGGAGTCTTGAACACAGCAAGGCTAAATAAATAAATAAAAATGGAGCAGGCAATAAAAATGCACTAATTTAAATCCCTGCGACTTCATGGAAGTGGAGTCGGTGGGGCTGAAGACCGGTGATTTGTGTAAGTGGGACACGCGATGATATCACTCTGGAGTGGGAGTCTGGAGCTGTGCTGGGGGGCTTGAGGAGGGTGATGTTGACATTCAGTCCTCCTACAGACTCAGTTTCAGCCTTTCACACCCAGGTTGAAGACCCGGAGGGCATGTCAGCATAAACAGCATGACTAACTATGGCATCTGCATCTGGCCTGCATTAGGTCCGTGAGTCTGGGGGTCTGGTGGCTGCAGTAATGTATTAACTGTGTTTGTGTGCATCTAACACATGAACAAAAACTGAAAGGCCATGCTAGCCTCATTTGAGTGAGCCGCAACAACTCCCTATATTGTGTGAGTTATGTGTTTTTCTTGTAATAAAACTTAAAAATGGGCTCAGTAATAAAGGTACAAAGCAGTCTGGTGATGTTTTTCATGTCTCATGCAGTCTTGTGTTACAAATATTTTATTTTAACAATGTTACATTATTATGTATTCAGATTGGAACATTTTTTGGAGGTGACATTACATTTTATATAAAGAAGTAATAGTAGTATTATTTCTTTTTCTTCCTAATATTATAACTGTACTATTTATTTCATTTGTCTACTGCCAAACACACAAAAAAAAAATCTCACAAAGGTACACAAAGTAATTAATGTGCTCATTTGCTGTGACTGTGTCAATTTTAATAAAAGATTTTCCAAAAAAAAAAAAAATGGCATTGGCTTTGTGTTATAATTTTTTAATTAGACAACTAAAGTTATCTAAGACCCTATTAATTTATGAACTTTATTGGACATTTATTTAGAAGTGTCAAAACCTCCTATTATCTTAAGGTTTCTATAAAGACATATGTGTCCACCTCAGTTGTTGTTATATTTAAATATATTTATATTTAAATCATCATTACCTGAAAAATACTCTTACAAATTACAAAAAAAAAAAAAACAAAACACACACAGTACAACTAAAATCAATACAAATACATTCAAACAAAAATGCATATTAAAAAAAAATAAATACAAATCCAATATTAAATCACTAAACCATAACAAATTACAAATGAACCACACATTATGTTTATATGCAATATTGGGTCAGTAAACTTGTGTGTGTGTGTGTGTGACCCTGGACCACAAAACCAGTCTTAAATCACGGGGGCATATTGCACAATGCCAACAAAACATGTATATTGTGTGTGTGTGTGTGTGTGTGTGTATATGTATACAATATATATATATATACTTACATATATTATATATACTATAACCACACTTTATGTATATATGCATATTGGCTGTCAGTAAACACTTGTGTGTGTATATGTGTGTGGGGTGTACATGTATATACATTTATATATTTATATATATATATTTTATATGTGTATATAAATATATGTTAATATATAAACCAACAAATTCTTTTTATATAGTCATGCATGGGCATATATTTATATATACATATAAATATACACAGTATACACACATATATTATGGGTCAAAAACTTTGTGTTTGGGATGTGTGTTAATCGTGTTAATCATGTGTGACGCCCTAATATATATATATATGTGTGTGTGTATGTGTGTATATATATATATATATATATATATGTATATATATATATATATATAATATAAAAATTTCACAAAAATATTATTGCCAAAAATCATTACGATATTAAATAAAGATGTTCCATGAAGATATTTTGTAAATTTCATAAATATATCAAAACTTAACTTTTGATCAGTAATATGCATTGCTAAGGACATCATTTGGATAACTTTAAAGGCAATTTTCTCCATATTTAGATTTTTTTTGCACCCTCAGATTCCAGATATTCAAATAGTTGTATCTCGACCAAATTGATTTCTGAAGGATCACATGACACTGAAGACAGGAGTAATCACTGCTGAAAATTCAGCTTTGCCATTAAAATAATAAATTGTAATACTCTCATATTAATAATATTTCATAATATTATTTCTCTTTTTACAGAATTTTTGAACAAATAAATGCAGCCTTGGTGAGCATAAAGGCGTACTTATAAAAAAATTTTATCAAAAACAAAATCAAAACCAAATTTTAAATCAAACTATAATACAAACCATAAGAAAAAAATTTGCAATAAACTCCGCATTAAAGAGTTAATCACTCTAAGTGATTACGGGCTGAACACTTATTTGTTGCTTAATCCTATCAGTACCTCAGCAGCTCCTCTGTGAACAGTGTTGGGTTGATTACGCTCAGCCACTTTGTTTCATGACTGTTCACTCCCTCTGGAAACTTTGGAGTTCTGCTGCTTCCTCCACCACAGCCTCCCTGAAAAACCCTGGAGAATAAAATAAATATATAAATACAGGTGAATCTCAATAAATTAGAATGACGTCTTTGGTTCTTTTAATTGTGATGATTTTGGCTCACATTTAACAAAAACCCACCAATTCACTATCTCAACAAATTAGAATACTTCATAAGACCAATCAAAAAAAAAATTTTAGTGAATTGTTGGCCTTCTGGAAAGTATGTTCATTTACTGTACATGTACTCAATACTTGGTAGGGGCTCCTTTTGCTTTAATTACTACCTTAATTCAGCGTGGCATGGAGGAGATCAGTTTGTGGCACTGCTGAGGTGGTATGGAAGCCCAGGTTTCTTTGACGGTGGGCTTCAGCTCATCTGCATTTTTTGGTCTCTTGTTTCTCATTTTCCTCTTGACAATACCCCACAGATTTGGGGTCAAGCACACCAACACTATGGTCATTTAAGCCACTTTTGGTGCTTTTGGCAGTGTGGGCAGGTGCCAAATCCTGCTGAAAAATTAAATCAGCATCTCAAAAAGCTGGTCAGCAGAAGGAAGCATGAAGTGCTCCAAAATTTCTTGCCTAAACGGGTGCAGTGACTTTGGTTTTCAAAAAACACAATGGACCAACACCAGCAGATGACATTGCACCCCAAATCATCACAGACTGTGGAAACTTAACACTGGACTTTCAAGCAACTTGGGCTATGAGCTTCTCCACCCTTCCTCCAGACTCTAGGACCTTGGTTTCCAAATGAAATACAAAACTTGCTCTCATCTGAAAAGAGGACTTTAAACCACTGGGCAACAGTCCAGTTCTTCTTCTCCTTAGCCCAGGTAAGACGCCTCTGACGTTGTCTGTGGTTCAGGAGTGGCTTAACAAGAGGAATACCACAACTGAAGCCAAATTCCTTGACATGTCTGTGTATCGTGGCTCTTGATGCCTTGACCCCAGCCTCAGTCCATTCCTTGTGAAGTCCACTCAAATTCTTGAATCGATTTTGCTTGACAATCTTCATAAGGCTGCGGTTCTCTCGGTTGGTGTGTGTATCTTTTTCTTCCACACTTTTTCCTTCCACTCAACTTTCTGTTAACATGCTTTGGATACAGCACTCTGTGAACAGCCAGCTTCTTTGGCAATGAATGTTTGTGGCTTACCCTCCTTGTGAAGGGTGTCAATGATTGTCTTCTGGACAACTGTCAGATCAGCAGTCTTCCCCATGATTGTGTAGCCTAGGGAACCAAACTGAGAGACCACTTTGAAAGCTCAGGAAACCTTTGCAGGTGTTTTGAGTTGATTAGCTGATTGGCATGTCACCATATTCTAATTTCTTGAGATAGTGAATTGGTGGGTTTTTGTTAAATGTGAGCCAAAACCATCACAATTAAAAGAACCAAAGACTTAAACTACTTCAGTCTGTGTGCATTGAATTTATTTAATACACAAGTTTCACAAATTGAGTTGAATTACTGAAATAAATGAACTTTTCCATGTCATTCTAATTTATTGAGATGCATATAGAGGGGGGAATACAGTTTTCAATGTGCTAATCTCGCCTCTCTAAATCAAAATAATCCAAAAAGTTTATTCTGACTCGTGTCACCTGTGCAGCTCTGTAAGAGGTGATGTAAGGATGATCAGTACAGTCAGTAGCTGGTTACACAGGCTGTGTATGGGCCACATCCAAGATCCATGAGCTGCATCAGGCCTTAGCAACTCCTCCACAGAGTCACACACACTCCACATCAGATGCTCCACGCACAGCAGAATAGCTGTAATATCAACCCTGGAGGAGGCAATGAGACACCACATATTAGGAATAACTCAGCTGCACACACTGTGTCCTAACCAAGATTTTCTAGTAAAAATCCAATGTGTTTCTGTGTAATATGCAATACCGTGCAAAATTTTGGGGCTGGTAAAACTTTTTTTTTTTTTAATCAGCATGAATAAAAACATATCTAATATCAACCACTAACAAAAATAAAAAATAAAAAAAAACAGAAAACCACCATCAATAAAAACATATCTAATATCAACCACTAACCAATAGTACCGATATATTGCATCAGGCATCTACTTTCAATTACACATGTATCAGTGTATGTCCTGCTCAGTTCAAAAAACTGAATCCTGTACTTCTGTACAGTCTCTCAGCATCCAGAGAGGTCATATTACCCACTTTGGTTTCCCTATCAAACTCAACTTTTCATCACCCACCACCATGTTCTGCTTTATAGCACAGCAAAAGTTCCCCTTTCACCAGATAGGAGAAAAAAAAAAGGGAGCAGAGGAAAAGCCCATCTGCCTGGCAGACTCTGAGCTCACCCGGCACTGAAGAGCTCATATCCAGGTGTCCTTGCAGCAAAGCTCATCTGCTGAAACAAAAAACTCCCTGCGGCCTTGGGCGATCTGCTATTTCTCAAGGGAAGAGTGCTCTTGTGGCATCTTTAACCACTTTAAGTATGTGTTAATGCAACGCACAAGGCCTGGGCGGTTGGGCCTGGTCTAGCATGAAAGAACCAGGCCCTCCGCCAGGCACTGAGGAAGGGCCATGTGCTAACAAAGAGAGACTGTTCTACAAATCTGAAGATCTGCTTTGACCCCCAGGGCCGAACACTGGCATAATCACTAAAGCATTCAACACTGTCTGCTAAGCCCGAGGTTCCTGAAGGTGGGCTTGTGCTTCTCAGTGCAGCAGAAATACAGTAAGATCATTCAATCAGACAGCATGGATGACTGCTCTCTGTTAGAATGTGCTTGAGTGTGACCGCTGACCACAAGATGTAGGCGGGTGACTTTAACCATGCATGCCATTTCCTGCATGATGCATCTTCATTACGCAACAATCAAATGCACATGATTGTTAATAGCTACACAAATTGTTATATGACAAACAGAGCAGTTTTAATAAATTAATAAATATAAAAAATAAATAAATAAACACACATATTTGGTAATGTTAACAATATCAAAAGAGTAAAATAAAAATGATCATATGTATAACTTTAATATTATTACACACACACACACACACACACACACACACACACACACACACACATATATTATATATACATACAAACCAAATCAGTACAATAAATTATTATTTTTTTCTCCAAAAATGATGTATATTAAATTAAATCATAATGGCCCAGTTTCACAGACAGGGCTTAGACTAAGCCAGGATAAGGGCATATTTCAATAAGGACATTTAAGTAATTTTTATTAACATGCTTTAGAAAAAACATTACTTGTGTGCATCTTGAGACAAAACAAAGGCACTGATATATTTTAAGATCAGTCAGTGCAAGTTTCTTTCAGTTAAAACAGCTCAGATTTACACTTTAGTCTGGGACTAGGCTTAAGCCTTGTCTGTGAAACCGGGGGAATAAGTAAAATTAGTAAATTGCATTATATTAATATAATGGTGGTGAGAAAAAAAATAACACGTACAGATGCACACAATGACACACACACACACACACACACACACACTAAGAAGAAGCCAAATATTCTGTGTCTATGGACTGGAATTGTGAATGGAATCATCAAGGAACTGTATGTTTCCTATTCCTAGCTCACACAATTTAAAAAGTAACAACAGCTCTAATGTAAAAATGTGGTAGCTCTTCATATCTGGTACCTGATCTGGGAGAGTCTTTTGTAGGAGGGTCGCGCTCTTGAGTACCTCTGAACTAAGACCTCCAGGGTCTCACACAGCACCTGGGCCAAGGTCTGCCGGGCCTGTGCAGGGGCAACGGAGCCCCAAAGGTCACTGCGCAGGCCTGTGAGAAAATAGTGCCACATCTGGATGGAGAAAGAACACCTTTCACCCTGAACAAAAGGTGGAGATGAAAAAAAACAACAAAAAAAACTATGAGAGACTGGTAGAGATATGATGATGATGATATCATGGCAAATAAATACCAAAAAAGAATAGAAAGGAAAAGACAGAAGGTCTTTCCAGACAATCTTCCTCTAGACCCTCATGGTCATGCCACCTGCACGCTGCACCTGGACCCCTCATTACCACAGAGAGAGAGAGAGAGAGAGAGAGAGAGAGAATGCATGGGTACTTTGAAGTTTTATCTGGATATTCAATCACTGCTCCTCTGAACATTACCCAGACATACAAGCACACTGAGTCAAGATGTCAGAGGAAAAAATGACCGGTCATTCCTGTTATTCAGTACATTTCAAATCTCATCACGTGGGACTTAATATGTTGGATAAAACATCATAACTTTAACTCATGATTTTAAAATGGAAATCACAATATGTATATATTTTTTTCTTCTTCTGCACAATATCACAATTAGGTGAACACAGGAGTGAGTTTTTGATGTTGCTATTTTTACCAGGAACATAGCATATATCTTTTAACATTAACAACTTTCAATTTATTAAGAAATACTCCAGATGTTTCTGAAATTTTTCTTTACTCTTATCACAAAAGCTTAAACAAAAGTTTTTCTTTGAAATATTGTTTTAATCAGATTTTATAGGTTTTTCCTGTTTTTTTGTTTTTGTTTTTTCACTTTAAAACAGAGGTTTTCAAACCTGTCTATGATTCCAAATGAGTACTGTATAAGAGAAAATGTATTCTTCTATGCATTTATATACTAATTTGTATTTAAATTTGTGTAAATGCATATACATTTATGTCTTTTAAAAACACCATGGAAGAGTAACAGAATCAAATTCAGTAAATGTGTTAAAAAATTATTACGACACATTAAACATAATTAATATCTTAAGTTAACATTTAACATTTTATATTTTCCAGCAACTTCCTAAGGCTCCTTGGGCCTTAGTTTGAAAACCTTTGCTCGAGAAAAAAAAAAAAAATAAAAAAAAAATAATAATATATATATATATCTGTAAACCAAACCTTAGCTTTCATCCCGGTAACTCCAATCCTGTTAGGCAGGATGAACAAAAATTAATTGTGCAAATTATCAAGTTTAAAATAAAAATAACGTTTTAATGAAAGTTTAAGTGTACTTTAAGTTATTTCTGCACTTAATCAAATTATTATACACTTATTATACACTTTTTTTAAATTACAGAGAACAAAGCTAGTGCGTAACAAGAGTAAGATGACTGATCTAAAGGGTCAGACTTATGATGCTGAAATGCTTTAGAATTTGTGATACTGTACATGTTAAACAGCTCAAACGGAGAATTAAGAACTAGAAACACAATTCAGAAAAGGCAAAAAGAGACTCTGGTTTCCTAAGAGGCTAATTACTTTCAGGCAAAGAGGAAGCAGCATTAGGAGTTCACAGTGTGACCAAAGAGAGATTATTAACAACCATGTTCTACATCTCCTAATGAGAGCTGGGACGAGGTCCACCAGTGTGCCACGGCTAAGTCAGCCATAGAAAGAGACACATAGGGCCATGACACGTCTGGACCCAGAGATTTAGTGCTAGCAACCGGGCCTCTGGAAGCGCTCGGCCCTGTGGCATTTGCTCAGGAGGAAATAAAATGGAGGGATGAATGAACGAAAGCAAAAGAGAGGTGGTGGAAGAGGGGATACAGGTCAACAGAGGCACAGACTTGCAGAGCCAGCTGCACACCTGCGCACAGCAGGTCAGTCTGCCCCACAGCCCCGCAACGGGCGGATGTGTGTGTATTCATCTGTGAGAGATCGCTTATGTGTGCGCCGATATCTTAATGGAGGTAAAGTTCGGGCTAGACACAGATGGTTGAGTCTAACGCTACCTCAGGGCACTGCAAGCCCCATTGAAAAGATTAGAGGAAAGGACTTTATGAGAATGATATATCTAGAAACTCTTTATAGCAATATACCTAGAAGATTAGTTTTCATATTAACATCCCTATGATATTTAATATATATATCAATACTCATTATTCAGTCTGAAAATGCTTAAAAGTTTGTAGTTTGTAATTTTAATTAACACTTTTTATTTATTTATTTTTTTTATCAACAATTGCACCCAAATTAAATCAAAATTCCTACAGAATAAATAAATAAATAAATAATCTAGTTAAAATCAATCAAGGAATACTTTTCAAATGGTTTTGCACTAAACGAACAGAAATTCTTGTTATTTTTTACCATTTCTATTAATTTACACAAATTTATCAATTATCCATTTTTTACCATTATTTTATATATCTAAAACACTTTAATAATAAAATTTTATTAAAATCTTTATTCTATTTAAATTAATTGAAATCATTTTTTGGATGATGATGTAAAAAAAACCTGGAAATTTTGATTGAATATGTTGTTTTAAATTAACAGTTTAAACGGATTAAAAGAAATTAATAACTCCATATCCAATGTAATGAAAAATTATGTTTTAAATAACTTTCTCAAATAATCCATAATCTTCCATTGGTCAACAAAACAGATAGACCTGCAAACAAAACAAAAAACAAAAACAAAAACAAGACACATTTAAAAGCATTCCGACATTCACAATGCTAAAAAAAAAAAAATACATCATAAATATATAGTGAATTTTCAATATTTTGCATAGCCCTAATGAATATTAACAAATAAAAAAGGAAAGAAAGACAAGAGGGTTTTACACAAACACATACTGGTTCTATTAAACTTGTCAGGTTGGCTGAGACTGGGATATTTGTGATTGGTTACAAATGTGCACAACCTTCTCAAGCATTTCAAATAAGCAAGATGTTTTGAACACGATCATAAAAAATGCTCTTTGGTATGGCAGCACTAAGGCTGGATGTACACACCTGACTCTTTTCATGACAGCTTAAGAGAAGTCAACTAAATATTCAAGGACAACGAGAAATAGCAGCATGCAAATCCAAGAATTTAAGAGGAAACCTACTTAAGAAAACAATACAACACAATTTATCATTTATTAACCAATGTCACAGCATTTCAGTACAGATACACTTATGATCTGAATGTGAGCATGCAGTGTGATTTATCCACAGCTTTGTCCTTGAGCACAGTTACAGGTTGAGGTACAGGATGTTTTGTCTTCCATTAACCTAACCCAACCCAACCCAACCCAACAAAAATGCCTTCAACAGGCTTACATGTAACATGAACTATTATTGAAATATTGCCAGAAAATCTACAGCCATCTGTACCTCGTAAAACGGGTTGGGGTCACTCCAGTAGTGGCTCTCGGCATCCTGTAGTATACTAGTGGCACACACATGGACGCAGTAGCTGGTCAGGTGATCGTGCAGGGCTGCCATCACATCCTGGCTTCTCTGAATGGGCAGCAGAGTTAGAGGCCTGAGGTTGGAGACATCAAAGACACAAGGCCTGGTTTAAGGCAAAAGCGGTGTAGTTTACAGGTCAAAGAGCCACTAAGTGATTAATATCAGCAAATGGCTCCAATTATTACCTGTCAATCATTCAACACCTCATTCTTCCTCGCCTAATATTTTCTCACTCCCTCTCTTCAAGTACAAGGCCACACATATAGTCCGATACCCCTTTCTGTGTGTCTTTCTGTGGCTCATTCTTGGCTATAACCTTACAAATACATAAGTGCAAAGTTCTGTCAGAGCCCACCAGCTCACATACGCCTCACTCCGGTTCTTTACAATCCAATTACAGCATTTTAGTAAATCTGGCATCCATCTGACAGGCTACCTAGCCGGGGAAACCTGGGCTTGACAAAGTGTACTATAAATCGGTGAACTTTAGCAAAGCTCAAAGCTCTCCAAACACTTTTCATTTTAAGGATAAATGCACAGGTCAAACCCAAGCTGAGATTTTTTTTATATACCATTTTATATTCAATTATTTTATTTTTTTTCATCCAAGGAGAGATTTGGAGTTTTATGTAATCAGGGGTACCACATCATAGAGGATAAGACTTCATTATCATTCCTAACACCACATCCACGACAGAAAATAGGTGGAAATAAGGTACAGCTTTTGAATTATTGATGAATGTACTTGGGCCACACATTAATATCTTAAGTGTTTATGCATTTGAAAATGCAAATACATGCAAATAAGAAATTGTATAACATAAAATGAAAAGGAAAACGTTAGATTTCACATTAAGATTCTGGTTATTAGTTGTTGTTTTTGTTTTTGTTTTGTTTGTTTGCTTGCTTTTTTAATTCTTCTTCTTCTTTTTGTATGAATTATATTATAGTGTGTTGAGCATAAACCACTCTAAATCTGGCTAGGTTTTAGTTTAAAAAATAAGAAAGAACAAAGGATATATTCAAAATTACAATTTTTCTGTAAATTTGATCTTGTTTTAAGGTCTCAGCTGTTGCTTTTTATTGAAAAAAAGGTGTGCTTTATAGAATGAGTATAACTCACATGAATATAAATAATTATAATAAAAAAATAAAAAAATATAGTTATATTAACAAATATTATTATTACTTTTTATATAAGTATAATTAATTTTTTTCTTATTATTATTATTATTTTATACTAGTATAATTAGCAAATTTAGTGAGAATGAATGTATCTCACATGCGTTTGGAGTCTCTGAGCTGGCTTTCATAGTGCGTGAGTGTCTGGAGGATGTAGACGCTGGTGGCCATCAGAATAGGCAGGTTTCTGAAGGGAGCGGAGGCCGGCACATCCCCTGCCCTCTCCTCTACTCTGGTCAGTAGGAAGGAGGTCACACGGCCACACACCTCCACGTAGCTGGAGCACACAGGCAGCAGGGTGTCCTCTCGAAATGCCACAGCCAGAGGGAGAAAAGCATCCATCTGCTCCAGAACATCTGCACAGAACTGGAAATAAAGTGAACATGTGTCTGTCTATAAACCAATACTTGTACCTTAATGTGTCCCTCACTTTTAATCCATCCCTTTGCTCCTATAATACGTCAAAATAATAAAGACAATTAAACATATCAATATGTATAATTAATATTTTATAATGTAATACTTTTATTTTATTTCATTTCATTTCATGTCAATTAACAGGCCAGTTCTGACAGAAAAAAAAAAAAAAAAAAAACTGGGGAAGAGAGCCGCTGGCTTCAGAAACAACACTACATAACATATTGGAACACATGCACAACCTGCCTGACTTCATCTACAACACTGGTGGATGTATTTTTAAATGTAACAAACTTGTTTGGTGAAACCATACTGTTATCCTCACTAGACAGGCGTCTTTACTATCACGACTATTTGGTAGAATTATTTGCAGATAGTTATTGTGAAATAACTTTCGGTACTCCATCCTGTCCAGCTTAAATCAACAAAAAGCATTCAACGCTATACACTAGAAATTCTTTATCATACAACACTCAAACTTCCCTTTTTGAAGACCGAAATTGCATTTCAGCAGCTCACAGAGCTCTACCAAATGCGAACCGACTAGCATTTATTGTAGTAGAATAACCGAATCATCCATGCCGATATGACTGTGTGAGACATTCAGGGCTATTTTCTGATTCAAATACCTGCAGTTCCCATCCTGTGGCGCCTGGAGAGAGAAGCAACACTTATCTCATTTTTCCACATTTGTCCTGGAGGAAACGGAATCAGCACTGGTATTTTCTCTTTAAAATGATTACGAAAGTGTGTGTGCCTGTTACATCTGCCTTACATTGCCTCAGGAGGCACGCAGTTTGAAAGGAATACCCCTAAGGGTTATTGCCAAAAAGAGGCAGCCCTGGAACAGAACATACACCAAACTTCCTCCACCCATGTTTCTCCAACCTTTGACAAATGAAGACATAATTGTGGATCTATCCCCATCTAGCACTTCCATCCCTCCCTTTCTCCATCCTTCCTTCCAGCCACACGTGTTCAATGCAGATTAGCAGTAACGGCAGTGAATCTGGGCATGCTGAAGAGCCAGACGCTTGTACTGGGTTCACTGTCAAATTTATATACCTATAGAAATGAGTTACGATGCCAGCCTATTCGAGAGCAGTAAAATATATGTGTGCGTTGTATATATCTCCCTCCACTCCACCCTTTCCCCCTTCCACAGGGAGTTACCATGTCCCAAGGCCTCTGCGAACATGGAGGAAAAAACCCAGCACATGTTAAATGGAAACTTTCCCAATAACAGGTCTATCAATCAAGCACAGACAGGCAAGAGAGAGGTGACTTCATACTTCTTCACTAAACTTCAGCATCTGCATTACACAGCCTCATTCTCTATGTTCAGGCACAATAGATGCAGCATGCCAGGGTTATCATCATACCATAATTTAAGTAGCAATATCAGTAAAATTTCACTGTTCACAATACAACCTTTAATACCACAGAGAAAATAAATAAATAAATAAATAAATATTTAATATTCCTTTTTTAAAAAGGTTAATTATAATAAATTATATTTATTACTAAATTATTATATTAACTTAAACATGATAAATTGTTTTGTATGTAGTTAGTATTTTTTTTAGCAACTATTATAAAAATATACAATATTAAACTATGGCTATATACTAAATTAAATTCATTTAAAATATTTTAAAAATACTGCTGTAATTATTATAAATTAAGTAATACTGAAAATTGACAAATATGACATTTTTATAGTTTATTATTATACAGTACTACCTATTATATTATAATTACTGGTAATATAAGTGTTAACTTAATTATTTTAATAACAATCTATACAACTATTAATATTAAATTAAAAATAAAACAACAACATGCAAGTATTTATTAATTAGGTAAATATAATTTCTGAGGTAATTAAACAAATAAAAAGTCAGGAAAAGCTAATTATAATTAAATGTTATAAATATATTATACATTAAAAAATCATATTAGTATAACTAGTAAATAAATCTCATTTATAACATGTTGCGACATGTTGCAAGTATTTATCAAGTAAACACTGCTTTAAGTTTGAACAATTAAGAAAAGACAAAAAAACAAAGCTTAATATCAATGCTAATTCATATTAATATTAACATCATAATATTCAGCAGCAGTTCTATTAGAATGCACTGCAAGAAAAAAGCCAAATATTTTGACAAATCTTATTTCTCCTGCCTGTTCAAAACAACTGTGTTTGCATTAATATCTCATCAAGATTTGGCACTCGGTATTATGGTACTAATACGATAACTGGCATCATTTTTACCAGAGCTGCTCTTGACATCCCTAAAGCATGCTGAGAGACCTTGCCAAACCGGAAGCCCCAACAGACTGAAACAATCGGCCGGCTGGACAGCGAGTCGATAACAGGCTGAGTGTTGTTGTTATAAGCTTAGCGGGAAGTGTGAGAGAGATGTGGGCGAGAATGCAAAGATTTGCCCCAATCCAAGGTGATGAGGACCCGAGAGGTGTCTGTGAGATTTATAGCTTTCTAAAGCCTGCTGCTTCGGTTCGGAGAACTCTTAACTAGAGCAGATCAAAGATATGGATTCCAATAGGACAGCCACCGCAAGGTTATTTCTCAGCAAAGCTTTAAAACATTTAAGAGCTCAACTCTGCAGTGGTCCTCTTGCACCTTTGAACAGTGCTAAATCCTTCTCCTCACACAGGGTTAAGGACGATCGTCAACGCGAGGTGGTCAATAGCTGGTTGGTGGTTTCAGGTTGATAAATGGTTTGCTGAAATATTATGCAGACAGGAGGTCTGGCGACTCTGAGAGTTTGAAACAAAGCATGAATGTATGAATATGAATGGGTGAAATATTGATCTCTGTAATGCATCTGGACTGACTACGTTCTGGCAGTGGCCTGGGCTAGCATAACACTGCCTACTTATGGGCCATGGTGACATGTGTCAAAAAGAAGGGGTTTTGAGACACTCAGAGCAGCAGAGAATGCAAATAAATGCACATGCTAACCTTTGAGATGAGGGCCGCTCATTCTGAAGCACTGACCTACACATAAATGTGTTGTACAGGTCTTGAGTGTGAACTAATTCTGACACTTGTTAGTGATCTGGTTCCAGGGGTGTCAGCAGCATGTAGCAGCATCAGTGAAATGGTATGAAAATCAGATATGAACGCCAACATTTCTAAATTCCATGAGCTGGGGCCATGTTGCTCAAAAGCATATTTTTTTGTTGTTGGTTTAAAAGGTTTAAAACAGGTTTGCAGGCAGAGGTCAATGCTAAACAATGTCTGAAAAAGTAGCAATATGAAAATCCTTTTATGCTCAATTTAAAAACAACTTATCTATTTTGAATGTATTTCACAAATTTTGTGATTCATTCCTGTGATAAAGTAAAATAACTCCAGTTACTTCAGTATCACATGAAACTTCAGAAATCCTTCTAATATGCTGATTTGGTGCTTAAGAAACATTTCTTATCATTATCCTCAATGCTGAAAACAGTTGTGTTGCTTAATATTTTTGTGGAAATTGTGATACAATTTTGTTCCAGGACTCTTTGATGTAAAGAAGTTTCAAAAGATCAGCATTTATTTGAAATAGAAATCTTTTGTAACAAGTTTTAGTATTCACTGTAATTTTTGGATCAATTTAATGCATCCCAGCTGAATGAAAGTAATACAATTCCTCCTAAACTTTTCAGTGGTAGTGTACAGTATGAATCAAAATGTGTGTGTGTGTGTGTGTGTGTGTGTGTGTGTGTGTGTGTGTGTGTGTGTGTGTGTGTGTGTGTGTGTGTGTGTGTGTATGTGTGTGTGTGGGTGTGTGTGGGTATTCCAGTGAACGTAAGGTCAGAAACATACAGTCGTGGCCAAAAGTTTTGAGAATTACATAAGCAGCAACTTATACAAATACAAACACATACAGTCGTGGCCAAAAGTTTTGAGAATTACATAAGCAGCAACTTTTCCAATTTCCAATATTTAAGTTTTTATAATAGCAATTTGCATATACTCCAGAATGTTATGAAGAGTGATCAGATGACTTGCATAGTTCTTCTTTGCCATGAAAATTAACTTAATCCCAAAACAAAAAAAAACTTTCCACTGCATTTCATTGCTGTCATTAAAGGACCTGCTGAGATCATTTAAGTAATCATCTTGTTAACTCAGGTGAGAATGTTGACGAGCACAAGGCTGGAGATCATTATGTCAGGCTGATTGGGTTAGAATGGCAGACTTGACGTTAAAAGGAGGGTGATGCTTGAAATCATTGTTCTTCCATTGTTAACCATGGTGACCTGCAAAGAAACCTGTGCAGCCATCATTGCGCTGCATAAAAATGGCTTCACAGGCAAGGATATTGTGGCTACTAAGATTGCACCTAAATCAACAATTTATAGGTTCATCAAGAACTTCAAGGAAAGAGGTTCAATTCTTGTAAAGAAGGCTTCAGGGCGTCCAAGAAAGTCCAGCAAGCGCCAGGATCATCTCCTAAAGAGGATTCAGCTGCGGGATCAGAGTGCCACCAGTGCAGAGCTTGCTCAGGAATGGCAGCAGGCAGGTGTGAGCGCATCTGCACGCACAGTGAGGCAAAGACTTTTGGAAGATGGCCTGGTGTCAAGAAGGGCAGCAAAGAAGCCACTTCTCTCCAAAAAAAAAACATCAGGGACAGATTGATCTTCTGCAGAAAGTATAGTGAATGGACTGCTGAGGACTGGGGCAAAGTCATATTCTCCGATGAAGCCCCTTTCCAATTGTTTGGGGCATCTGGAAAAAGGCTTGTCCGGAGAAGAAAAGGTGAGCGCTACCATCAGTCCTGTGTCATGCCAACAGTAAAGCATCCTGACACCATTCATGTGTGTGGGGTTGCTTCTCATCCAAGCGAGTGGGCTCACTCACAATTCTGCCCAAAAACACAGCCATGAATAAAGAATGGTACCAAAACACCCTCCAACAGCAACTTCTTCCCAACAACCCAACAACAGTTTGGTGAAGAACAATGCATTTTCCAGCACGATGGAGCACGGTGCCATAAGGCAAAAGTGATAACTAAGTGGCTCGGGGACCAGAATGTTGAAATTTTGGGTCCATGGCCTGGAAACTCCCCAGATCTTAATCCCATTGAGAACTTGTGGTCAATCCTCAAGAGGCGGGTGGACAAACAAAAACCCACTAATTCTGACAAACTCCAAGAAGTTATTATGAAAGAATGGGTTGCTATGAGTCAGGATTTGGCCCAGAAGTTGATTGAGAGCATGCCCAGTCGAACTGCAGAGGTCATGAAAAAGAAGGGCCAACACTGCAAATACTGACTCTTTGCATAAATGTCATGTATTTGTCGATAAAAGCCTTTGAAACGTATGAAGTGCTTGTAATTATATTTCAGTACATCACAGAAACAACTGAAACAAAGATCTAAAAGCAGTTTAGCAGCAAACTTTTTGAAAACTAATATTTATGTAATTCTCAAAACTTTTGGCCACGACTGTATATACATACTGTAAACTTTGCTTAAGTTTCATTCAGAAATACAACTTACAAAACTTTTTTCTATTTTGGACATCTATGTTTTTAACAAGACAAAAAAGGGCTGACGCAGGGGGCACGCAGGGAGCGAAACACCTGCATCTTATCCTGGCTCAGAGGCTGTCCTTTGGGGCTGTGATGGCTCATCAATCTGCCTGAGCTGCAGCGAGTGGAGCTTGTCTCAGACAGGGACCTCCGTGATGAGGGATAAAATGAGGCAAAACACTGGGCCGTAGAGCAAACCCACAGGACCAGATCGGCTCCTGGAGCCACGGTGCCTGCTCAGGATGAGCAGACATGTCATGTCACTGTGAACCAGTGGAGTATTTCAAAAGAGAAGGAAATATTCGCAAATGCATCACAGATACCTTCCTCTATAGCTCTGTTCCAAAACCTAGTGAGCTGCCTTGAACTGCCTTTATTCCTGAAAAGAAGCATCCTTATTCTTAAGAAACTTACTTAACAAGTCTGCAACACACAGGAAGAAACTCGGATGAAGAACAAGAAACATGACAAAGTTTATTCCAACAGAGTCATGTTTCTAGCTAAAAACTCTAATAAGCAAAAGTCATTTGTTTACTATTAGGTATAATGTTATATTTTAAATACATTTCTTATCGCTACATTTGAATTTGGTGAGTAAGACTTTTTTTTTTTTTATGAAAGTAATACTTTTTATTTAGCAAGAATTGCATTTTTAAATATATTAAAATATAATTTCACAATATTACCGTTTTTACTGTATTTGTGATCAAATAAATGCAACAAAAACATTATCTACTTATAAATATATAAATAAATAAAAACCATGATACTGATTGTGATAAATGACTGTTCATTTAATATTGTAAACCACTGACGTTACCTTGGTCACCATCTTGGGACAGTCTTTTTCTGGACCGTGTCTGTGGGTAACAGGGGTGATGATGAAGCTGTTGGTGGAGCCCGATGCATGTGCTGCTTCCTCCTGCTGCAGATTCTTATTGCAAACGTCATCCAGCACCACCTTCACACAGTGAGCCATCTGAGGAACAAGGCTTTTGAACGCAGCTCTCCAACCAAACTCAAGGCACACCACCTGAACACACACACACACACAAGTACTGTTGCTGGACATAGTAACTAAATACATATAAATAGTATACTATAATTAAAATAAAGTTTTTACAGTAATTGCACCATTCATGTTTAAATAAGGGGTGTGTATCACCTCTGTACTTTGCAGCACAAGATCAGTAGTGGCTTTGTCTTCTGCTGCTGTCACCTCTGTATCATCCCTGCCCTTCTTCAGGACATCTGCATGGAAAAACAAAAACACACAATGCATCTACAGTAAACTGTCACTACAGCTTTACCAAAGGAAATGTGCTCCAAATCCTCCAATTTCCAGCTCATTAAAAACACTGAAGGCAGGAATATCTCATATGTTCCATTAGCATTAGCATATGCATTCATTCTCTACATGGTGCCTCTGGAAAATAAGTCAATGTGTAGGGTGCCAGGGTCAGGCCAGGCCAACATATTTAACTCCTCTGCACAGCGACGACCTACTAACAACAACGTGATTCGCCCAATTAAAGGGGGAAAAAACTAAAAAGTGGACGCAGTAATTGCAACAGTAAGCTTTGTTAAATTCAGAGGCTTTGGAGTTGATTTGAACCCCTGATAGCTATGTCCATATCTGAGCTAATCCATGGAAGGGTTAGAGGGAGGATAAGTGTGTGTATTTGTGTGTGCGCTTGTTGTGGGCAAATTAAAAGTTGCATGCATCAAGGCCGCATTTTTCTAATCAGACGCTTCGGATGTGAGACCCCGGGCGAGGCAATTTAGTTGAAGAAGAGAGAGAGTCAAGCCAGCCGAAGGAGGAGAGAAGCAGCCAGCATGTCACTTTTTGACCTTTAAGCCCATCTGATGAATTTCTGGTAATTAAGTCATTTGATTGGCTGAATTAATGATTTGGATAACTGCCCTTTAAAGCCTGTTTACTTCTCAGTAAATCCAGCCCTTTTCTGCTTGTCCTGTTTTTTAATGTAACCTTTACAGAAATTACTAAACGCACCAGTCACTTTCATAGCAGAAAAAAAAAAAAAAAAAATGAAAAAATAAAAATCCTGCCTCCTCAATTTGTGTGTGTAGAAGTGTGTTTCTATATGCAAAAAGAACAAAAAACACACATGCAGAAAGGTAAATGAGCTGTAAAGAAAGGCGAGAAAACTCTCATTAAAAAAAGCATATGTATACAAGGTAGCGCTACAGGCCACCAGTCTGGTCTCATCAGCTGCCTGTAGAGATGTCCCTATTATTTGCAGGAATTGGAGGCTTGTCGTATTTAAAGGCTCTGTCGAGCACAATATAGCTCGAGGTTTTCCGCTCCCACGGTGACAAATCATTTCATGTCAGATTTGGAGCAGACTGTTGTCAGAAATCTTGATCGGCTGCCATTTATTTACACTATGCTGATATTCATCGGAAAAAAAAAAACAACAACAACAACCATATATCTTGTTGACTGGCATATATCACATTCAGTCTGAGAGCAACATAAACCACTTATCTGGATCTGTATATGTTTTCACAGTTGCTTCAGGGGGACACTTGCTTACTATGGTTGTTTTGTTGATTATGAGATATATAAGAACTATAGTTTTTACAGAGACAGATCACCAAAAAAATAAATTTCATCATCATTTACTCATCCTCATGTCATTCCAAACCTGAAAGATTTATTTTCTTTTGTGGAACACACGAACACACACACACACACACAAATGTTTGGAGTTGGTAATGTTTTTTTAAACAAATGTCTTATGCTCACCAATGTTGCATTTTTTTTTAATCAAGAATACAGTAAAAAAAAAATTTAATATTAACTGTAATAAAAATAATAACCATTTCCTATTTTAATTCATTTATTCCTGTGATGGCAAAGATGAATTTCCAGAAATACTCCAGTCTTCAGTGTCACATGATCATTTCAGAAATCATTTTAATATGCTGATTTGCTGCTCAAAACACATTTCTTATTATTATCAATGTTGAAAACAGTTCTGCTGCTTAATATTTTTGTGGAAAACTTTCAATCTTAGATGAACAGTTCGATAGAATTGCATGTATTGTATATATAAATTTGTTGTAACATTTTATACATATACTTTATTCTATATATTGTAAACAGTATAAAATAAATAAATAAAATATTACTGAAACCAAACATTTGAATGACAGTGTTCAAATCAACACTAGACTACACCTTATGTTTAAAAAGGAAGTCATTCAGGTTTGGAACGACATGAGGGTGATTCAACTGATGACAGGATTTTCCCTTTAAAGTTGGAATTGCTGTCTCACTGACCTGTATCGGACAGATTTGACTCTAGTATGCATATGTGTGTGTGAAATTTTTAGTGATGGTTGTTAAGGTTTACCTTTGCCACTGCATACTGATTCTCCAGCACAGTTAAGGAAACCCAGATGGGTTGCCAGGTCCTCCACAGTTTTTTCCAGCTCCAGTAAGGTGTTGGTCAGCTGGGTCAGGCACCTGAGCTGATGGGAGGTAAGGCTGAAGCTTCGCCCCCCCTGGGGAGGATCCTGAGGAGCTGTAGACAGACAAACAAAGAGTTGGTCATGGAAAAATGTTACCAGACATCTTTGCTGAAAAGACCAGCATATTTTTTTTTCTTGCAGCTCTGTGGTAAAGCTTTCAACCACCCGTTTTTCTGAGACCACTACAAAAGTCAAGCTGAAGACACAACTCTTCTGAGAGCACTTATATAAACCACAGACATAAACAAAGGCACTTACTATAAATTAAATATTTTTCTTCATTTTAAATACCCTAGCTTACTCTAGAATCTGCAAAAATTGTTGATTCTTGTATGATAGATTGTTTGTGATGGTCCTCGTTTGAAAGTTACTTTAGATAAAAGCACTTGCTAAATGGTTAAATGTAAATACATTTGAACTAGTTTAGCCATCAAGACCTCTTTAGTCTAGCAGCTAAGTAATAACTATACTTGTCGAAAAGCTTCAGAAGTAACATTTTGAATGGCTATGCTAGTCTACAAGCCTAACCAGCACCAAACCAGCAGAACACAGTAACTGTGCACATATTTGGTTTGTACAAGTCTGTTCTCTAAAGAGGTGCAGAACAGATTCTTTTGGTTAAGGATTTAAAAGGTTGAAATGTAAGCACATCAACATAAGCCTGGAAATGTTACGCTACCTTCAATAAATTCTCTATACCAGTGCTCTATACCAGGTCCATTTCATACATTTAAGAGTCTTTCATTAGGATCTAGGACTGGTAAATAATCTAGTATAATACAATGAAATATTAACAATATATACACTACTGTTCAAAACTATGGAGTAGGTTTTTATTTATGAAGATAATTAATTACTTTTACTAGGCAAGGGTTCATTAAACTTTTCAAAAGTGAAAGTAAACAAATTTATAATACCTTTATTTCAAAGAAATAAATACTTTTTTCAGCAAGGACATAATAATTGATTAAAAGTGACTGTAAAAAGGTTTATAATGTTACAAAACTGCATCAATGTTTACACAAAAATATTAAGCAGCACTGTTTTCAACACTGAAATTTGGTCTGGTGTTTTGAGAACATTATTTTCTGATTAAGATATGTTCTTTATATGCTGTATTCCAAATGCTTTTTTTTTTTATTTTTTTTTTTTACATAATTTAATTTTATTTTTTCATGAAGATCAGAAGATTTTTGGAAGACTGATATTGTAAAAGATATTGAAGGTTACGTTGAGGACTTTTCCAACAAGAAACACACAACACTGGAATCCAAGATGGCACGTTTCTTTCTCAAAGAAATAAAATAGTAAAAACTGAAAGACTTTGTGAATGTGCATTTGACACCAGGGTGGCTGTGAACCGTGGCCTCACAATCTACACCAATCCCACAGAGGCTGTAAAGTTTCCTCTCAAATCTACAGTCAAACATTGCTGGCCACAAACTTTCTCCAGTAACCCGCCGATGACCCTCATCTCCAGCGTAACTCTCCCATTTCTGCAGCTGCCAAAGCCATCACCCAGGGGATGTTCCGCATTAGGCCTGAAGAATGGGCCACGGAGAAGAGGGCTGCGGTATTTTCAGACACTTCGACAAATACTTTTGTGTGTGCTCTTAAATGACTTCCTCTGACAGAAAAGGCATTGGGGAGTGGATCAGGAAGGCATTAGCCCCGGCTATGAAAGCTCCAGGAAGATTGAGTGGGAAGGCGATGGAGGGAGGGGAGAAATAAAAAAGAAAGGAGTCCTAATAATTGCAACAATATCGCCTCTGGATTCTAACACTTTGTTATGGTCAAGCCGACAACATGACAATCTTATATTGTCTTATTTCTCTCCACTTCATCAGGCACATTCGTTGATCATACCGCATACGTACATTTATTTATTTTGTCATTTCATAATTTCACAAGATTATAGAGGTGAGGTGGGTTAGTGAGCGCCTGGAATAAATTTCACGCATTTGTGATGCATACGTGTGTGTGTAGGTGTGTGCACATATTTTTTTCACAGGTGAGCGTGTCACACCAGCATCTTGGCTCTTCATTAATGGGGTCCAGAGGGAGACTGTGAGGCAGAACTGGGAAAACGGCTGCATGAATGCATGGAGATCCACTCCACTGAGATCCACTCCCGCTCATACAAGCACATCAGCCTGTCAGTAAAATCACTCCATCCAAACATACTGCATAATTTATAAGACTTGTGCATTAAGCGCCACATGCAGCACACAGGTAACATATGTGCACTGAGATTGTAATGTATGCGAGCACAACTGTATAAAAGAATCTGTAACAATTTATTGCAGGATTAATAATAAACATCTCAATGAGATATGTACAGTAACTGCATTCACGTTATGATGGAATTTCCCTAATCTGTGCTTCATTGACCTAGGATTAGTAGGAGCTCTGAGTACTTGCCTGTATTATGTATATAACATGAATAAACCTATAAACATAGAAAACTGCTATACAGGGGTGTGCAAACTGAGTGTAGTGTATTGCAACAATGTAAATGAGAATGTATATTTACATAATGCACAACTTTACTGCATAATGTCCTGCACTGTTAAAAAGACTAGTGGTTGTGATAACAGTTATAGATGGAGATGGCTTGTTAGAGGACATGTTCTTGCGACGCCAGAAGAGCAAAAAGTTGTGAACTGGGTGAGTGGAGTGTGTGATATCTGCATAGGAAAAACCTTTCACCCTTACACAAATTCATATTTAAATGTGACCGCTATTATTGTCAAACTCCTATTATTTTCTTTCTTCTGTGAAACACAAAATGAGATTTTAGGCAGAATGTCCAAGGAGCTCTTTTTGCTTTTTTTCTTCAAACAATAAAAAATGGGAAATGATTTATAATGATTTACAACACCAAAAGTGATTAAAATAATAACAATAATACAAATAAAATATAATTCAACTGGAAAGTCACAGAAGATGATTTTAAGTGAAATTTCAGTCTGTTCCTCACACTACTATATGTAAGTATAAATACTATATCACATATTTATAGGACATTATACAGGCAACCTTTTATGATATTTTACTGTGCTTTTTTGAAAATTTGGACATTATAAATCACTTGTAGTCTATGGAGAAGAGCAGCTTCGATATTTATTGTTTTACACAGAAGAAAGTCAGCCATGCTATTCTGGAATGTAAATAATGACTATACCTATACCTTTATAGAAAGTAGGGCTGCTCGATTATGGCAAAAATCATAATCACGTTTATTTAACACGAGTGGGCCAGATGACCCAAATTTTATATGAGTGATTTATTTAAAGATAGCGATATATATCAAATATATATTTTCTGTAAAAAAGGTTGCTATGACATCTACATTTTAGAGACATGTACCACAGCAGAATACTAGGGTAACTAAGTATTCTAAATAAAATACTGAACAGCTCTGAAAGTTAACATCTTGTAATTACAGCAACTCTGATGTGACCGTATGAACGCACAATGCACACTACTTTCTTCCTACAGCCCAGTCCTTACATCACTGACAATAAAAGCTCATTTTCTATTTCATGTCAATTCATAACATTGTCTTCCACATACATTACAAAATGTTCAAAACCTCACCTGCCTAACATCCACCACACCTGCCATCTGTCTTCATCCATCACAGAGGTGTCCTTGAACCCCACCCGTCCTCTACACCCCAAGCACTAACTCACACTTAGAGCGGGAGACTCACCTTTATGTTTAATGCTCTGCTGTCATTCTATCTTGTCGTTTCCTCCCACCCAGCCATTGTCAGGCTATTTATTACCCCGCCATTAACGGCTTATTAGGGCCTCTCTCATAGCTAACCATTAGGAGCCTTGTGTGAGAGGATGGCCCAGCCACTGAAGCCATAATGGGGGTTATTACAACACGCTGATGGGGTGGAGGTGTTGAAGGTGTTGAGAGCAGTGATACGTGTCGTTTACTGTGAAAAGAGCTGAGAGTCAGGGCCTCGCCGGGGTCGTTAAAAGGGCATTGCTCTCATATCAGATGCAGTAAAAGAAGGAAGGCCTGGGAGCACAGGAGATAGATGAACAACGGATGAAGGAAGCAGAAATGTTTAACAGAAGATCACTCAAGTGTTTAAGAAATATCTAATAAAAACTAAATATAATTATAATGCAAGAGAGATTGAGCAACTGAGGGAAGTAAAAGCTTTACCTGGGCACATTATTTTCAACAATGTAAGAGTGCTGAATATACTTTTGGGAAGAATGACCTGGGTAAGCTTGCACAGAGCTCCAGTTGCATTGTGGGCAACAGTAACACAGTACAAACCCTGTCTTACATTTTTCAGTACGGGGAGAAGACAAAAGACCGTTGGATTAAACCTTGAAAAGGATTGTCCTTGAGCGATCACCATTTTGCTCTTGATTAAGATAGGGAAAGATTTAAATAGATGATAAAAATGAAATTCTTATTCAAAAAATTATCTATTCATCCTTGTGTCATGAAGTTCTGCCCATGAACTCATGCCACTGGTTAAGCCTGTCTTGCTATGTCTGGCCAGTCAGGATGCTCAGACAGACAAAGACATGATTTAAAGACATTTTAATTGCAGTGCTCCTTTAAAGGTACAGATAGAGTTCACCTTCATGTTTTTCCAAACCTATATTTTCTTTCTTCAGCAGAACACAAAAGAAGATATTATGAAGAAGGCTGGTAATCGAACAGGTTTGGTGACCACTGACTTCCATTGTATGGACAGAAAAAAGTCACAGTGGTGAGGAATAAGGGCTGATAATAAATTGAATTACTTGCAAAGCCATATAGTTTTTCCTCAGATGTGCTCTTCAGCATAAAAATAAAGCCTTTTGTAAACTATTCACACCACACTTGCTTTGACTAGAAGGAGGGAAGCAGTGAAAAATGGCACAAAGAAAACAAGAGAGAGAGCGAAGGAGAGAGAAGAAGAAGAAAGAATCGTAGGGGAGGCTGGGAAATCCCCAAACAGTTGTTATTGATTCCAGTGTTTACGGGCAGACAGTTTAGTGCCGTTTACAAAACAGAACAGATGCAGCCAGTGAGCAAAAAGGTAAACAATTGCTGTGTGGCAGGTTGCCAAATCCCCGGTCTGGAGTATTAAACTCACACTGAAGTGCATTTCCCCTTTGGGTTACACTCGCTGCCACTTCATCTCCTCCATGCCTGCTCCCTCATTCCTTCTTTCATTCTCCTTCCCTCTGTCTTACACACACACACAAACAGAGGCGTGCGGATCCAGCTCTTGCTGGCTGGATTGTCCTGCTATGACCCTTGGGGCCGTGTTCTGCCTAGCTGGGCCATTAGTTCAGGGAATTGCATGTGTCTGACATGGCCCTAAAAGCAATTATTAAATGCTTTTCTCCAAATGATGCCCGGCATCTTTAGGGAATGGGCAATCATGCAACAATTTAGCCAATGATTTCATTTCCTCTCTTTCTCGTATCGGTGTTGATTATTGGCCTCTCTGGCAGAAAAGTGAGAAAAGAGAGAGAGGTTGATCTTAAAAAGGACACAACGGACGTTTGACAGCGTTCCTGTTCCTGATGTGCAGCATGACCCAGAACATTAGCCATTCAGAAAAAGCCTCATTTATCCACCAGCCATGTCAAACACGGCTCTCTCCGCTGCCTGAGAGTGACAGCATGACCACGAATCTGCCAAGTGTCACAGACAGACATCAGTATAGATGTGGAGGCTCCGGGGATTAGAGCTGTTTTTATATGTACTGGTTTACATTTTGGCTGATGTGGGAAGGAGCTGCGAGAGGGAAAAAGTGAAAGCACGTAGCTAGCTGGAAATGGAAATGAATAGGTCGGTCCATCTCATATAACAGGACGTGCGCTCTGGGTGGTGCTGCGGTTTGCGGGGCCTGAACCGACCACATGTGGAGCCCCCTGACGGCCTGAGGGAGTTTGGCTGCTGTGGCGTGCAGTGGATTGTCTGTTGCAGCCTGCTGTGCACTGAGACAGGCGGCATTATAAGCCACCCCCACTGGACACACACTAAACCGGCTCCTTCAATGCCAGAGGCGCAGTCCAGCTGGGATGCAGCAGGGGATGGGCGGCCCTTCTTGGGGTAAAAAAAAATGGCTGGTTTTGATATCTTTATTCATTTGTTATGGTTTGTAAGTCTCCACTTCTGTCTATTTTTGCCAGCAATACATGCAATCATTGTTCTGTAGCCATAGATTACGTGGGTTAGTCAAATTCATTAAAACAAAATCAGTGGCAGGTACAACAGAAATGCTTTACATATTTTAGTAATTATTGATAAATACACAATGAACCCATAGGTAAACAACTTCTATAAATCACATTATGATGCTTATGTACACAAAATTAACAAAAAATGATGTCCATGGTGAAGACTAACAGAATATTCCAGGTTAATTATGAGTTAAGCTTGTATGTAACCATCACAAAAAAAAAAACAACCAAAGAAAATAATTTGGATTGTTCTTATTTAGAGAACCGTTCAAAAGTTTAGATCTATTTTCATAAATGTAATTTATATCCATGATGGTAAAGTTGAAGCAGTCATTACTCCAGTGTTCAGTGTCACATGATCCTTCATAAATCATTCTAATATGCTGATTTGGTGAACAAGAAAAACTTCTTATAATCACTGTTTACATGTCACACTCACATTTTAGTAGTCACTCACTTCATTGCCAGCAATATCGTCGACTTGATTGCACAGATACTATTTAAACTGAACTGAGCTGGATGATGGCATCACTGAGTTCAATGATGAACTGCCTTTAACTGAAAAATTAGTGTTTACTATTGTCATTTTGCATTATTGACACACTATTTTCATAATTAATGCTGTACAGTTGCTTTGACCCAATCTGTATTGTTAAAAGCGCTATATAAATAAAGGTGAAGAAACTCGAAATTAAGACTTGCGAAGTTGTCATATTGTTTTGATTGGTTTTTTTTGTTTGTTTTTTTTTTTTTTTTTTCAAATAAAATGTTCTGTTTATTTCCCGGTTTAAATTAATCCCAGATTTTCATTGTGGTCTAAGAGTTTTGGACCCTAATGTACTGAGAAGTGAGTAAAATAATATTGATTTTCTGTAAGCTTTACTGTACAAAAAAAAAAAGTCTCCTTTGAGAATGCAGCACATCGCAGAAATCTATATACCTTTCTTCAGGCTGAACTGAAAATGACAGTACATATATGTGAAATATCCAATTTTGAATACAGTTTTGAATACAACACTGTATGTGCAAGAACATACAAACATAGAGCCAGCTCTTTTTCTCTCTCACACACACGCACATACAATATGACTCTCACTTCCACCTTTTCAGTTCTTTATCCTGTCTGCTACAAATCCACTGAGGTGTGATAGTAAGGGTTTAAACTCCTCATTGTTCCAGATCAGCTGACCTGTATGGCAGTCTCCTGAGCCCAGCCCTCACCCCATTACCTCTAAGCAAAAGTGGAGTGGAAAAAAGACTATATAAAGTGAGAGGGATGAAAAGCAAGGAATGGAAAAAGATGGGTACAAAGGGCTGAGACTCCCACATCTGGTGAAGGAGGTGGGGGGGGCAAGTCTGTTCATCCTTTTCAGATGGAGGGGTTAAAGGAACTGGCATATCTGCGCAAGAAAAGCTGTTAAATGCTTCAGTGCTTTGACAGTGTGTGATGCCAGGAGCGGCAGTGCTCCCTTGGGACAGCGCATCAAGATTCACCCCCCACCCCCAACACCACTTCTCCCAGACGGGATTTCCGCAAAATATAGAGAATGAATAAAGCACAATAAATAACACCTAACAAGACAAAGAAAAGAAACGGCAGGTTGTTTTGATGCCTTCCATTGAAAGCAAAACCTTTATTCGTCATTTACTTTAAAAATATGTTGCTAAAACGCAAACCCTGCAACCATCAACAACTGTCAAAGCACTCATTGCTTGATTTTACATCATGTTTAGATTTCCTAAGACAGTTGTTAGCTGGAAAACCAGCCATACAGAGGCAAGTAACTGTGTGTTGCTATTAGTAACTGACTAATCGAAAAACAACTATTTCAATCATTAGATTTTGCCTACAGGCTAGTGGTAAAATCCTGTAAGTACATTACTTATATAGTCAAGTGTCAGACACACATTACAATCACTTTCCAGCAACGCACAGTTGTGGTGCATCTGGTAATTAATTTGAAGGATTGTTGGGCCCCATGTAGGTCTGTAGACCTGAATTAAGCGGCCCCATGGACATAGGGCCAATTATTCAGCCCTGCTGCTCCCTCATTCTGTCTTTATAGCCGAGATATGAGAGAAAGTGTCTGCTGCATGTAAAAATTAGTGAATTGTGGCAGGAAGGTGAATTGAATGGTGGAGAAGCCCTAATGAGTCCATTCAAAACGAACACTGATGTGTCTACACTGAGCCGCAATAAGCGAGTCTACTACAGATCTGTCAATACTTGCCGTAATATCAGTAGAACAGAAAGATAAAAAAAAAGTGTCAAACAGTAATTGTTATAATCTTTAGAATATGAGAGCATTTGGCAAGTGGTTTAAAAATATACAATGATTCAGTCATCTCAAGATGCCTGGAGGTAAGGAATATTTACATACTACTAATTTCATGTAGCTAAACATTTGGATATCAGCATGAAGTCTGATTAACTTTGTGGCTTATTCAGAACAAGAACAGCCCAAGAGCCTTCCACACACAACCACAGTGTGCTTTGTCACATGAAGGGGATACATATAGTGATCGACCAATAAATTGACATAGCTGATATTGGATGATATACTGTATATATGTATATTTTTTAATTATTATATTGGGCGATACATTTTTTTGTTTGGCCGACAAGTTTTGGACTTTTATTCTGACAGTGCTGAGAACACCAGCACTTCTGACAATCTTAAGAACACTAACTAAAATTACTGGCATCAGTCAATGATTTTCTTTGTTTGGCAAATAAGTGTTGGAAGAGGCAGTTTATGATCAACTCAAGATGCACAGTTTCTCCATCTTCATTAGTTTAACAGTTCTGTTTAATGAATTATTTGTATGGGGGAAAAATGGAAATCAAAAATTTGTTTGAAAAATTTTGGTAAACTCTGATGTTGGTGTTTGGTGTTGAGTTATAATGAACTTGCTATTAAGAGTCTCAAACAAAAATCAAAATATCTTTCAAATATTTGAGACCACAAACCTCACAAATTTTATCACATACAGCAAATAGCTGCTTTTCAGAAGACAAAAAATAAAAATAAAAAAAATACCATCACACACCAGTCAAAAGTTGTAAACCACCTCCATCTTCTGAATAAAAAAAGAGATTTACTGACAGTGCACTACTGAAAACTTCAGTTCAAGAGTGAGTGGCACCCTGCACCAAAAAAACTACCACAGCATGTTGAAGCCATGCAGTACCCTCTGGTATACACTGAGTTGGTCAGGGGTTCAAGATAATGACCCACAACATACCTCCAGGCTATGTCAGAACTACCTCAGAAGAAAAAGCTTCAAATCATGGAATGGCCAGCAGGGTCTCCGGACTTAAACCCAATCGAGTTGGTTTGGGATGAACTGAACAGAAGGGTGAAAACAAAGCAACCTACAAGTGTGGAATTTGTGGAAACTTCTGCATCAGTGTTTGGAAAAACTTTCCGAACAAAATTTGGTTTTCAAAGTACTAGTGTGTTCAGCTGTTGTATCTGCCAAGGGCGCTACTTTCAAACTACTCAAAATGTTGATTCTCCAATTGTTTATTTTTTCTATCATTTAATTTCAAAATACACTGAGACATTAAACTGTGTACATGTCAAGATCAGATTGGAACTGGCAGTTTCAACTTATAAACCAATTTACTATTTCCAGTTTTGTGTGCAAAATGAACAAAAAGAGGGGAATGAAGACACTGACCTACTGCAGACTTCTTGCTGGACATCTTGCCTCCTCTCATGCCGTGCGCGGTGTTGTCCTTCAGTGCTGTCTCAATCTCCTTGTCCATCAGCACACCTAGTTCCTGTGCCACTGTGTTCATGTAGACATGGTTGAGGAAGGCCAGGATTTTATGTGGTTCTGCAACTCCATTAAGCACCTGAATTTCCTCTCGAAGCATTGAGCTAAGAGTAGGCAAGGCGCTTTGAAAACCCAGAGTCAGTCTTTCGAAGCCCTTCTCTCCACCTGGGATACAGCTCTGGCAATTTTGGAGAACACTGAGGACGGCCTTGACCTGAATGTGCTGGTACCAGCTGAAGACCTTTGTTTCAGGGTAGAGGAATAGCAGTTGCTGAAGGTAGAAGATCTTCTGAGGAACCCTGGTCTCAACACCCAGTTCCCCCTCAGTTTGGCTTGGTACAGTCATCATCTGGAGTTTGCCAAGTAAATGGCTCCGCAATGAGAAACGAACATCATCCCATGCTTCCTGGACTTCCAGAGCGAGGTCATCACGTGGCATGGATAAGTTAGGGGATGAGGAGTGCTCGTGGGTAGATTCAGGCCAGGAAGTTGGGAAAGCGACACCACACTGAGAAGAGATGTTCAGTAGTAGCTGCAGAACGGCCTCTTCACAAGCCTCTCCTGCCTTCATCGAGTTTTGCTGTTAAAATATATGAAATACAGAATTAATAATGTCAACTGAATGTGGAATCAATACTATTCCTCAGCACGGCATGATGATGTCTGTTAGACAGACTGCATTGGGGTTAGGTATGGTTTTGGTCACCAAGGCTCGAAGAAAGTCCAGAAGCTCTCGGTGTTCCGTAGCCACTGGTTTCAGGATGCTTAAGTTGCGCTGACTGAACAACTGGAGGCATTCTATTGGACTGGGCACTCTCTCTCCGAGGCTGGCCTCACCAACCTTGGCCTGCAGTTCCTTCAGGTTCTGTTCAATACTATAATAAAAGGAACAAACACACACTCTCAAGCAGGGGTATGACCTTGCATAAAAGTCTTCAATGTCAGTGATTTACTTTCCACTACCACAGTTTACCTTAAAGGGATAGTTCACCTTCAGTTGCTGGTCCCCATTGACTTCCATAGTATGGAAAAAACACTAAGCAAGTGTCACCAGCAACTGAAGGTGAACTATCCCTTTAATGGCACTAAATCAACTTACAGGAATATTAAAATATGTCCCAGGGTTCAGTGATTTGTTCTGCAGACTCATTTAGGTCAGTAGTTTGGTTTTTACTTGCCCTGCTTACTTATCTGCTGACCCCCAGATACATACATACATACATATTGGCCATGTGGCATGAGTATACAGAAAAGGCTATGAAAAAAAAATTTGGAAGCTTTTTTCCAATTTACATACAATTGCGATAAGCAAGTCCTCAAAACTTTGCCCACATGCTCTGAACTTTTATGTGGATGAAATCTGTACAATTTGTACAATAAAAAAAAAAAAAAATATTGGGAAAATTTACAATTAACGTTTTAGCACTGAAATTACTTTTATACATCCTCATAATGTGTTACATGCGAGCTGTCCCTTTAAACTCAAGCACACTCTGGTTATCGCCACTCTATACAGGTAGATGATATTAGCCACATCGGGCCTAATGAACACAGACATCAATATATCAGTTGTATGTGCGTGTGTCGGCATTTGGCATGTCTCTCTCGACGACACAGAATGAGCCGATCTTCCTCATAAGCACACAGCATCAGCACTTCTGTCTCCTTCTATCCATGAAAAATGAGACACGCCACAAAGCCATAAAGCCATACAGGTACACACGCACACAAACGGCAGCTGAAACACAGACACTTCTTGTACAAAGCAACATAAAGCACTGCTGTAAACACTACGGCTATGCATGAGTCCAGATGCCTTCGAATGGCAGCTTATTAAATTCCATTTAAACCTGACACAGTTTTACTTCCTCAAAAAAAAGAGAGCAAACATAAAGTGAACATAAAAGGCTGTTAATTTTAACGATTTGGAGCTGAATAATGTAGAAAGCAAAGATGAAGAGGGCTCTTTTCGTTGGTTAAAATGCAAGGCTGCCGACAAGAATCCAACAAATGTGTCTCTTTTTGTAGTAAAAAGGAAATATGTGTGAAGAGAGGACATGAAGGTGCTGACAGACCGTGCTGGAAAAGCAAATCTTCCCATTCTGTTTAATGAACAGCCTAAAGCTCGCTGTAAAAACACAAGCCCTAACGGGGAACATAAAAATTCTGTTGTCGACACACACACAAACAAAACTGCCCTTTTATAGTGGTGAAATTCTGCTTATAGTCGATGCGTGTTGACAGAAGCAGCCAAACTGTATTTAAATGTTCAGATTTCCTTCACTTTTAGAGTTTGTTTTACCAGTTTGGTATATTTTGAGAAGTTTTGTGTGAACTATTGTGTATATAGGGCATTCTGAACAAGTTCATGACAATTATCTGCTCCTCAGTGTTTTCTGTGAACATTGTTAACTCAAGGATATCGCTCAGCTTAGCTCTTATACATTAGTTAAGTGTAGCCACTCAGAGCTAGAAGAAAAGCAGATATACTGGCTAAGTCTGTTTAATGTTTCTAATAAAATAAGGATTTGTGCTCAGAGCCGGTGCTGAGCCAGGCGTCACCTCAGGACTCTGCTCAAACAGCAGGGTCTAAACGAGCTTCCATCTGTGCAGCCACACAACGCTAAAACTTCATAAAAGTCCCATCTCTCATCCACACACACTCCTGCCACTCGCCAACGCCTGTGTAATCCTCTGTGCATTGGTGCTGGATGGGGTCAGCAATCACTGAAGGCAAGTCACGGACAGTGCTGGTCTGAGCACTCATGAGGACTGGCATCAATCAAAGGGGCAGCTGCTGTCAAACTTTTGCCCGCCTGCCACTGATGATGTGTCAGAGTTTCACAATGCAACAATAAATATTTAAGGGACATGCTTTAAATACGAATAGATTATCACAGATGGGTTCAAAATGCATTACGTTTTTCTAAAAATAAATACAATCAGATTAAATGAGTGTCTGGGAAACTTTTTGTAACATTTTTAATAAAGCCTACCTATACAAAGCATTGTACAGTAAGTGCACTAAATAATTTTATATACATAAGAAAAAATTTTAAAACTACACTGGACAAAATTATAAACGCAACACTTTTGTATTTGCCCCCATTTTTCATGATCTGAACTCAAAGATCTAAGACTTTTTCTATGTACACAAAAGGCCTATTTCTCTCAAATATTGTGAGTACAGTTCCTGCCAATATCCAGTAACTTCGCACAGCCATTGAAGAGGATTAGATCAACATTCCACAGGCCACAATCAACAACCTGATCAACTCTGTGCGAAGGAGATGTGTTGCACTGCGTGAGGCAAATGGTGTTCACACCAGATACTGACTGGTTTTCGGACCCCCCGGACCCCCAATACAGTAAAACTGCACATTTTAGAGTAGCCTTTTATTGTGGTCAGCTGGGCACACCTGTGCAATAATCATGCTGTCTAATCAGCAACTTGATATGCCACACCTGTGAGGTGGATGGATTATCTCGGCAAAGGAGAAGTGTTCGCTAACAGATTTAGACAGATTTGTGAACAATATTTTAGAGAAATAGGCCTTTTGTGTACATAGAAAAAGTCTTAGATCTTTGAGTTCAGCTCATGGAAAATGGGGGCAAAAGCAAAAGTGTTGCATTTATAACTTTGTTCAGTTTAGAACAGTCATCCTAGAAGAAGAACAATTCCCTCTCATGGTCGCTGCCACATTGGAAACTTGCCTTTTATAGATAACTGTACATCTGCGTATATGACAAATTCTACAGTGGCATTTGAGGCGAAAACTTTCCTGTTATGCTGCATACATACCAGTAAGTGTCAGTAAAAAGTTCAAGATTACGGTGAAAGCATAGCCAAAAAATAAAAAATAAAAAACACAATTAAATCAGATTTTTCATCCGACATGAAGTCGTGACTCAACACAGCACCAAAATTGCTTATTTTATAAAATAAATAATTTATTATTAAAATATCAATATTACCAAAATATATGAAAAGCCTCTTCTATCATAACTATGCAATACACATTGTTTGTTGCAGCCCTCTATTCGGGAACCACTGCCTTATAATACCCTATGCAATCTCTTTTTTTCCCCTCCATATTTACCAGCCACATTCAAAATACATTGTACATTCATGGTTATACCTTTAAAGAGTATAAAACTTGATGATACATGATATAACACATGAAATTAAGCACTGTTCATGTGTTTTAATGCATTACTCTTTAAAGATGTAACTAAGAATAGGAACCATTTACAACTGTGGATTATGATTACATGCAATTAATTATAGGTATATACACTGAGGTACCTATATACACACCTAAATAAAAAATATAGGTATACAGACATCTAAAGTGCCCTATCATCTGACCTCACCTGAAGAGGTGTGCTAACCCCCTCCAGATTAATCAGATCCAACAACACGATTTTCACTGACACGAGCCACACACAACAACAAAGAGAGAACCGAGGCAGACACAGAGAGTGTCTCAGAGAAACACACAGACTAAAGCCAAAAAGACCATCAACAGCCTTGCACACACACACACACACACACACACACACACACACAATTCTTGATTAATCTACCCTTTAAATCAAACAACAACTAAAGGAGAAGTTGAAAGGAATTTCAGGCAGACCAGCTCCACACAAAACCCTGAGCGCAGAGACTAGTGAAAGCTCCTTTAAGCCTCATTCTCTGCTTCCTCCCTGTCTGCCAATCACGCTTCCAAAAACTGTAATTGTTTTTCAAATCCGCACAAACCAGACATGACAGACCAGGTAAAGAGAGAGCGAGAGGGTGGGGGGTTGAACAAGAGGACTAGAAAGAAAGAGAGAGGCAACGGGAGTCTTTTATTAAAAATGATGGCATGTTTCACAGCTCTCTGCCTTACAGAAACCCAATACACTGATTAGTCAGCTCTTTGACGTTATCTTAAGTTCCTTGTCAAAATTAATTTAGTGTGGGTGGGCTGTCGCGCTCCAGGAGAGAGAAGCGGAGAAGGAAATAGCAGGGTGAGAGGGAGGGAGAGGAAAAGATCTCTTTCAAATAAGCCCCAGCTTCAGTGAGCACCAAGTCATGTGCCCAGGAAACAAATAGCCTATCTGGGAGCTATCAAAGAAGGCCTCTCTTTCCCTGAATACGCCGGACCCAATGAGACCTGTGAAAGTGGATCCCGCCGACTCGAGATCTGGCCTGCTTAGCCTCCTCCGGTGCCAAACCCCCAATGGGTTATTTGTCAGGACGCACACTAACTCACACACAAGAGATAAATTGGCACGCCGCTGTGGCTATCTTCCGTAAGCCGGGTTGAAATCCGAAGCCCAGCCTCCCATCGTTGGACTATGGCTGACACTTCATTAGGGGCCGGCGTACTGCCGGTGGCCTCCCTGAGTGTCCGATTTGATGAAGCTTAATGGATAACAGTGTTTCAATTTGGGAGATCCAAGACTGTTTGACAGGCTATCTTAATCTCTTTCAATTAGGAAGCGGCTCTTAGGCAAATCTCCGACATCCTAGAACCATGAGGAGGCGGCCTGTCTCGCTGACCCATAAATAGGTTAGGACCGCGAAACGAGGCGGGCAGCCGCAAATTCTCCAGTTTCCCGTTCTTTTCTTGGGTTTGTCTTAGGGTAAGTGGATTAGGTAGCAGGTGTAGAACACAGTTTTGGCCCACCCTAGTGGAGGTCATGGAGAAGGGTGAAGTCGTAGCCCACGTCCATCCACATCAGCTCGGCTCCGAATGATCACTGGAGCTACACCAGTCTCCCATTCCTCCCTTTCTCTTTCTCCTAGGCCCAATTCCCTATTATCCGGGTTCTTTGTTCTTATAATGGTCCCCCATCTTCCATCTTTCTCCAAGAACACAAAATAACCCTTTAATGCTTAGAGAGGCAGAAAAACTGTCTCAGCCTTCAGTAATAATCCTTGAATTACCCACACAAGGGTTTTCGTTTCAAGATGTGGAATCTTCAATTATTACTTTCCCATTTGGAAAGAGAGGCTGGACAGACAGGAATGAGAACGTGTGTCTAATGGCAAGGGGGAGTAAGACCGCCTTTGTTCACACACAACACATTTAGCGTAGAACCTTCTGGTCTGCGCGTGTCCTCAGAGCAACATAAAGGATAAAAGCATTGCAGAGATAGATTTTTTCGAAACTGGTGGCACAATGGAAAGAGGTGCCATCAGGGAGAGAGGGAGAGGATAAGGGGAAGGATCGGGAAGAACAAACAGAGATCTAGTCATGAGAAGCATGTCCTCCAAAACTACCGATGCAGGGGAGAATCTAAGGTGCATTATCGCATAAAAAAGATTACGAATTAAGACGCTCGTCAACATGTCCTTCGCCGACAACAAAACCTCAATAACTGATAATGCCACAACCTTCCATCAAAATGGAAAAAAGGACGTCTAGCTCTGAGCTTGCATTCAGAAAGTGTTTAAGTTCATTGATTTCAGATGAAGTGGCGTGCTATTCATCAACCCTCAATTAATCATGCAGTCTCAATGTTAGGATTACTGACACTGGAGGAAGCTTCTATGGAAATAATAGCTCTGAAAAACGGAGCACCATATAATACCCACTCAAGCACTAAACAACTGCTACCAGCCTGTTGTTACATCTTCTACAAAAAAAATCATTGTACTTAATATATTAGCAATTTTATGTCTTCTCAAACAGTTCTGATTTTAGCAATTCATACACTATCCTTGTAGTACAAACAGGTTGGTCATATACTGTTGGTCATATATATTAAAATATAGATGCATTTTATATCACGGTGATCAATAATCTTCTAAAGAACCTGCACCTTTATGACTGAAGCACATGGAAGATCAATAAAAAACTGAGACTGTCCTGTTTTGAATGGCTTTTGAAAACTTACAAGATGTGTGTTTATGTGTTTGTGATGAAAGGCTGTATTCCCTTTATACCAGTAAATGACAATCCATAATCATATCTTTTTTTTTTTTTTCCATCTCAGCATTGAGCATATAAATAGCTTTTATTCTACAAAATATGCAACATCACTATTGTTTGTGTCTTGTATGAACACAATTGTATAATACAAACACACAGACCTAAAAATATATTACTAAAAATATTTGACGCATTTATGGCAAATATTCACAAAAGTATGTCCAATGGATTTTTGTGTGTGCAAGAAGAATTTGACTTTATGATTTTACTCATTATTGTTTCACTATTCTTCTCCTGTTATTATTGTAAAAGTTCAAAAAACAAAGCAAAAAAAAAAAAAAAAAACTTATAAAAAAATTTTTTTCCTGATACTTTACTCACTCCCATCTCATCCAAGATGTTCATGTCTTTCTTTCTTCAGTTGCAAAGAAATTAAGGTTTTTGAGGAAAACATTCTAGGATTTTTCTCCATAAAATGGACTTCAATGGGAACCAGCGGGCTGAAGGTCCAAATTGCAGTTTCAGTACAGTTTCAAAGGGCTCTACACAATCTCAGCTGAGGAATAAGGGTCTTATCTAGCGAAATGATTGGTCATTTGAAGCTGCAATGAAACTGCAATTTGGACCTTTAATTTTGAGATCATGCCCTTCCCAAGGTCAAAGAAACTCTTTTAATGCAGGACATAAATTTTCTACGTGGAAGCCCACAGTTTCTGAAGTGTGGAGGAAATATTACTGTATTTATTCATTTTCTGTTTCAGGTATGATTCTGTCCATATGTCCATCAATTTACACTGACACTTACAAACTCACGCTGTGCTGTGAATTGGTCTTTTTAAAACTATAAGATGGAAAACAGACCTTTTTTTTTTTTTTTTTCATGCTGAGAAATATGAAGATATATGTGTGTGAAAAAATATCATGGTGTTAAAAAACTTAAATGACACAGCGAATGAGAACAGTTCCTATTCTCTGTTTTTATTTGAGCTCCATAAGATAAAGCATGTTACATCAGATCTCAATCTCACAATCTCTTGCCGTTAACTGTTGCTGTCAGGAGCTAATTATTAGCGGAAGGACAGCATATAACGAACTTATTTAAAAGAAAGTAACATAAATTCATAAATATTTGGTTTTAATATTTTTTATTGTGTGGTAACCATTTTATAAAAGCAATAATGTACTCGAGGCATGCTGTATTGTGAACAAGTCTCAATAAATGCTTTGCGTCGTGCCTAACAACGCCTTTCAGCCTTGACTTATTCACAATACAGCACAGCTCTCGTACCTAATTGCTTACACACACACATATATATATATATATATATAAATTATACATCTCACCTCCAAGGACATCAATGAGCAAAAATGTGAGTCCTCACTGACCTGCAGGCGTTTAGTCTGAGTTTCTCCTCTGTGTCTCTGATCATGTTTTGGATGTCCACCTCACTGGGGATTCCTTCCATCTGCAGCTCCACAAATGCATGGTCATGCAAGAAGTCACCTTGCCAGTCCATCTCTTCCCTGCAAAACAATGAAACACTGGTGAAAATTTATACATTTGTTTCCTTCTTTAAAAACATACTTCAGCCCTCATTTTTATATACATGAGGTAAATGCAGCTCTTCACATGTGTATTAGGAAGACCATTTATCAGATATGTTTCGAGTTGTCCACTTACTATATGTGACTAAAGGCTCATCCGCACCAAGAATGATAACTATAAAGATATCTATAACAATATTAGCATTCACACCAATGATAACGTTGTTTATTATTGTTGTTTATTATATTGTGCTGCAGTTTTGTCTTCTGCCATAAGTCAGATGGATTCTGATTGAATATAATTAGAACGATTATTAAAACTGTATAGCTATAGATATTATTATACTCATCACCCTTAGTGTGAATGACCCTTTAATAATTGTTCTGCTGATTATAAGCATGCACTGCTCTTATGTCATCTACCCCTGTAAATGCTCAAGGTCTTTAAAGCAGGATGGATTCTGATTGGCTGTCAATGTTTTATCATTCATCAACTGGAAAAATACTTATAAAAGTGATTTCAACGATATTGTTCTTCTGTGCCATTATCATTATAGTTGTAGTGTGGACTTCCCTATTGTTTTAAGTTAAGAATTATTTTGAAAACTATATCGTTATCATTATAGTTATCGCCTTTGGTGTTATCAGGCTTTTAGGGCTTGTGACATCATAAAGCTGCATGGGAAGTCATAGTTAGCATTTTGTGGCTTATTTCCCCAATACAGTTGCATCTTTGGGATTGCCAATGCTTGAGTTCTCTAGCATAATAAAGTGTGACACATTTTGCTCCAAGCTTCTGTTTTTTTCCAGGACTCCCCACTCCAATGATTCCTGAATAATTTTATTCCCTTTTCTGAATGCACATGCCAAAGTGATTTATTAAGGATCAGGAGCTTTTTTTTTTTTTGAGATCTGGATCTTAAGCAAAATTAAAGTACAGAAGAACTTCTTCTGCAGCAAATGATTGTATTGGGTAAAATACATATCTATACAGCTCCATTTCACACCTATTGTGGGCACCATAACCTACTCTCTGGACAGCCATTGCCGGTAAAAAGAAAAGCAATGGAAAGAAATAATCAATGTCTGCTTGTGTACTGTATTTGTCTGAATGGGATCAAATGTAAGCTTGAAACAAGAAGCCTTTATGTTTGATGAAACATGTCCTCGAACACATGACGGCCCCTTACACGAAATGATTTGATTTCACTTCCAACAAGATCCTTATCAGCGGCTGTGCATCAAAGCGCAGCTGGAACAAGGCGCTAGTTATCATCTGCCATAAATATTTCTAGCCTCAATCCATTGCTTTTCATCTATCTGCCTCCCCTCTCTGTGTCAAGCTGGAGTGCCATTCAATTTACAGTATAGCTCAGTGGTAATACATGCATATCGGAAAGGGCGGCCTTGTGGTATTACTAGACGCCGGTGGGATATAGACCGACACATCTTCTTGTCCTCGCTTTAAATAAACAATCCATCTGGCCTCAGATTGCTATAAAGCCCTCAATGTTCAAGTCTCGCACAGATCCATCACGATCTAGAGAGAGAGACTGTATCAACTTCGTCATCGCAAGTCAAGTGGAGTGTAATGGAGAGTGTCAGTGTCAATTTGGCTTTGCTGGGGAACTTCTCCCCTTCATCTGGGCTGATTTTAATAATCCCTGTCAAACACCAAACAGCTCGCACTTCCTCTCCGACACGACAGCCCTTTCTCCTCGTGCAGACAGAAATCTCAACATTAATTTAGCCCGCACAAAGGGAAAGGCTGTCCAGCTGGACAAATATTATTTCCCTCACTTGACAGACTCCACAGTTAAGCTCGCGTGTTATTATTTTCAAAACTCTATTCAAGCTTTGACTACTGTCTGAGGGGAAAGAGTGAAGAGAGAGAGTGTCTTGTGTAAGTTTTTAAGACACAGGATTAGGAACTGAACAGTGTAATTACACTGGGACCAACTGTATCAATGTCTGTGCGTGCACGCGTGTGTGTAGCTGATGTTACAAAGGGATGCACATCATCGCCCGTGTCTCATCCACATGAGAGTTGTGGGAAAAGCGTCAGGTTCATGCTGTCACCACATAGGGCCCAATTAGGCAGATGCACCCTCCATTTCCTTTGTCTTGTTATCTATTTTGAACTCAAATGTTGTGGAGTCCCAGAGTAGTTCTGAAAGCTGCCACACAAGAAAGAGAGCTTGTGCTGTGTGTAAGTTTGTGTGTGTGAGAGAGAGAGAGAGAGAGAGAAAGAGAGAGAGAGAGCTGGGGCAGATGTATTCTCTCGACACTTAAAGACACACTAGTATTTCTCCGCATGTCTACCCTTACAAACTGCTCCACACTCAGAATGGAGGCAGTGGTGTGAAATATTTAGCAGCCAGTGCATCTGCTTTAAAACTGTCTACAAAAGGTTTTCTTGTCATGTTCTAGCTCCCAAAACTCTTAAATAAAGCCTTTGCGATATTTAATGTATTAAAGAAGTGCATTGTTTTACTCCAAAATGGTGAGAAAGAATATGAAGGGGAAAAAGAGAAAAAGTTCTAGGGGAATAAATCTAGTCTGTGCAATGGTTGTGTTTACCGACTGTGTGCATGTTGTTTTTTTGCCGGATGACTTCTCCTGAACTTGTCCTGTAATGGTTCTGAAAATATTCTCACTATATTTCACAATTTTTGGCTAACATGTGAACTACTGTTTAAAGTATTAAAAAGTTCCCTCTGCATTTAAGTTTCAGCTGATTTTGTCAAAATATGACAGGAGCTACAACATGACTGAGAGCTGCAGTACTACATGCGTTAAAATAAATAAATAAATGAATAAATAAATAAATAAATAGTCACCTTCATATATATATATATATATATATATATATATATATATATATATATATATATATATATATATATATATATATATATATATATATATATATATATATATATATATATATATATATATATATTCATATATATAATGCAATTTATGTTCACAATTACAGTCTTGATTAAATAAATAAATATTACCATGGTAAGCACTGTGGTTTTAATCTCCAGTTTTCTTATCCTCAGTGTCATCCAACAACACTTAATTTTCAAGAGCTAGAATACAGGTTGTTTAAGCAGGCTGAAATGGACACATTTCATTGCACAGTTCATTAATTCACATTGATTGTGCATTCATAATTCATATTTAGTCAATCACTGTCAGTCCTGTGGGTAGTTGAAATATGATTTTGACTTGATTGCAGTGTCATACATAGATTCAAAGTCAGAAAAAAAAATGAAATATGTCAATTTCCATTTTTAGCTAAGCACCAAAATTCCAGAAAAGCTCAGAGACATATTATTACAATAGATTCTAGAAACAAAAGTTTAAAAGTAAAATCTTCTGTTACTCATGTAACCTTGGTTCCCTGAGAGAAGGGAACGAGGCATTATGTAGATATAACTGCAGACCGGAGATCTCCAAAATGGGGAGAAGGGTTTAACTGCAGCCTGGAGAGTGCCAAATGGGGACCCCATTTTGGCGGTTCTGCCCACTTTTGGAGTTCACTCCCCATTTTCAAGTAGGTATAACTGCAGACCGGACATCTCCAAAATGGGGCATGAACTCCAAAAGTGGGCAGATCCTCCAAAATGGGACAGGGTCTCCTCACCATTGGGACTGTCACCATTGGGTGTGGCTTCAGCCAATTGTTACTGACTTACATTTCAAAATAAAAATGATAAATTAAACATTGTTTCTAGTTTGTCTAAAATAAAATATGCTATATAAATAAATATTCTCCGTGAGAGCAGAGCCCAAAGCTTGTGGCCAGTGGTGTTCAGACTGGAGTTTGGATCTCTGCTTCATAATGTAAATGGGACTCACCCATGAGGTGTCCCAGCACAGAGAAAGATTTTACTCTATCAATTTGTTCCAAGCAACGGGGGCATCCCGGGGCACGAAATTCGGAGGGTAGGAGTGGGTAGGGACACTGCATGTAACTAAAAAGGTGCCATTGTCCAGTGAGGTCCCGGTGGGGAGTTACGGAACAATCTCTTATCTCATAATCTTATTTAACTGTTCATCTCCTGAACTGCAACTTTCTTTACCACACTATTCAGCGCCAATCCCGCCGTGCAGTCAAAATTTCACTGGTTAAGGTTAGGGTCAGGTGTGGGGTAGGTTAAGGGGTTAGCATTTTTTGTAGCATAGTGTGGAAAATCAACTCTTTAATTGACACAATTAATAAAAACTTTAGAATCAGCTGTGGGGCAGAGTTTGGACTGAAGTGGATTGGGGAAAAAAATTGTGCATGCGTGTCATGTGCCTGTCTCTCAATGCGAAGGAAGCCCCGCCATAATTTGGAGCTCATACCCCATTTTGGAGTTCCCGCACCCATTTGGAGATCTCCAGGCTGCAGTTATACTCTTCTCTTTTCTTCTGAAATGCTGAAGCCTGATTGAATCACTCTGTTGCTCTGCAATAGCCAATGCCATTTGGGCATTCGCTCAATTGGCGGTCTCAGCCTCTATATAGGCGATGTCGGGTGCCAATTTACCTCAGAATCTTTCGACGGCACGAGAGTCGTTGAGGCTCTGAGGGATTTTTTTCACACAGCAGTTTACGTAATGTCTTGTACCCTTCTCTCAGGGAACCAAGGTTACGCGAGTAACCGGAGACATTCCCTTATCAAGTCGGTCTCTCTCCATTACGTATGGGGAACGTAGAAAACCCCACCGTGTGAAAAACCAGGATGTTCCAGCTCGAACAGAGCCAATCAATAGACTATGCACCTGCAATAGCAAAAAAGCATAGCGTCACGTATGTCCCACCTCCTGCCACCCTTAGGCAGGGTACCGGACCTAGTTGAAAGACCCAGATGCAGGTTTGTTAAAGAGCCAAGGCAGCACCAGTGCCTACCTATTCAGAGTCAAGCAGCACTGGAATAACATAATATAGGAAGTGAAAACAAGGCAACAAACATGTTGGTGCATGTATGCAGAATATCGATGGCCTGTTTGAGCATGATAGCAGGAACCTGTATGATACATAAACGTAAACAAAGTCAACTCAATTGCATTTGTTTGTTCCATTGGTGATGAATTTATATATTTATTTATTTATTTTAGCTGGTTGGTCCCTACGGCTGCGTGAGAAATTCACCACATTCTCACAGATTGTGGAACACACTGGTCTAGATTAGGGATGGGCGATATATCTCATGTGATTGTCACGTGCATTTCGTCAGTAAAGCCGGTTCCCTGATTACCGCTAAATCGCCATCACCGGCTTTCAAATGGAGCGGCACTTAATATACAGAGCCGTAGATCACTGACAAGCTATGCAATATCGTGTTCATTATCGCAGATGAATCGTCTTCGATAATGAACGCGATATTGCGTAGATTGTCAGTGAACTACGGCTCTGTCTATTAAATGCCGCTCCATTTGAAAGCAGGTGATGGCATTTTAGCGGTAATCAGGAAACCGGCTTTACTGACGAAATGCGCATGACAGTCACATGCGATATATCGCCCATAAGGTTTCCCATACTACAGTCAACTACTTGGGTAACCATCTTAGCAGTGCACAGGGCCAGGTCGACCGCTGAGCACAGCTTGCGAAACGACTCCGGGTCTGGGCCCTCTCTGTCCAGGGACTTCAAGAGTCGAGTCTGGAAGACCTGCAGGACTGCCATCATGTGAACGACAGATGCTGCATGTCCCGCTGAGATATAAGCCTTCTCTGCGATGTGAGCTGTGGCTCGACATGGCTTAGAAGGCAGTGGGGCGGTTTTCCAACCACAGGACGTGTAGCCCCATTTCTCCGCCCCATCCACTGCCATCTGCAGTTGGGTTCCTTGTGCATGCTCTTGGCCTGAACAAGGGGAGCGCCGACCATGTGAGCTCCTTGTGAAGCTCAGGAAAGAAAGTGGCAGGTCTCAGTGGGGCATCCGCTTATGCCAAGGAAAGACACATCAATCAAACACTTGGCAGGCCATTCCCGGTACTGCCCAGTCCAGCCCCATATCTGCCACAACCTCCATGAGAATGCTCATGAGCTCTGCATCCAAAGAGGCAGGGGCGGAGCTAGACTCATCTGTAATGGCCTCCGACCAGGCACCCAGGTCAGAGGTGCTCGTGGACATCGTATCATCCTCCCCACAGCCAAACGAGACCAGGTCCCACACTTCAGACGGAAGGCAGAAACTGTCCTCAGCAGAGGGGAGTGAAGGCTCCGGCGAACTAAGGCGACATTGGCATTAGGCAGACATCAGTTCATCATCAGGGCCTCCTGGTGGGGGTCATCTGCAATCTCTCAGCCCGCGGCTCAATGGCGGCGGATGGGGGAGATGCAGAAGCCAACGGGCCACCACTGCGTAAAACAGCAAGCCTCGCATGAAGGATCTTGATTGGCAGGTCCACGCATGCTCGGCAATCCAATCCTTCCCATGCAGCCTCAGTGTGGATGTAGCTGAGACAGCACAAAGTCCGTGTGTGCATCTGGAAACTCAATGGGCCCACCACACATGTGTCATCTGCAAAGAGACATCTTCTAATTTCTTCTTCTTCTGCTGGAACACAGGAGGGGATCGTGAAGGAGAAAGATTCTGCTGAAAAATTGGCACCCAACATCACCTATATAATGGCTGAGACCGCCAATTGGGCGAATGCTCAAACACCATTGGCTATTGCAGAGCAACAGAGCGATTCAATCAGGCTTCAGCATTTCGGAGGAAAAGGGTTTCTCCCCATATGTAATGTCAACTCGAGAGACAGACTTGATAAGGGAACTACGAATTATAACTGATAATCTACGCAATATCACGTTCATTATCGAAGGTGATTCATCTGCAATAACGAACGTGATATTGCGTAGCTTGTCAGTGATCTACGGCTCTGTCTATTAAATGCCGCTCCATTTGAAAGCAGGTGATGGCGATTTAGCAGTAATCAAGGAACCAGATTTACTGACTAGATGCGCATGATCATATCGTTAGATATATCGCCCAGCCTAATCCATAACCACTGCAAAAGTTTGGGGTCAGTAAGGCTTTTTCCCCAATAATTTTATTCAACAACGATGCATTGTTTTAATTGAAAGTGACAGTAGATGGGTATAATGTTTCAAAAGATTTCTATTTCAATTAAACACTGTTCTTTTGAATTTTATAATCAAAGAAACCTGATGTTTTTTAACACAATTTCCACAAAAATATTAAGCAGCACAACTCTTTTAAAAATAACAAATCAGCATATTAGAATGATTTATGAAAGATTAAGTTTAACTGAAGACTGAAGTAATGGCTGCTGAAAATTTTAATTTGCCGTCAGAGTAATAAATCACATTTCAAAATACAATTAAATAGTAAGTAAATTATAATAAAAAAAATAACTGTGACAATATTTTACAATATTATGGTTTGTACTGTTTTTTTATCTAATAAAAGTAGGCTTTGTAAGCATAACTTTTAAAAACACTAACACACACAAACACATACATACACACACACACACACACACACACACACACACACACACACATATATATATATATATATATATATACACACACACACAACAAAGTCCCAGGACTATAAAAAACTACAAGCATTCCATGTAATGTTTCCATTAACAAAAATCTAAATTCATAATAAAAGAGTTAGCAACATTGCTGTTAAAATAGATTTATCCCTTCAAACTTGATCTAGACCTGTTCCTACTTCTCTAATATTGCTTTGACATTGCAAAAAGCTCTTTGAGAGCACACCTGTTCCTTAAGTGCATATATACAGGGCAGTTCTTTCATAGCATTTAACTGTTCTACATCACTGCTAATGCTCCAAGTCCATTATCACACCACAAACACCAGTATATAAACAGAGGTTAAGGCAAAATACACAGTACCTTTTCACTCTGTGATTTTAGGGGCTCTTCATCACATTAAATCCAACAGCAATGAAGGACTATTAGGGCTAAAATCCAAGCAGACTTGTCAGGTGCATTTCTTCCCAAATCTGTGCTTTTCATTGCAGTGAAATTACCTAAATGATCTTTGAAGTGTTTGCGATAGCAATCAAATCTAAAAGCATGAGTCTAATATTGTCGAGTAAATATAGCAAATGGACAGTCTCACAGTCATTTCTGCCATTCTGAGCCAGCACTAATGGAAGGAAACAGCGAGTGTTTTAATGGAAATGTGAGAAATAGTGTTTCAATCATTTATATCGATCCACAACATAAGATTGTTGACAAAAGTCGTATAAGATTAAAAGGCTTTCAGATGGTTAAATAACACGCTCTCAAGCTCGCTTACAGGGACGAATATAAAACTGTTCAGCCGTCGGCTCCGTTTGTTTACAAACACGTGTGGTGACGCACTGCTGAGAATCTCACGCGCAAAGCGTCTCTGACAACCAACCGGAAGCATATCACAATTTCCGTGTTACGGAACAGAGTAAATCACAGAGACAAGAGGGGCGCGTGCATTTATTCATTAAATAATATTCTCTCGTTCGTTGTTTTGACTTCATAAATAATCTCTATTTTATTTTATTTTTCAATTTCTCAGTTCTTTTTTATGACTATATGCGCCTCGAGTTGAAGACAGTAATACTTATGTGAGTTTGAACATACTGGCCACCCCCCTAATAATATACCGTGGTCCGACATCACACTGTACGCTAGTTTTGAAGTACAAGTAAACTAGGCGAAATGACAGAAATAACGAAAGGTATAAATATCTAATCGATCTAGCCTTACAGTTAGCGTCGTATTAATCATGCTGTGTGTGTGTTATATATACTGAACTGATGGTGCCGCTCGATAAAATGTCGTTAGACGAATGTTCAGGGATGATATTTGGCGCGCTGTTGTCGGAAGAGCGAGAGCAGACTATAATTCATCATATCAGAGGGAGTTCACTGTTTTCAGTTTCAGGTAAGACATACAAACTGTATACGCATCTTGTTTTTGTAAAGCAGCTGTTAAAATCACAATCTATTTCGGATCCCTTAAGATATTTTAACTTTACTTTTGTTTGTAAACAGCCAATAGTTGTAATGCTAAGCACTCATTTCATGCTGTATGTTTTTTTTTTTTAATTATTATTAAATAATCTATTTTTCACTAGGATGGTGGACAATAAATACATCTTTCAAATGTCTGGCATCAAGAATCATTCCCAGAAAAGACAGTTACTCCAGGGCATCAGAAAGCTGGGGGGCGTGTATATTGGGGGGTCTGTAAGTATTTGCACTAAAGTATTTGTAAGTACTTGTAATTTCTTACCCATGGTAAGCATATATTACCTGTTGTAACAAAATGCCTTATGAATGAAGAGTTCTGCTGTTGTACAGTTGTTCCAAAATATTTGTAGAGTTTTATCAGACTTTGTGTTTAACTATGATTGAATTAGATGCAAAATATCAAGCCAAGAATAATTTATTTAACAAATGATAGTAATACACACAAGAACATATATTACATGAAATATTTGACAAGTGTGTAATGTTTTAAATATTTAAATAACAATATACAAGTTAATATACCGATATACCTTAAAGTAATTGGAAAAATTGCTCAGAAATGTTAATTGCAAGAAAAGATCTAGCATCTGCAGAATTTTTGTTTGATATATTTAAAGATGTACTTCAATATTAGTTTACCACTCAATAGTGCACTGTTATATAATACAGCCTTTGTTAATTTCACACAAGCCCACTTTCTCTTCCATGACATCAAGCGTTTCTTACTCTGTGTGCAGAAAATGATAAAGTGTTGGTGATTAGCCCTGAAAAATGGCTCTAATTGCTTCCCGACGCTACAGTGTATTTCGGACCGTGTAATTTTGTCCTTGCCCTCAATACCATCTTAATATAGTCACAGATTGCGCTCTCTAATAATTGAACCCCTCGTAAGAATAAACTCAACCTCCAAGTTCTTGACCTTTTCCAACGATCTCATGGTAAGAATGAAGACCAGATTAGTAAGGTGACTTTGTATGTCAGATAAGAGAGGGGTTTTATTATTATTATTATTTTTTTTTTCACTTCAATTAAAGTTCACAATGTTTCATTGACACTTGTTTCTATGTTCCAGGTTTATAAGGAGACAACAACTCACCTTATCGTCCAGAAAGCTTTAGCAAGTGAAAAGTTTCTTGCAGCGTGTGCTGGAGGTCTGTAATTTTGAGATTTGACTGTCATAATCGAATAAATAATTAGAAAGCATATATTAGTATAATAGCATGTAAGCGTATAATAAAATAACAAACTGAATTGGTAACTCTGTTTAGTTTTCTTCTGTTTCAGGGAAGTGGATAGTCACTCCAGGGTTTATTCTGGACAGTGTGAATCAAAAAGCCTGGCTCCCAGAGGCTTCATATGAATTAAACCTAACAGCTCAGACCCCTGAAACACCCAATCCACTGAAAACATGGAGAGAAAGGGTGTCTAACGGCACTGTGTCTGGAGCTTTTCAGGTGAACATCACTATATTGATAACTCGCATAGAAAACAGCTAAAAGAAATGAAGCATGTTTGTCATTTCCCATTTCTGCCTGTAGGACTGGGTGGTGCTCATTGACATTGATGATCCAGCAAGCAGAAGTGTGTTTATCAGGTCAGGATGTACACAGTGACAGCTTTGTCCAGCATAACGTACCTTCAGAAATGTTGGTGATGTTTAACTGGAGGCTCATGGTGAAATTGCTAATGGGAATTTTTACAACCCACATTTTATTCGCAGGATATTAAAAGCAGGCAGAGCTGTTGTCATCACAGACTGGCCGACTTCACATGCTGTAACTCACGTGTTAACCAAAAATAAATCCAAAGATAAAGGCAGGAAGTGCAGAATCCCTCACTATAGCGTCAGCTATGTAGCCAAACATCTTTTTGGGGTAAAGTAACTTGTGTTTTGTATTGTATGCTTTTTGTAAGTAATTCATAAAAGTGACACATCTGTCATTGTTAAATCACCATCATGTCAATTCAAACCTGTTGTACTATTTTGACTTCTTTTATTGAACACAGAATGTTTTTTTTTGTCTTTTTCTCATACAACAGAACATGCAGTGACTAGTGACTGTCAAGCGCCAAACAGGGCAAAAAAGGGTTCATAAAAGTTGTTAATAAATGCACAAAGATTTGATGGCCATGGCACTAAACAGTGCCTTGGGATATTGCAAACAAGACATACAAACTAATTTTATGGTACCTTTTTGGATTTGTTTTTGTTTGGTATTGTTACTGTATTTTTAATAAAATAAATAAATGCAGCCTTGAAGAGCAGAGAGGTTTCTTTAAAAAAAAAAAATAATAATCATAATAAATAAATAAATCTTGCCAGTGCCAAACTTTTGATAGTGCATTTGCAAACAAAAAAATTGCTTATTTGATTTGGACAGCTTTTACTTTTTACATTCACCCTCAGAATTTGGTATTGGTGATTTCTTTGTTCTTTCTTTTGCAGCATGTTTGCTCAGAGTTAAACTGGCTCTGTAATTTGGAGTCCTTTGATGAAAAAGAGAGCTGTGAAATGGATTTCGAGGCTGCTGCAGTCACTGACAAGTCCATGGATGTTACCGATGACCTTTCACATAAAGAATTGGAGGAAATGCTCAAAAAATACATCATAATAATGGAGGTCTAATATATTTTTATTCTCCCAATCCACTTTTTATTCTGGTACTTTTATGTATCATTTTGAAACATAATTATGGCTTTCACAGATGGATTTTGGGCACAAATGAGAAAGTTGTCATGGTTATCAATGTAATTTCTGTAAAGTATGACCTTACATGACATCTCGTTTCAGCAACGCCAGAAAATGCTTTTGACAGTCCCAGAGTTCCACAGCTACTACACACCCAACCTGTCAGTTCAGGTATTGAAACATGTGAAAAACTTTTCAGCACACCTATCTGCAATACACAAGCTGTTAAAGTGCAAAAATGATTGTTTGACTCATCAAGATGATCGGGTCATTCAATTTCCTGTGTGTCACATAGAGGAGTAATAAACGGAGGGCTCATCACAGCCAGGTCACCTGATTTAGGCAAATCCGTTTGATCGGTACACTCATGATTGGCATACTCATTAAAGAAACATTGCAATGTGCCTCCACTGGTTTCTCAAGAGGAAATGTCCAGATGCACTCATTTGACACTGACCCTGAGACCATATTATCATCAGTCATCTTCATTCCTGTATGTCTTTCTTTCTCTGTTTCTCTTGCACTCAGATTCCAGCGGTTGATTTCAGCAATGTGCAGAGCTTGGTGGAGTGTACCTTCTTCCCTCAAGCTCTGGAGGAGATTCTGGGATCCCTGCAGCCTGGAGTAATGCCCCCAGCCCTGCTGCTCCAACAGCTAATGCACCACGCACTGCATGTATGTATAATAAGAGCTATACTAAATCCCAGAGGCACTTATAAAGCATTCAGCTGTAATTATCTTTCTTAAAAAGCTAAATGTGTTAGTTACTTTTTTATTAAGAATGTTTTAAGGAGTGATTTTAGTTTTTTTTTGCTTGATGTAAAAAACTTACTACTGTGTTTAACAATTGGCATTGTTATTTTCTTGAGTATAAAGAACGTATAGCTTAAGGGCAAGCTAAATGAAAATCAGTATAGAAAATGACAAGCAATTGCATATATGTAAATAGCATGTGGTCAGTAATATTTTTTTTTTAAGTTAATATTATATTAAGAACACGTTAAATTGATTAAAAAAAAGTGATAGTAAATACATTTATAATTTTACAGAAGATTTTTATTTTAAATAAATGCTGCTCTTTTAAACTTTCTATTCATCACAAATCCTGAAAATATGTATCATGGTTTTTCATACAAACATTAAGCAGCTCTGTTTTTTTTTTTTTTTTTTTTTTTTTTTTCCAACATTGATAAAAAGAAGAAATGTTGTTTGAGCTCCAAATCAGCATATTAGAAGGATTTTTGAAAAATCATGTGACAAAGACTGGAATAATGGAAAAACCGGGAGGCTTGTGACTGTCCCATAAACTGCCTAGTAAGTTACACTGTCAAGAAAAAGTATGAAAGTTACACTTTCAAGAAAAGTATGAACGACATCGTCAGAATAGCCCATCTGCCATCAGTGGTTCAACCGTAACGTTATGAAGTGACAAGAGTACTTTTTGTAAGCGATGAAAACAAAAATGACAAAAAACAAACAATTCCTTTGTCAACAGTCTCCTCTGTGTCTCTCCATATCACCGTATGCTGCGTATGCTCTTCTGTATCAGCCTCGCCTGAAGGATGCGCTGTTTCTATTAAGCTTTGATTTGAAAGAAAACAGTGTATCCTTGTGGCGCGGATGATACAGAAGAGCATATGGTGATATGGAGAGAGGAGGAGACTGCTGACAAAGGAATTGTTGAATAAAGTCGTTATTTTCGTTTTCTTCGCTTACAAAAAGTATTCTTGTTGCTTCATAACGTTACGGTTGAACCACTGATGGCAGATGGAGTATTCTGACGATGCTTTTCATACTTTCTGGACCTTGACAGTGTAAGTTACTTGGCAGTCTATGGGACAGTCACAAACCTCTCGGTTTTCATAAAAAATATCTTAAATTGTCTTCCAAAGACAAAAGAAGCTTTTACGGGTTTGGAACGACATGGGGGTAAGTGATTAATGACAAAATTTTCATTTTGGGATGGAGTATCCCTTTAAATTATAATTGTGGATACATCAGAATTATAAAGGACCTCAGCCACCTTCCTCTCTAGATATCTGAACTCTTTAGAATAGATGGATGTATTTTATTACAAAAGCTTGTTCTGCTTTGACCTGATAACCCAGTCTTTGCTCTTGCGCTCTAACTTCTAGGGTGATGCAAAGCCATTGTACCTCAGCATGTTTATCACAGTTCTCCACAGTATCCTGCGCAACAATCCTACCTGGGGTTCTCCTGGACACAAAAAACACTCTCCAAAAACCCCACAGTCCCCAATAAATAACGGCGGCCTCTGGTCACTTCTTGAGACATCAGTTCGGTATGAAACTGTCAATGTACCTGTCAGAACAGCTCATAAGCAAATACAGTTTCTCTCAGTAATGCAATTTTGTCTGATTTATTCAAGAGTGTGTCTAGGAAGCAAACCCACCTGTCACTCACTGCCAAGCCCACCATCCACCGAGTTGTTTCGTCTCCATTGTAACCTGCAGGAGTTCTTCCTGAGACTCTTTCAGCTGGAGCTTCATGCTGCTAGCTCAGGGTGAGCACCTGAGCTCTGTTCATCTCTGCTTCAATAAACAACAACTTTTTGATTCTGCATGAGCCCAAAGAAAAGAAACTGCCTCCACAAAATAAACATGTCATAAAGAATGTAGAAATAAAACACAACATGCAGCTGCTTGGAGATATGTTGATGTCTTACAGTTCATCTTGTTTTGAAGATAAAGACTTTGTAGTATTGACATTCAGTCTGTTTTGATAGAAAGACAATGGTTAAGTAACTGCGTTAACCATAGCTATCAATGCCTAGATTGTACATTAGCAGCTTTTCTTTATTGCCACCACTTGTCTAAGTATCCTCCATATTAGACAGGATTACATATTTTATTTTTAATAGATCACCTTTTTAAAACTGCATAAACTATATTATATAAACCCTGAACCTTAAATGTTGCCCGTTTCAACAGGGCAGATCTATCGTTGTATCTGTAGCAGCTGTATCTACATATTAATATTAATATCTATGGCAACTCTGTCTTCCTCTGTGCAGAAGGTCACGTGGAAGAAGTCGGGCGTCTGTTCTGTACAGTACCTTCTGGAACATGTGGGAGAAGTCGACTCTGACCTCCAGGGCAGTTCAACAACTCAGCAAGTTGCTGATCAAGACTGTACTCTGGGCTTTCAACTCCACTCAGGTGTCATTCAAGTCCTCTCCCTTCATGCTAAAAATTATGGCATGCTTTCTTGAAATCTTTGGTTTTAGACATTTATAAGTTTGTTGGTTTAATGTTGCGATATTATTGTGTTGTGATCTCAGCTCATGCAAAGATCATTTCCCAGCTTAAACAAAAATTTGTCACATGGCACCTGTATGCCAGCAATATTATGCCAACAGATTTCCACATTAAATATACCTTTTTGTTGAGACATGTCCATTCCAGATGCTTCATCAGGCTGTGCAGGCTGAGTTTACTGTGTGTTTGTGTGCAGGAGTGGAGGCTGGGAATGTCGGTCACTCTGCAGGAGACTCTGTGTGTAGTGGTGGAGTTCTGGGCTCAGGAACACAGTCCTCTCAACAGCAGTCTGGTGGAAAAAGGCTTTAAAGACCTGGCTGAACATATGGCCATACTGTGCCAAGGTATCTAATAGTGTAGTGGGAAACTGGTGAAGAATCACTTTATGCACTTAAAGGAATAGTTCACCCAAAAATGAAAATGTGCTGAAAATGTACACACCCTCTGGCCATCTAAATGTAGATGAGTTTGTTTATTCATTGGACAAATTCAGATAAATTTAGCATCACTTGCTCATCAATGGATCCTCTGCAGTGAATGGGTGCTGTCAATTTTAAGGGGTCATAAATCATTTTTAAAGATCATTATTTTGTGTAACAGAATATGTTGACATGCTTTAATGTTCAAAAAACACATTATTTTTCAAATACTGTACATTATTGTAGGTCCTCTCTCAAACGCGTTGTTTTCTACAAAGTCCCTCCTTCTGACAAGCGCAGTCTGCTCTGATTGGCCAACTGACCCAGTGCATTGTGATTGGCCGAACACCGCAAGCACTCGTCAGAAATGTAACGCCCCTTTCCATAATCGCGAGCTTCATCTTTCAAAATAAATGTAAAGACAGTTAATAATATCCTTAGTTTTACCGTCAGCTCAAGCTCGAAAGGGGAACAATGTCACGTGACAGACACAGTGATGAAGCTCGTATGTGTTTGCAGTGCACAAGCCACGGACGGTTAAGATGCGTTGCTGTTCTGTTGTAAGTAATCTTAAAGATTCCTAAATGCATCTATTTTCGGAAGGCCAAATAAAGTGGTTTTGCTTTCGCCTAGATTCACACAGTATCTCCCTGAGATGGCTGCTTCAACACTTACTGCCGTTACTGAAACCACACCTTCTTTCTTTGCTTGAACATTTGCGCGGCATTATGCAAATATTTCCACATAGTGATGTAGAGATGTGGGGGCGTGTTTGAATCCGTTAACATCTCATGAAGTGAAACGCTGTGTGTTTGCAAGAAATAAATCCTAATTTAAGGCATTTTAACTCGTGTACGTCTTAAGGGGCCTGAGGGTGAGTAAATTTTTGGCAAATTTAAATTTATGGGTGAATTATTCCTTTAAGTACAAGAAGTATGAGTTGCAGTTTTGTCTTGTTCAATTCATATATATTTATTTGTATTTTAGAGGGAATGTACATTAAAGATTTTAAATCGCTTAATGGCTGTAAGAACCTTCCTGTCTCCTCCCTTAGACCTTCACTGTGATGTGCTGAAAGAGCTGATTCCAGCCATTCGCTCCGCAAGACTCCGGATGTTCACTGTCGACGCCATCTATAGAAACATCTGCTGCAGCAGGGGCCTGATCCTCAGCTCTGAACCACTCTGCCTGCTCAAAATTGTGAGTTTTAACTGGTGTAAACATCAAGATTTATAGCAACTACACTTTCATTTGCAGCACATTTTGCCTTCCCAGAAGTCTGCATTCGTAATACAACACAATACAGTGAATAGAACATTAAGTGACAGATAGAGAAAAAAAATGAGATTTTTTTTTTTTTTTTAAGATTTATTTTTCTTGTCTCTTGCCAGGTCTCAACCTACCTTAAAGCTCTGGGGAACTTGTGTGATCGAGGACCAGTCCAAACCCTGAAGGGACAGACTGACAGATTAGAGATGAATCAACCCTCCACCAGTAGTGCCGCCCATGTGCCAGGCTCAGAGTGAGTTTCAGCTCCGCCACATCTATCTGCTCCTGCTGTTGTCCTCAATACTGACACTGTAGATCACAGGAGAAAAGCAAGAACACGTTCACTTTTTTAAAATATTTGTATATTTTGGATGAATAGACCCAGTACCAGTGTTTACTTTTGAAGATGTTTCTCTGTAAAATCACAAGAATTAATAGGTGTTATTTTCTACATCCTTGTGCAATCAGAGCACATTTTGAGATAACTACTCTCCACTTACAACACTATAAGATCCTCTTTATGTCTGCATCCATACATGTATGACAGAGGCAGAGAGTGCAGTAGGTGCCTTTAATTGGACAATTTTCCACCATTATGGGGCATTAGAGGGGTTTAAGATGACTAATGGAGAGAGACAGGGTGCTGTCCTTCTCTGTTGGGGCAACCTGTGATGGCAGCAGACCACCAGCCCTGTTACTGATGGTGACGTGAGGGTAATTGGGGCTCTGTTTCTCTACTACCAGCTCAATCAACTGCTGCTTATCTGCCTTCTTTCTCTATAGGAAAAAGCTCAGCTTCAGCTGAGACATGATGCTTGGACAAACCACGACTGCATTTAAATGCATCCTGAGAACAGTGTCATTGCAAGCTGAGAACTTTATAATTGCTTCTTTGAATTGAAATAAAACTGAAATAAAATAAAATAAGATAAAATATGAAATGAAAAAAGTAAAAAAAAAGAAAGAAAATTCGAAATGTACTAAAAATTGCTAAAACTAAAATTATATATATAAAACTAATAAAAATGACAAGCACATAACCAAATTACAAATGAAAACTGAAAATATAAAAATGAAAGCTAATTGAATACTGTGAATGATATTAATACATACAGCAGCAATAAGAACTTTCTTTTCTACAGTATAGCAATTTTACATTTTTTCCAATAAAAAAACATGTTTCTGAATTATTATTTTATTTTTATTAAGCTCCTTTTTTTTGTTTCTACAAAACTTGTTAGTTAGGTGTTTACTTTTTTGGCATGAGAGCTTGGAATAATACAGCTATAAATTCGTAAACGCACTTTTGCTGGAGGACACTTGCATATGGTGGAACACATTAGGCTACTGATTTGTCTATAACATTCATCCCTTTCTTTCTGATGCTTTCTTTCAGATTTCTGCTTCATAATTGTCAGCGTATTGTTGCCATGATGTGATGTTTGATAGTGTATTGGCAGTGAATATTTTAGGGCAGCAGTGGTCACAGGAAGAAAAGTGTGTCCTCACTCAGATAGACACACACACACACACACAGACTTGAGCACTGCACACAGTGATGGTTACTCCGCACTAATAGGAAACTAAATGACCACGTCTCTGTGAGAATGTGGATGTTTGTACTGTTCTGGTGTGTTAGATTGTGCCTTGGTTCTGAACAATCCAATTACTAGGGAACAAGACACTCTTCCTGTGGAAGCAGGAGTCTTTATTCCTCTGACAGCACTGTCCTTTAAGGCCTCTCACAGCCTGACTCTAATACTCTTCTCTAGCTATTTGCGGTTTATTTTAAAATTATTTTTTTGATCTTCTTCAATCAAACCTTTGCAAGAATGTATTAAGGATTATTAAGCACTTACCTTCATATTGCTGCTACATTTCCTTATTTGCACTTTGGGCAAGTCAGTCCAATTGTGGCAACATTCCACAAAATCTGATGAATTATCATAAATCTAGCTTTAACTTTCAGGTTCGTCCAGCTCTCATACTTGTGTACATTCCAGACCAAAGCAATGACTTTGAAAATGTGACTGATGTTTTAACTGTAAAGTCAAGACTTCTATTCTGTCTTGCAGCCACCATTTTGAGCTTTCCCATTGATTTTTCTGCAAGTCATTTTACAAGTAACTAGTTGTTCTAGCAACTCAGCTAGCAAAAGATAATGAAGTAACAGACAAGCCGCAGATAAAACTTGTTAAGAACTATTTTGGGGGAAAAACAAGCAGCAACACTTTTAAAGAGCTGCACAGCGTTAAGTACGACCGAAGAAGATTCGTTTATTTAAATGTAAGTTTTTAATGTTATAAGCACTATTGCAAAGTTCATTCATATTCTTTAGGGTTCCCACAGTCAGGAAACCTTGAATATATCACAGAATATTTAACACGAGGTCTAGAAAATGCATGGAAATTTAATGTAGTGAATATGAATTTTTCTGGTTTTGCTGTGCTCTAAAATATTGCATCAGCTAGATTAAAGGATTTTGCCTGCAAGCCAGCACTGAGGGGATTATTGGAGACCTTTTTGCATTATAAAGTATAATAATTTTAATCTATTAATTAAAAGAAAGATGTTATTACCTATCATAGAGTTGAAATCCGCAAACAGTCTCTAAAAACTAAAATAGACGGACAGACTGGCAGACGGATAGATAGACAGACAGACAGACAGATAGATATAGTAGACAGACAGATAGATACATACATTCATAAATACATACATAAATACATAGATACTTGAGCAGACAGACAGCACACTTCACCCAACCAGAACATCAACTGCAATCCTGCCTGCATCACTGTAGCTCTTACAGTGCCATTTAGTGACAGTTTCTTAAACACTGGCCAGGGACTCCATCCTGGGAGAGCTCCTGGGGGGTTTGGGAGGTGGGGAGGGCTGGATAGCTGTCTCCTCGCATAAAAGGATTCAGTAAGTACAGCTAGCATGCAGGCTGGCTGATAGTTGCTACAGGCAATGCACTTAGATGCCAGTCCCTCAACTCCATCCCGCAGTAGTGTGAAACTGTTGTGACAGTGATATAATGATGTTTGTAGACACGAGTGGTGGTGTAAAGTGGGACGTATTTAGTGAACTTTGTGTTAGTGTCTCATTGCTCTGATTTGTCTTGGAAGTTTTAAGTATTTGCCGGCTTTTCCCAGCATTCCAGTCCTCTGGCTATGGATAAATTCTTAATTTAGCCGTATTTATGAGCAGTTTCATGATGTGCTGATGTTAGCATTCATGACAGATACGATCTATTCACCCACAAGCTCTGTGAACTATTGTCCCTTCAAAAACACATGGCTTGATGTCTCAATCTGTCTGTTAAATGTTACCGTGTGTTCTTTTCAGAGCTGTGAAAGACTCCGGGAGAGAGACTGTCCCGAGAGGTTACCACAGAGTCAATGCTGCAGGTAAGAGCTGCTACGCATCAGTGTCTGCATACATGCTGTAGAGGTGCAGGGCATTTATTCATTATCGCTCAAAAAACTCTTATCCATGGCCTGCATCATGCTGTTCATTTTTAGATTCTTTTGAACCTTTTTTAATTCTGTCCATCTATCTGTTGTTTGTTTATTCTAGCATTCTATCTATCTGCCATTCTTTATGGTGCTATATTTTCTATAATTTTGTGTCATTGTCTGTCATTTTATATATCTGTCTGTTGTTCTATCATTTGTTTGTTCATTCGTTTGTTTTATAATTCTATCTGTCATTCTTTCCATCGTTTTGTCATTGTCTGTCTGTCTGTTTATTAATCTATATATCTGTTTTTCTGTCTATGGTCTATATATGTATCTGTCTGTCTGTCTATCTGTTTGTTCGTTTGTTCTGTCATTCTATCTGTTGTTCTTTCAGTTATTCTTTTATCATTTTATGCCATTGTCTGTCATCTGTCTGTCTGTCTGTCTGTGTCTGTCTGTCTGTCTGTCTGTCCGTCTATCTATCTGTCTGTCTGTCTATCTATCCATCTATATATCTGTCTGTCTGTCTATCTGTCTGTCTGTCTCTCTCTCTCTGTCGTATATCAGTTCTGTAGTGCATTCAGCTAGGTCAAAAGCTCCCGACAGAGCCTCCCTTCATAACCTCAGGCAAAAGCATTTACATTCCACATGCTTTTTACACTCCCTCCATCCTTTGCTGAGGAAGAGGTGTAAAATACATAAAAATCAGGCGACACACACAAACATAATGCTTGTCAGATCCCCCGTTTAAGAATATTAAACACTGCAATTAAGATTCTGCTGTGAGGAAGGAGAGGGGAAGAGGGGGTGAGAGAGAGAACGACCGAGGTAGCCAAGCCTGGAAGTTTCTGTAATTAGGAGGTTGGCACTCCGTGTGAACCCAGCAAGGTGTCAACGCTCATCTTTCCCCTTCCACCTGATCAGAAAGACCCCAACGCCAGAACAGGGAGCGGGGGAGGGCAAGGAGAGAGAGAGAGACAGCCCTGCTTTCAGGAGACTCAAGGCTGCTGCTCCCTGCCTTGTGTTGTTTTTGCACTACGTGCTCCCTATACTGATGTGTAGCCCATCAATTTTTGATGAAGCATCCGCAGGCTCTCAGCTGTAGATTTCTGTAGGTAGATGCTGCAGTGTTTTTCACAAGGTGTGCAGGTCCATGGTGCCTTGTTAACTTCACCCTGAGCTGTCTGTCTGCTCAATATCCTTCATTGTGGCTTATGGCTACAGTTAATGATGCTATGAGCATATTGGTAATGATTTGGGTTAAACCTCAGATTGAAATACCAGGATGATGTCTTCCTTCATCATAATACTATATGTACAGTATAATCAGTTGTGCCCTTTGCAGAATATTTAGGATGTTTAGGCATTACAGTAGCTAATAATGCAAGAGATAAAACTTTTAAAAATGCTTTTATATTTTTTTCTTACTCTTTAAAGAAGCTATATAACAGATGTTTACAGTTGCAATTTCATTGCATTATATAAAAAAATATAATACCAACCAGAATTAAAATCTGTAAACACATGATATTTTTCTCACTTAATTTTGTAAAACGTTTTGCTTGAAGCGCGTGTTTGTGCTGTTTAATAGTTTAAGTAAACATTTAAGTGGAACTGTTGGTTCTTAATGTTTTGTGTAGCCCCACTAGGCAGCAGTTACCTCTTGCAGCCTTTTATGATAGCTGCGTATGAGCCCCTTACTTGAATGGCAAAGATGGATCGCAAACCAACCACTATCAAAAAGGACAAAAAAAGTCGATGTGTGTTCATTTTGTTATGAACATATTTGTCACGTTACAGAGCTTCATCAGGAAAAAAGCATCTGCAAGTGGTGTATAAACCTAAAATAAATAACTTTGACACAGTTATTATTGGCCCTCTTTTAGTTCTTGTCCACAATCCCATAAACTAAACCTCTTATAACTCCTAGAACTACAGGATGTTGCCTAAACCTAAAGGTGGTCAAATTGAAAATGTGTCCTGTCACCAGTGTTCAAATGCACTTTTTTTGTGACAAATAGCCCATTATTTAAACCATTAGCAAACCAGCTCCAGAGCTGTCATGACAGACATCACAAAACATGCAAGAAAGTACTCTCTCTACAAGAAAAAATAAAATAAAACAACAACCGCAAACGCTACAAACACTTCACAATTCATAGAAAAGGACAGGATGGATTTATCCTCTTTGAGCCTGTAAATGCTGAGTATGCAATTACCCCTTTAATGGAAGAGTTGTGTCCAAATTGGAGCCATTAAAGTGATTTAACAGAGGGAAGATTGGGCCTGGCATTTCTGAGACTGTGTACACATGGGGAGTTAAGAAATGTTTAATCACTGGGTTTTAGGGCCTATTAGGGTGTGAAAAAAGGGCCAGTGCGAGCCAGAACTTGTCATGGTGGTGAGGCAATCATTAATTCATACTTTTATTGCATTCTGTTTCATTTCTTCATAATACCCAGCTAATTATTTTCATTGGTTTTGGGTTGCAAGTCTTTGTGATCTTGCTTTCATGTACTTTGACATGTATGTAGTCCGGAACGTTCCATTCAAATGTTGTCAGAACATGTTTACACTTGATACTAATATCCATCTCTGGTGATCCGACAACTCATGGTCTCCCAGCACTGTGCGTCTCAGATGTGTTTTCTGTAACCACTTGTGATCAGATTTTTAGGAGACAATCTCTGGTTTTGTGACTTCAGACATCAGTGTCACTATGTATGTACTGTTAGGGTGGAAAAAAAAAGAAAAAAAGACAGAAATCGCACGCTGTTATTCCTAGTAAATATACTTGAATTTAATTCTTAAGTTATATTTTAGTAAGTTAAGAGGTTTCATTTATTAGTTGAGAATGTTTCAAATGAACTTCCGATGTGCACATGATCTGTGTCACTCACTACATGTTGATATCAGGCATACTGAAAATCATTTGTGAAGTATATTTATGCATATATGTATTTATTTCAGTCAGATGGTTAGTTTATTTTTAAGCAGCATGCAACCAGCAAAGTTTAAAACATTTGATGTTGTCCGAGATTCTTTTATACACTATGAATACAGTGTTTGATGAGAAAAAAATGAATTCCCCATTCATTTTGTTTTGTTCTTGGAGTCCAAAAGGGGTGTAAAAAGTCTCCAGTGTCTAAACCATGATTCCACTACTTTCACATCTTTTTTCTTTATACCGTGAAAGACGTCACTCTGCGTACACAAAGTCGCAGACAGATCAGCCTTATCTGGTCATTTACGTTTTCTTCAAAACCTAATTTTCTCTGTTTGATCTGGCTTAAAGGGGCTTCTTGAAAACTCAACCAATGTATTGATGTGAAAGAGGATGCAGCTTCTCCCTTTTTCCCTGCCGCAAGAAGAAAGACTTTCTGCTTTATTTCCCACTCCTCATCCCCGCTCTCTCTCTCCACTTTGGCTCTTTTAGTACACCAGGTTTTATCTAGCCGGCCAAGGCTGCGGAGAAATGGGCACCCTGGTGAGACCCAGCAAAGCATTTATTAGCAGCTTTGCACAGCGGCATTATAAAGGCAGCCACAGAGGCACTCAAGTTTGGCCTTTTACTTTCTTGTGAAGTTCAGCAACACATGAAAGAAGGAAGCAGCCCATCCTCTAATATATTCCCGATTTGATATCGTATCGGGAGAGCGAGAGATGAAGGCTGCCTTACAAAGGGAGCAGGCAGAGGGAAAATGTAAATAAAAGTCCTTGGAGGCTTTTGTGTCTGGCTGTTGTAGCTTGCAAAAGTGAGAATCACGTGTTCCCATTGGTACTGCCCAGTGGAGCTTTTGAACTCTGGCTGTTTGAGAAATCCCATCAGAGGCTTTGTGTATGGGCTCTGTACCATAACTTTCCCCGGCTGAACAATACCAGACTGCCAGGAAGCCTTTTCCCACAATCGCCTTCAACTTGGGGTGCTAGTGTAAGTAAAGAATTCCCACTGTCTGGAAAAAAAGGGGAATAGCGACAAAGAGAGCGGATGAGTGCCTTTCTTTGCTCTCTCTCTGCTTCTAGTTCCTCTCCCCCCAAAAAATTGCTAGCTTTTTTCTTTGTTTTATCTGTTTAATTTGTACATTTTCCATGTCGTTTCGATGTGTGCCCGTTCAGTCGTTTTTATGTCGAGCACGGGAAATGTTAAATAAGCGGTTACGGGACTATGAGGGCAGCTGGCAGGACGCACCCTGATTTTGGATGTTGCCCACTTCTCTCTTTCACTTGCCCTTTCTCTCTCTCTCTCTCTCTCCCCCTTTCTCTCTTCTCCAACCATGTGTAGGCGAGACACTCCTTCATCGAGCCTGCAAGAAGAACCAGGTGGAGACGTTGCTTTGTATCCTCAGCGTGCCTGGAACAGACGTCAACATTAAAGGTAGGTTTCTATATTCCTCCCCTGCCCCTTTAATAGAATCGTCCCATTTCTTCTGTTTTACTTTTTTGTGTACTGAACAGTTTATTTATACGAAGGAAAGCGTACGTCACGCGTCTAACCTTTTAGATCAAATGTAAGGGTGTGTCTGGTAGGTTCAGACAATGTTTTAGTCTCGGTTTAATATCATGGCATCATGCAAATTTTGCACATGCCTTACGTTTTGCAATCTTGTTTTGAAATCTTGATATAATCATGGTTATTTTAGCCATATAGCTTGATTACAAATCTGCAACATTGTTGTTTTATACAATGTTGCGTTGTTTTTGTTTTGTTGTTAGTTTTCCTTTACTCAAAAAGGGATTTCTTTGATATTTATTTTACAATGGGCATGTTTGCACAATTATGTTGACATACAGAAATGTTTACAATTGAGGCCTCTTTGCTAATGTTTTATTTATTTATTTATTTTACAGTGTTTCACTATTTTTGTAGTTTCTTTCACTCAAAAAGACTACAGTGAGAATCTTAAAATGGGATTTGTTTGAAAATTACTAGCATTTTAAAATCAGTATGTTTGTGCCGTTATGTTATGATGTATAGAAATGTTTGCGATTCAGGCCTCTTTGTAAAAAAAAAAATAATAACTTGCTATTTTTGCAGGTTTTTTTTTTTTCTTCACACAAAAAGACTGCATTAGGAGTCTTAAGATAGGATTTATTTGAAAACTACTAGCATGCAATTTGATTTTAGAGTCAGTTTGTTTGTGCAATTATGGTATGACGTACAGGAATGTTTACGATTGAGGCCTCTTTTATATAAAAAAATTAAATAAATTCAAATAGTTGATGTTTTGTTTATTTTTATTATTCTGAGTTTGATTCAACAGAAGCATTCAATATTTAATAATATACTGGACAGAAAAATTCCTCTATTTAATAATTTACTTCCCATTAATGTAACGATGTAATAGTGAATATAGCTGGTTTTTAATGTCTGAAAAACACTACGAAGAGAAACAGTAACTTATGATGAGGCATTTTGTTATGACATATTCTGTGACATTGAATTTGAATTGTTTATATACAATTATATGGCAAGAGCTAAAAGTACCTATTATGCAAGTGCAAATTACACAAATTTATTTGCTTTTTGCTTTTCTTTATTTATTTACTTTTTAAATTCCACATTTGTCAAGCAGCTAAGCTTGACCTTGTCAATGTATGTAGGCACCAAAATCATCACAGTATATTGTGCGTCACTGTTTGTAGATCACGTTGGCTGGACGCCCCTTCATGAAGCCTGTAACCATGGCAGCACGGAGTGTGTGCAGGCCCTGCTCCAGCACTGCCCAAACCTACAGCTGGGCAGTCAGGTCCAGGGAGTCAGTCCACTACACGATGCCCTGCTGAACCAGCACACGCGCATCGCCAAGATGCTGCTGCAGCGTGGTGGTGAGTGCCCAACTTACACACATACACAGTCTGAGATCAGACCTTCACAAAACAATGCATACAAACATGTATATACACTAGGCATGGGCCGGTATGAGATTTTGACGGTATGATAACTTTAAGCATAAGCAAATATCACGGTTTCACGGTATCACAGTATTGTTGTTACAGCTCTGAAATGTGTTATTTTTAAATGACTGAGTAAAAAAATATATATTTTTTCCCACTGGACACAATATATTTTGTTTTTGAGCAGCATACAGAATATTAAAAACAGCATAAAAAACATAATAATTATTTTATTTTTTTCCCAAAAATAAATTTCCTAATAAGAAAAAAAAATAAAGACTGACATTTTTATTTAACCTAAATCTGTAATTACAGTTCCTAATCGTTCAGTCATTGTGGAGACATGGAAAACAGCGCATAATGTGAAAATATTAGTGGTTTTGAAACCGTGAAATTTTCAAATAGCAGTATACCTTGAAACCAGTAATGGGCCCATGCCTAATATACACACTCTCAGTGCATGAAGATTCATACCGAATACAGATCTTCACATAAGAGGGATGAAAACATGAGAGCGCATGCACACAGATGCTCTCGCATACATGTAAACCCTTCAACGGCAACTTTAAAGAAGCTGTTGAATTTCAAAAAAGTGATGAGTTCACTTGTTTCTCCTGGTTCAGTCTCTCACGAGTCTCAATCAAACGGGCCCTTCTATGAGAGCCTGACTCGTATTGAATACCATATTATACTGTATTACTTCAAAACATGTTCATATTCTGATTCCTATGAGAACAATGTTGAATTTATCGAGTCATATGGAAGTGTCTCTCTTACTGGAATAAATAAGGAGAAAACGGTTTCTGTTTCCATGTGTGATGACAGTATAAACAAACTGATGAGTGCAAGCAGCAGAAAGTCATATTACAATGGCATTACATGTGTAAACAAACAAGTGCTTTGTAGAAATCTGTTAAATCCAGGCCTCTCCTGCGGCTTAACAGCCGAGATCTACCACACACACATAGTGTCATCTTCTGCCATTCAGGGTTCAAGCTTTTTTACGTTCTTTCCTCTATAAAAACCATCCATCTACAGGAATAACCCATCGGCGCTGTTAGCATCCTCCTGAAGAGATTCGACAAGTCAGGTCTGCGGCTCTCGTGAAATTCACATGCTGGTTTTTCACGGGGGAAATCTGTCAGAACAGAAATGTTTTGGCGTGCCTGGCTGTTTGCGTGCCACATGCAATCGATGTTTGCGAGCTTTGAAGTGAGCGTTACTTGTGTCAATGCAGTAAGCGCGGGCTGGCTTGACAATGGGGAGGGACTAGAGAAGAGACTAAATGAGATGGGCTCCTGCTTTCCCACACGCCTTACTGTCACTCTCACTCAATCCCTTCTCCATTTTCACTAATTATAGTTAATTTGATTCTGCTTCCCTATTAACTCATGTAGATATTCTGGCCTCAAAAAGTAAATTAGATTGGGATTGTTTGGTCCCGGTGAGAATGTTTTTTTTTTTTTTTTTTTTCTTCTTCATTTCTCTTCTTGCTGCCTGAGATTGGTCCTGTACCAATGCATGAAAAGAGGTCAGGAAAAGAAGCTTTTTTCATGAAATTAGAATTGTGATGTGTTTGGAAAACAGACAGTCGATGAGATCCCTCTTAAGACACACACACACACACACACACACACACACACACAACCTGAGGACTGATCCCTGCCATTTGGCATCTTATTCACAGACGATCCTGTGGATTCAGAGTTTGGATAGGTGACTTACAGTATAACATGTCTATAGGCTTTATTTTTTATAGCTTAAAATATAAATTAATAATTAGTTGTTTTTAATCTTTTTGCCTACCTTATTTCATTTCTGATAGTCCTCCTATGTGACAAATGTAAAAATATATATAATATATATATATATTTTTTTACATCATTCCCACAGCAATGAAAAGTAAATACAGATTTTGAAAAGTAATGGAAAAGTCGAAATTGGTTGTAGATTTTTCTCAGCTATAAATTTTTAAAGGGCTTGTCCTTGTCCATTAATTGCTGGAAAATGACTTGAAAAGTCTTGGGATAGTTAATCCAAAATTAAAATTTGGTCATCAACTCACGTTGTTCCTGTATCAGAAGATATTTTGAAAGTTACTGGTCCCCAATGACTTCCATAGTATGGAAAAGTGGTAGTCAAAAACTGAGCCAGAAACTGCTTGTTTGCCAACTCTCTTCAAAATATATTCTTTTGTGAAGCGGAAGAAAAAACAATCATGCAGATTTAGAACAACTAAATGTTTTCATTTTTGGGAGAGCTATCCCTTTAAAAACCAAGGGAACCCCTATAACAATTAAATTATTATTAAATGTTATTAGATACAATTTTTAGATGGATTTTAGTATCTGTTTAAATAAGATGCTTAGAATTTAAATAGTTTGCTCTTATGAGTCGGGTTCACAAAGTCGGTCATTATCAAATGGTCATTCTTATTGAATATAGAAAACTATTTCATAAAACATACAGAAATAAAAGAAAAGATTCCAACCAAATGTTGGTGTTCAAAGAAATGTGCTTTCTACGCGACATATTGGTGTACTTATAGAATAAGAAGGACAGGCGTGTGTACATGAAAGGAGCAAACGTTCACCTCACTTTCACTGTTGCTCTCTGCTTCCAAGGTCGTACAACTCTTACACTCTGCAAAATACGGCTTTCTCAATCTCAGCATCATCAGTATGAAATAATAATGAATGTTAGTAGATTGGGGGGTGAGGGGGTAAAAAACAAGATCCTCCTCCTTCTGCCCGTGGGCACTGGCAGGATAACCGTGTCATGGCCAAGGGCAGGGACGGGTGTCATCAGCTTGCCTAGCCCAAGGCTGCCGACTCAAACCTCCCCCCAACACACACACACACACACACGTTGTACGCGTGGTGGAGTGTAATTTCACTCAGCCATTTCCTGATTGGTATTGTGTGGGGCTTCCAGCACCCAGCGGCTTGTATCCAAAGAAGAGCAGAGCGAACAACGGCCATGAAAGAGCCTTCGAGTTACTGCCATGGCCTTCGAATCTTAATGGCTTGATGGTTGCTGTGAATACAGCTCTGTTTTCAGGACTGGAATGGATTAAGGCTTGCTGGCATGACTCTGGCTCTCTTGTATGAGGGACAGCGTTTAACAGATAGTTCTGCTCAGTCCTATTCACAATGTATAAAAAAGAACTGTCGCTTAGAAACCTAACTGAGGTTTTCTGTAAATGTTCAGCGTAGTCTTTGATGAGATCTGGATGCAGGTCTGATGTCATTTATATAGCCCTTTGTGCATCACGAGAATGTTAGAATGTTATTGGTATGAGAAAATTTAGCATGAATTTCAGAATTACTTAGTATTTAGTTTGTGCCCCTTTAATGACATCCAAACAAGTTTTATATATATATATATATATATATATAAATATATATATATATATATATATATATATATATATTGTACAAAGTCCTAAAACCTTATTTATTTGCAGGTTTAAAGGGGACATAACACACAGAGTTTCATCCAATCTCATGTTAATCATGAGAACCTATATTGTAGTGTCTCTGAGGACTCTTTAGTTTCATCATAATTATAAAAGAAAGATACAGCTTTACGCTTCTCTCCAAAAACAGCCGAGCTCCTGGAGGTGTGACGTGGGTGGAGCACTGATGCACCGATTACCAACAAAACACAGAAATTTGATGCAGTTTTACTTTCTGTCTGAAGTTCCAGCTCATGACCGGGATCTTTTATCGCTGGTACTGCTCCATCTTACAATATCAAACTGTGTGCAAATTTAGCGTCGAATGGAGCCTTGTTTATAAAACATTCATCACCTAAATGATGGGAACAAGCGCAAACACTTGCGAAACTCAGTTGCTGTCCCGGAAAAGCAAACTCCATCCACTGTTCACATAACACTGGGTTCTTAGGGAAGCTTAACAAGGTTATCTTTCCCTCACATCCAAAAACACACTTCTTTGGAGACATTCTTCTCGAGCAAGTCTTGTGCAGCACTGCCGACGACTTCCATAACCCGAATGAAGCACGTTGATGGGGTGCTCTTGCTCTCACTCTGTTTGCTGTGTGCACACACTCTTCCAGGAGAAGTGGCCATACAAGGAATTCAGACCTTTATGACATTATGAAGAGCCATGCTAAAAAAAAGTTCCGAAACTTATACGAACCCAGAAGACATGTATTTGGCACAGTCATACATCCGAATCGTTTTTGGTCATGTTTAGCATGAAAATCCAACTCTTTAACAGTGTAAATAACTCAGAATGCCCCCCCCACCCAAATGAGATTTTCAGCATCATCACATTATTCAGTATTTTCCACTGTTCGGAAAGTGATTCCTGTAATCAGTATTTGTGGCCATTAGATACTACAGCCAATGATGGACAATTTGTTGATATTATATGTATGTCAAGAATATTACATCATAATTTATTAATGAATGTCCCTGGTCATATTATACATGATTCAGAGAAATGTTTCCAATGTTTTCAAAATCAATAAGCAAAATATAACATCTTTCATTCTGCAGTACCACATCTTCAAAGCTGCTTGGATGGGGAAAAATAATAGGCCATCCTGATTAACAAATTTTGATAAAATCAAGTCCAATCTTATTTTGTTTCCATTTGAACTTTTTTGGCTGTCATCATTTACTCTCATGCCGTTCAAACCTACATGACTCACATTCTTCTTTGGAACACACAAGTACAGTAGATATTTTGTAAAAATGTGCAGTTTTTTGTCCACGCAATGATATTCAGCTGGGCCAAATGGTGTTTGGAATCCAATTAAATTATATTATATGGACAAAAACCTTCTTCAATATATTGTTTATGTTCTTACAGGTTTGAACAGCACAGGGTGAGTAAATGATTACAAACTTTTCATTATTGGGTGATCTAACCCTTCAAAATAGTTGCAAATACCATTTTAACATTGTCTGTAAATAGATAAAGTAGTTTTACAGTTTGTTTTACCCAAACAGTCTTGAGTAAAACTATAATCCACGTCATTGTACTTCTCTAGCGTTTTCTCATGATTTACTGAAGCTCTCAGAAGCATTGTTGCCTCTAAAATTTGACCATACATCAATCACTTCTCAACTATATTTCCTACCCGTCATTGATAGTTTAACTCAGAATAACAAAAGAGCCATGATTTCTTTTGTTGTGATATTAGAGTATAAAACACTTAAAGGCTTGGAGCTCCTCGGCGCTGTCACTCCAGCACTGTAATGACAAATGATGGCTCAATGTCTTTGTTAATAAGGCTGAGTTCAAATGCAGTTGTTCTCCTTTTCTTCCTCACAGTATTTCCCCCTCGCATTTTGCATTGAAACCGCGTTAGATTAAAGCTCTGGCATAGCTCTATTTAGTCATTACACAACTCCTCATGCTCTGTTTGTTTGTTTGTGCTAGTCACACCAAATACATTAATCAGCTTCTCTTCTCAGAATTCTCTCCGTTTTTCTTTCCTTCAGTCTCTCTCTCCCTCTGATTGCGGGTGTCTTTGAGCTTCCTCTGCATAATTTTTTTCTCCTATTAAAATGCATAATTAACCAAGTCACTTCCTCACACTGAGCTCACCAGGCTTTCAGCTGTGCCACTGTTAGGATCAATACTGAATGTTTGACTCTGAGTTTGGTGTTGTATGAGTTCCACCAAACTTGTGACATGCCTATTTTTTTCGTATGGCACAGATACTCTTCTTTTAAATATTTACCAGAATACTTGCATAGTAATGACAACAGTCACAACCACAACAAGAAGCAGGACATTTTGTCAGTCACATTGGTTTTGATTTTTGCTGCATTGTGCTGGATAGCCCTGCCAATAGCGAAATTTAATTGGCTTAAAATCTTGCTGCCTATAACCACACATTAAACATCAAATACCTACTAATTGGATTTCGATTTAGGATAATAAAATTACTTAATAAAACTACTACTACTACTACTAGGACACAGCTTTTGGGAAAATGTGCACATCCAGACAAATTGGACACAGCTGCAAGACAAAAAGAGATGTCCACACACTGATAACAAAGTCGAAAAAAAAAAAAAAAATTCAGGTTGAATGTAGTTGAAATGTTGCTTTGTTTCTAATGTAGTGTGGAGCAATTTATAGCAGTATTAATAGCGTTATTAGTCCTTCAGTTGTTTGTATGTAGTCTCATATAGCCAGACTGTTTATTATTGGCTATTGGCATGTACTTCCTGCTTATTCTGGCCAAGAAATGCCCAAATAGACAGGAAAGGCATTTTAATGCAGTCAGTCATAGCATGCCACAATAAAAGCCCAGAACAACCTTTTTTGTTCAAAACTGGTATTCTATCCATGCACAGTTGCAAAACACTGGAAAAAGAAGTTGTGGAAATGTATAGAATGTATAGACCCTGAAATAATATACAGGTATTTAGTTCATGACTCACAAGATACTAAGTGTCATGAGTTATTTTTATAAAAATTTATATATATTTATAATTGTAGTTCAATGTTATTTATGTAAGTATTGTTAAATAATGTTATTAATATAATACTAATCTGGCATAGTTTGGCCGATCCAGAGATCAGTTCTAATTGCACTAACTACCTTGTCAAAACAATAATTCTTTCCAAGCGGACTGGTGCACTTTGACTCCCAGAAGTTAATGAGATCAGAATTGATGATTTCATCCAGCTCTTGCCATTTTCATGTGCAATATGCATCAGACTGTGGTCTGGCCTGCCGTGTGAAGCTGAGACTAGACTGTTGGAACAGACTCAAATCTTTATAGAGCTCCATCTGCATGCCATAACCGACTGCTCTGATAATCTAGGTGGGATGAATGGCACCCATCTTTATCAGTCTGGCGTGGTGGCATCTAGGGGTCTGTGCTGTGTTTGTAACATGAACCCGAGAAGTGGCTCGTGCGGCTCAAGTGTGATGCCAGGAAATCAGGTTTACAAAAAGCTTCTGTTGTGCCCCCCATGGACAGTAATCTGTCCTAATCTCTGCCTGCCTGGCCTTTTGTCTTGGTCAATCTCTGTTAGCTCAGTGTAATGCGATTTCACACACACACACACACACACACACACACACACACACACAGACACACAGACAAACAGACTTGAGTTGGGTCAGTGTGAGTCTGCTGGTCCGCAGCATGACAAAGAAGTATATCGTGTGCCCTATAGAATAAGGTATCATGTTGTCTAGATTAAATATGTGTGGATACAGAACGGATGGAATCATTTTCGCTGTTTCTGCCTCCCCTCCTCCACCTTTCTATTCCTAGTCTTCGTCTGCCCTCTAAAGGCTAAGGGGCGGCTTGCTTTGCTCTGACTGATGTGTGGTTTACATGCATGTTAGCAGCAGCAGCTCGTCTGTGGCGGAGGTGCAAATATCTGCAAGGGTTGAATCCCCCCGCATTGTTGACGCCTGTATGGGGGGCATAATTACCATCGCTGGCATTTAATCCCCCCAGGTGTTTTATTTACCTGCCGAGCGATGTATCTGATACATCACGCCAATTCCTGGCCTGACTTCAATCGTTTGGCATGACGAATGCACCACCGTCTTCTCAAAACCCCCGACTGACCACTCCAGTGGCTGCGTGTGCATCTGCATGGCTAAGCGCTGACAGATGTGTGTTTCATGGGCCATTGTGAAGAAGGGGTTGCGGCTGATCGTGCCGTCCTGAGGGAGGGAGATCTGCCCGTAGCTCGCATTCATCAGCAGTCGCTGGCGAGCTCGCATTCACACGGGCGGTCGGGAAAGAAGGGCCCCGTCTCAGCCTTTGTCACATTCCAGGTTTCGGCCTGTCAGGTATTTGACAGCGTTAAAAAAAGCGTGGTACCTGATTCAGATGGTGGTGAATGGGCGTATTCTCAATGAGGAAGATTCTTCAACAAACTGGAGGAGAATTGTGTGCTTCAATGATTGAGGCTTATTTATTTAAAGTCATTTTTCATATCCTGGGTTAGTGAAGAACATAGTTTAAACAGTAAAATTGTGGTAAAATCATTGCTTAAACTCTCTCGTCATGTTCTAAAATGGTTTTAATAAATGCTTTTTGAATACCAATGCTTTATTGTCATCATTACATTATGGTGTCATGGTACTTGGTAAAGTGCGAAATGAACTTGCACTTAAGCATGACTTAATGTGTGTGCGCCTGTTTTGGTACTAATGAAAAAGATGTTTGAAAGTCTAGTGTGTTGTGAAGGACGCAAGCGTTCCCCTTCACCTGTACAGGGGAGGAAAAAAAACAACTTTTCAGAGCTCGGGCACCATTTAACCGTGCATAAAACATGGCCTTCGCTCTGTCCAATTTTTTTTAAAGTTGTAGAACATCAAGCAAGGGGAAGCTGGAGGCAATCCAAGGCCTCTGCCTGCAACAAAGAATAGACATTTGCAGTTTTATTGAATTGTCACTGTATTTCAAAGTCTTACAGTAAACATTGAAAGGAAAACAGCGTTTTCTTCCTGTCAAACAACAACACTGTTTTCCCTAAAGCCAGAAACGTACACACTGAATACATCTGTCAAGAATTCAGAGAGGTGCACACTGACCTTAAACTTGTGTAGTTCTTGCTTGAGCTCTGGGCAAGGTCTCATCCGTGATTCGGTCTCACACTGAATTACTAAAACCCACACCCTCACCAAAGAGTTTTCTGTCAGCATGAGCATGGTATCATGTACATTGCACGCTTCTATCCAAACCAACTTACATTAGCAGGTTTACCTATCAAATTAAAGATACTGTGATTATTTGTATTTAATAAGTTCATGTATTCCCTGAGCACAGAACCCTACATTGCACGCTTCTATCCAAACCAACTTACATTTATATTTGTATTTAATAAGTTCATGTATTCCCTGAGCACAGAACCCAGGACTTTGGTGTTGATATATTATATTATATTATATTATATTATATTATATTATATTATATTATATTATATTATATTATATTATATTATATTATTTATATTATATTATATTATATTATATTTGTGCATTTTTAGAGAATAGTAATTATATTATTATATTATATTATATTATATTATATTATATTATATTATTTGTGCATTTTTAGAGAATAGTAATCAACAGTTCAATTGATATAGATTGATCAAAAATATGTAAAAGAGAACAGAGGCAAGAAGATTTTGTTGTTGCTGCCCTGCCTGTAGTAATTCTGTGATATAAAGCAGCATCTTTTTTCCTTTTTTTTCTTGTACTTGTGCACATAATGATCCTGTCTTTTGATAGTGGGATTTCATCTGATTATGAACAGCGAGCGGAAAGCACGACAAAGCTTTTAAGAGAGGTGCAGAGTTGTATGAGCTGCAGCAGAACGGCTGCCACATTAGCACAGAGGTTTAAGAGTCAAGTATCGTCGAGAGCAGTTTGCCATAGAAATGGGGAGATCTAAATGCAAACAAAGAGCGCACTTGACACGGCTGGCCTTTGATAAGCCAAGAGTGAGTGTTCATGGGCTTTACCTTTAGCCACATTAACCTTTAGCCAATTTAACGGCACAAAAAAAGAAAAAAAGTCATTTAACCAATTCATATATGGGCATCTAAAAACTCAATCGTGAAAATCAAACATCGCTGAGAAATGTATTATTGTTAAGAGCAGATTTTTTTTCCTGATACATTTTTTATACCCTTTTGTAAAAATCATTCATTTCAACAGTGCCAGTAAATAGTTGAGCCCACACTAATAGAAAAACACTGAAATGTACCATATAGGTTTTTTTTTTTGGCCATATATCATGGTATTCCCTTTGCGTAAGTGTGATACCATGGTACATGAATATAGTATTCATTTAGTACCATGGTACCTTGAGACATCTTCGCCACAGTACACTTTTAAAAAGAGCATGCTCATGCTAATCTTGTAAGATGTTTTTACTTTAAATATGTGCAAAAATAATTTATTCTAATAAGCACAATGTCCTAACTGTGATGCTAGCCTGTGGCTCTACATTAGACTAATAGTGTCTGGAAAATCTCTTCCTCCTCCTCCTCACAGAGTGGTGTTGTTTATTTTTCCAGCTTTATTTGATTAAAAAAAAAAACATGGTTTAATTACTCAGGATAACTGACAGTGTGTTTAATAAACTAAAACAATTCACCAGATTGGATTTTCACATTGAACAACAATGGCTCAGTTTGCTGACTTTAGCTGGAAAATGACTCTTTATAGTCCTCTTGCATTATTGACAAACTGTTTTCCTGTTTGACACTGTAAAGCTGCTTTGACACAATCAGTATTGTATAAAGAGCTTTATAAATAAAGGTGACTTGACTTGACTTTGCTGTTGACTTTACCCATTGCTAATTGTATTGATATGACGTCAGTCACCTAAACATTGTATATTTGCCAAAATCTAACTAGCCCTACCCTGCAAATAAATCAGTATTAAATGGTTTTACACAGTCTAGCTATAGGCTCATATGATGGTCTCCCAGCCTGACCAACTGACATGTGTCAAAAAATCCCCCTAAAACCACCAAACCAGACCAGCTTGACCCCGTTGGGAGACCAGCAAGCCATCCTAAGCAGGTTTAAGCTATTTTAATAGTGTAATCATCATCTTAATAATTGTACACTTCTATGAAACAAAAAGCTTTTGGGATGCAAAAAGCATTCACAATAAAGCCACTGAACAACTTAAACGTGCAATAATCAAACTACATCTGATTATCTCAAATGGTCAATGTTGTTATAAGCCTGTAGAGTAAAGTATTGTGTTTTGTTATTTTCCAGGCTCTCCTCTTCTAAAGTTGCGTGACAGTGAAGGTCAAACCCCTCTGGACCTGGTTTCTTTTGAGGCTCTACGTGAGGAGCTCCTTCGCTGTGCAGAAGAAGGTGACAAAGCTCTGGCAGCTCCCTGCTTGGAGGTTCAGGATCTGCCCTTCATAGAGTCCTGCTCGTGGGTGCTCAGCTGCCTGTTCCTCACCTACCTCCAGGAGCGACACGTACCTACCTACAAAACCCCACTTACACCTCTGGACCTCAGTCCCACTGTATGCCGCAGCTTGATCCGTCTCCGTTCAGATGAGCTAGCCTCCACCTGGGGAGATTCCCGTGCGGTGACCCTGGCTGAGGACCTGAGGACTGTGTTGAGTTTGGAGCAGTATGTGTCACAAGTGAGCCCCGCACTGAGACGCTGTCATGGGGATCAAACCAGGCTGTTCGTGCAGCTGCTTGATGATCTCCAGGCGGAGGGGGTGGCACTGATCTCTGGACAATCAGATTTTGACTAGTTCTAAAAGAGTCTCTATAGAGGAACAAGAAGAAATGGGCATCTATCTGTAGACCTGTGGTAAAGTTCTGCCTTTTGTTAAACTACTAGTAAAATGTGTTTCCTGGTCCAATTAGTGAGTTCTGAATGGATAAAAATAAGAATTATTATCACCCAGACTGCATAGCACTCATACTGTAGTGACTGTGCACTTTTTATGCTTTGTTTTTTGGTTGTAATTATTCAGATCTGGGGATTATTTGAATATTGTATGTGCAAAATATTTTTGTAAAACACTAGAAAAATTTTTTTACAATAAGCTGGAAAATATTTTATAAAAACTGTTATTCTTAAGAATTTAATTCCTAATATTTCTTGAATTGTAAAGAAAATAAATAATACAATAAAAAAAGAAAAGAAAGATCATTTGAAATGTTAAAATATTCACATCCATTCCTAAGTGTGGACACAACTGGGCACTTATTATTATCGCTATTTTCCACATTTTAATCTTCAAAACTATGAATTAACACAAATGGATCCAAGACATACAGTATATAGAGAACAAGCAAATGTTAAATCAGAACTGGCAAAACTAATTCTTGTCTCGATTGCAGCTCAGCACACTTTTTGAAATTTTTTTAATTGATTTCACATAAAAATTAGACACTTGGGCTGATTTTCGGAGTCTTATCTGGTCCAGCTCATTCAAAAAAGTTGTACGGAAATGTATAGAAATTAATTTGAAAAGATCACGAGAAATAACTTTTCACTTGCAGCGTATGCAATTTGCAGTCAATTAGATGACTTTGCAATACTCCTCCATGCCTTTGTTCCAAATCAACAAACCTAACTTTAGTTGAAGCCCAGCCCATAAGACATCGCTACACGGTTCTCTGATCCAGGATGATGAAGGGAACTCATATGTGTGCCATGTGGGGTTAATAATCAGTCCCCTCCAAACAACTGATTCCAGTACAAAAGCTGGAAATCTATCCAAGACCTCCATGAAGAATGAGCCTTTTCCTGATCATGCCCTTTTCAACTACAATGCAGCCTCCAGAGGTGACGAGGGATCACGGAGCCCAGGTTTGGGATTAGAACCCAAGACGCTGCGGATGGTCTGAGCCAGACAACCCAAGAGTGATGGAGGATGCTGAGGTTAATAAATAACAAGCTCAAGTGTTTTTGCTTTCAGCGTGGCCATGATTATTAGCGTCTGGCAGAGCGGCCGTTTGTATTGGATCATGCCGTGTGATGATACGGTGTCATATTGAATAACAGCAGGGATCAGACAGGCAAGAAACAGCCAGACTAACAAATGATGGGAGGCCACAGAGGCTGAGAGTACAGGGGAGCCCCTTTGGCCCCTGTGGAGGAACACACAGTCCCTCCATCACTCTGAGAGTGTGTGAAGAAGAACGCTTATGTTGTGAGGTGTTTGGTAGGCTTATGGTGAACATCTTGAAAAATAGCAGCTCTGGTGAAGGTGTAAGAAATGAATGACTCTGCGTGTGAAAGATGAACCAGCTTGTACACACCTGTGTGTTTGTCTACAAAAGACAAAGATGAGATCTTGTGCTTCATATCGATTCAGATGCAAATCACATGCCTAATGTCATTATTCATTAATTAAAAAACATTTTAGTTTTAATAAAATAGCTGAAATAATGACAAATTGAAATAAAAAAAAGCTAAATAGAAAAAAATGAATAAAAACTAAATATATACAATAATAATATGCAGAAATAATACCAAAATAGCACTGCACAAGTCATTCTTGTTTACATGCTTTGAGATTTTTTTTATTGACGAACGCAAGCAATAATTATAAAAAAGGAAGCAAATCTGTAAAAGTAATGACAAATTATTAGAATTATTCATAGTTGATATTTGTGACCCTGGACCACAAAACCAGTTTTAAGTGCAAAATTTTCAAAATTATGAGTTATACATTGTCTTAAAGTTGAATAAATAAGTTTTCCATTGATGTATGGTTTGTTAGGATGGGACAATATTTGGCCGAGATACAACTATTTAAAAATCTGGAATCTGAGGATTCAAAAAAATCTAAATATTGCGAAAATCGCATTTAAGTTGTCCAAGTGAAGTTCTTAGCGATGCATATTACTAATCAAAAATTAAGTTTTGATATATTTACAGTAGGAAATTTGCAAAATATCTTCATGGAACATGATTTTTACTTAATATCCTAACGATTTTTGGCATAAAGGAAAAATCGATAATTTTGACCCATACAATGTATTTTTGGCTATTGCTACAAATATACCCCAGCGACTTAAGACTGGTTTTGTGGTCCAGAGTCACATTTTAGTTTACATTTTGTCACAATTCTGCCATCTGTGTTTCAGCCAGTCACAGAGAGCAGTATGACATCACAGGCAACAGGTTTCAAAATGACACACAGACACATTACAATTTCATAAACTGATCACATATATTCTCTGACCACATATATTCTGCCTTTTTTGTCAGTTTTTGTTGTTGTTTGTTTGTGTTTTATCTTTTTTTCTTTTTACAGTAAGAATATTTACAAAAAACAAAGGTTTGTGTTAAATAAATAATTAAAAAAATCTGCTATAAATGAAAGTGTCTTCATCCCTTTTCCACATGTATATATATGAACATGGGTTTGCTTGCAAACATAGCATGTGCACTTGTATATATATATATCTTTGGGATGCAAAAATCATTCACAATAAAGCCACATATATATATATATATGTATATATATGAACATGGGTTTGCTTGCAAACATAGCATGTGCACTTGTATGAAACAAAAAGCTTTGGGGATGCAAAAATCATTCACAATAAAGCCACTGAACAACTTAAATCAACACGTACAGTACATAGAAACACATTCAGGCTTAAAAAACTATCCTTTCTGCTGTTCAAATCATCTGTGTGTTTCTTTTATTTTTTATAACACAAGTCACTGAAGTACCGTCCGTGTCCTGGTCAGTGGGGATTGTGTTGTCTTTGTAATGGAATTCCCTCCGACAAATCAATGGTCTTTTCATATGATAGATGCGATGTGGCAAATGAGAAGTCAGGAGGGACAGGGCTAGCGTCCTTTCTGATGTAGCCTGTGCTGTGATCTTTCATCACTCGCTACGCCAAGGTCCCTCAAGAGCACCCCGCGGACCCATCCGTGACCTCCCTCGCAAATGGATGGATGAGGGAGAGGAAATGACAGAGGGAGAGAAAGCAGAATGACAGGAGGAGCACTGGAAAAGCAGCCCGCGTCCTCCTTTTTCTCCACGCCGGCGTCAGTAAACCTCTGCCCTCCGGTACCCCCCGAGGCCCTAAAGCAGTCTGTCACACACTATTGACTTCTTGTCAAGCAGCCAATCCACAGCAATGAAAACACACAGACATTCTCCCTTCAAGTTTGTGATTTTTCGAAAGATTTTGTCCATTTTTTTTCCTGTGTAAATCAGCGCTTGGCCTTTAGAGATCAAAGTTTGAGCTGGCGCCCAACGTAGGGCAGACGGGGCGGCTGATGGACACATATGTGGTGGCAGAGTTGCGGCACATGGGAACATGACACAGGAAGTTGCTTTCAAATGAGATGTGCATCGCTTACCACACGATCAAAATTCTGTCCGCCAAAACTTACGTCTTTATTAGTGGAGTGGCACTGTGTGGTGCTTTGGGAGCAAAGGATGAAGAGGGAATGATGCAAGGGTATGTAAACACTAATCCCCACTATGAGGACAGCTCATACTCCCACATCTACAATAGTTTTAAAATATTTTACAAAAAAAAACAATCCCAGCATGCATCATTCATACCGTTAAAAGAACATCAAAATGACGTAAAGATATCGCAAACTGGCACTGGGTGTTTTTTGAGTCATTTCCACGAGCACTTTAGTTACAGCCATAAATCGGACCGTAACGGGCTCAGCTGTCGACTCCGATAACTGCTGCTCGACAGCTGTGGATAGCTTTAGATATGGCAGTTACTGTGCCGGGCAAATTATAGGGTGAAACTTCAACTTAACCACCGTCGTTTTCCCTTCTGTAGAGGCAAGGTGTGTCGGCACAGGTGGGCGTATTATCAGCTCATCCTGCTATTTGTGGTTAGAGCGGCTCCCTTTGCTGCCATGGAAGGACACCTTGGCTTTAAGAGCTGTCTGGCTAGTGGCAAGCGCTGACAAATAACCCAGACTGTTTGACTCTAAAAGGGGTCAAGAGCTTTTGCTGCTCCCCGCCACAAAAATAAACCCAAAAAAGGACAGATGGTAATTAACAATGGTCCCGTTTTCACTCTGACCACATTCTTCAACTCTCCACGCCGCAGCTAAAACAGAGAAAAAGAGTGAGGAAGATAGACAGAAAGAGGCTGGATGCCAGTCAGTCCTCTCTCCTTCTCCTTGGCGTTTTGGAGAGCATCCGTGCGAGATGAGAAGCTATCCTGGGTTATTTTTCTTTCTTTTGTTTGGGCTTTGAGTGGGCTCCACTTTCAGCTCTCGGTACTGCACCTGTTAAAACACACACAAGCACACACATGGTCAGGTGGGCGGATTGATAGCAGGGGATGGCCATGAGGATGAGAAGCTTCTGAGAAGAGCTCGGTCAAACACAACAGAGCTTGCAATGATGGAGAGCAGAGCTGTGCTGTTACACTAAAGGCTCAAGGTAAACATTTACTGGAATCCTACATACAGCCACATATGACTGAAAGACACATTATATTTGTAATTTATTGTATTATATTTGTCAAATTGTTTTTTTTTTTTTTTTAATATATAAAGCACACTATTACACTACTAACACAATTGCAATCTATATTGTGTGTTCCAAATAACTTTTTTGGTTCCGTTCTAGTTAGAATGTTGTCTTAAAAGGGAGCTACCTATCTAGGTAAAGAGGCAGCATACTAGGTTATGGAGCAGAGCAGGAAGGGGAAGCATACCAGCTCAAAATTCACAGGGTTGTCACCATGCTAGTACAGTATTTACTTTCAGACAAATAAGTCAGCAACAGTCAAGCGCCTCTGAGTGAAACAGACAGATCACTGGTTTTCCCTCAGATCTGGCCCTCAAACTGACTGACGTCATGTTCAGACTCCCTAAGATATGTGGTCCATGTACTGCCAACTCCACAGAAACATCAGTCACCACCTACACTGAGAAGTGTGTCCATCTCACAGCCATCCGTCTTGTAGGTGTGAGACTGAGTTTGTCTGTGCCACATTCAAACACTGCAGCAGTAGCTGAGCTCACATCAGATGTGATCCACAAAGGATGTTAGAGATGTAGTTTTGAAGAAGTGAGGATAAGTTGGTCTGCTTTGTAGTTTGCATGAATCTTTTCATCAAGACACAAAGGTTTAAATGTAAGCATGGAAAACTAATAGAAAACTGACCAAATTAATTAATAATAAATTAGAAACACTATCATTCAAGTTTTCCTTTTTTCTTTTTTTTCCCTTTTTTTCAGATTTTTTATGTTTTTGAAAGAAGTCAAGGCTGCATTTATTTGATCAGTAATATTGTGAAATATTATTGTGATTTCAATTAACTGTTTTCTATTTTAATATATTTTAAAATGTCATTTATTCCTGTGTTGGCAAAGCTGAATTTTCAGCATCATTACTACAGACTTCAGTGTAACATGATCCTTCAGAAATCATTCTAATATACTGGTTTGCTGCTCAAGAAACATTTCTTATTATTATCAATGTTGAAAACATATTTTTGTGAACAATAATTTTCAAGATTTTGATTCTTACAAAGTTTAAAAGAACAGCATTTTGTAACATTATAAAAGTTGTTACTGTCACTTATAATTAATTTAATGAATCTTTGCTGAATACAGGTATTAATTTCACCAAAAATAATGAAAGGTAGCATACATATTCATTTAGAAATTATACAAAAAAAATAAGTATTTAAAGGTACACTAAAGAATTCTAGGCTCTCTATTGACATCTGTGCTTGAAACAAAACATTGTTAGTTATTTGCAGAGGAACATCTTTCAGTTTTTAATTTACTGGGTCAATAATTCATTTCAAACTAAAAATTTTAATTGTCTGCAGTTAAAAAAAATAACGCAAAAATAAATAAATAATACAATTAGCCATGCTCCCTAATGAGAATGTAAATGTAGTACATTTGCAATATCCAAAAACATCTGATATATATGCAATTAATCTGATTAATTAAATTAATCAGCACTTAATTTAATGCATTCAATTATAAAAAAGCAATAATTGTAAATTAAATTTTAGTCCATTTAAAATGGGCATCCCTAATAAATACTAATTCAGTGTTGACAATAGGGGCCATAGCTGCAGCTAGAGCATTTCTGGAGGATTTCAGAGTGGCCTGGCTTTCGTCGTCTTCAAAGCATGCTTTTAACTGCAGCCTAACAGGGTCATTATTTTCACATTCACTCTAAACACATCAGGGTCACGTCTGACTTCAGAAGACTTCCTTGAACTGCATGTAAACAAAAGTTTACGTGTCAAGGTGAGGCAATGAAGATCGACATTACTGAATCTAATGGAAGAAAATAAATGAAGGCAAACAACAATAAAGGCTCAATCAAAAGTAGAGCTATAAAAAGCATGTGGCACGTCAGAGGCTCTATTACACTTAACTGCTGATAGTTATGCCACCCTGTATGGTGCAACAAGCACTGCAGCTTTAATGACAGAGACCTGTCCCACCCAAGGTAACGCAGCGCACTAGTTAGAGTCAAAGCAGCACACGGAGATAGTAAAAAAAAGGGATCAATACAAAGAAAAGAACTTTAGTAGCTGGAATGGGGGGGGGGTTTAAAAGTGACTACGGTGAGATAGCAATTTAGAGCAAATGCCAAGCACAAAGAGAACATCCGTGGAGATGATGGGTAAAGACCTTCCGCTGCTCTAAGGCTGCTCCACCCTCGCTCCACTCCCCCATGTTGACAGTTGCACTACAAAACACACTTTGAAGTGTGCTCTTGCGGAGGGGGCACCAAACGCACGAGCGCCTCGTTTAGCGGTGTCAGACGCCGTCCCGGGACCTGCCGCAACAGAGTACGCGATGTCGTCCTGCTGCTAAGTGTGAATCGGGGTTTGAAGCCACATGGGTGGCAGGCAAATACAAATAGGCAAATGAAAGCTGAACATTTTTAAAGAAACTATGCTATGCTGTTTATAGAGGTGTAGAGAAATCTCGCCTACTTCATCTCAGTGACACCAAACCTTGCATTAGGGGCATTAAATGCTCCTGTAGAAGAAAAAAAGGGCTCATAGACGCCCACAGACAAGCTCACATCCATTGTTGAGAAAAAAAAAAAAGGTGAATAGAGAGGGAAAATGCACTGGAGGAAAGTTTCTCCTAACTTTTTTTTTTTCCTGAGGTAAGGTGCACACTGATTGCTTGTTTAAACTCTGAATAGAAACCCCTGGTGCAGCAAAGACAGGCCTTCAATATACTGAGAAAAGATTCAGCACCTGGGCCAACAGGACATGCTCTCTCCTCACACAAATAAGTGATTGGGACAGCTGTGGGAGGGATCACAAATTTGCCAAATAATTAAACATGCTATTTGACTGTTTTGATAAATAAGCCATGTATTGCTTTGATATCTGAACTGTGGTACGAGCAAGTCATGATTTTTAAATCATTTTAATGAAGTCACTTATGCTCACCTAGACTGCATTTATTTGATCAGAAATACACTAAAAACAAAAATATTGAAATATTATTATGATTTAAAATAACTATACATATATTGTATATATATTAAAACGTCATTTATTCCTGTGATGCAAAGCTGAATTTTTCAGCATCATTTTTCCAGTATTCAAAGTTATATGATTCTTCAGAAATCATTCTAATATGCTGATTTGCTGCACAAATATTAATAATAATGATGGTTCTTATTTTTACTAATGTTAAAAACTGTTTTTGATGCTTAATATTTTGTGGAAACATTTCTTTACAATTCTTTGATGAATAGAAAGCTCAAAAGAACAGTATTTATTTGAAACAGAATGCTTTGTAACATGTTTTTACTGTCACATTTTTGATATTTTTAATGCATTTTTGCTAAATAAAAGCATTCATTTCTACTAAACACGCCAAACATTTGAATTTCTAGTATATCATGGTTTCTGCATAAATATTAAACAGCACAACTGTTTTTAAACATTGATAATAATAATAATAAGAAGAAGAAGAAGAAGAAGAAATGTTTCTTGAGCAGCAAATCAGCATATTAGAATGATTTCTGAAGATCATGTGACACTGGAGACTGTAATTTAAGTAATGAAGCTGAAAATTCAGCTTTCTATCACAGGAATAAATTACATTTTAAAAAATACATTACAATAGAAAACAGTTATTTAAAATTGTTAATTAATTGTTTTAACAAAATGAAAACATTTGCTTGACAATAGAGAACACTTCCTCTCTATTATATACTTGGCTGCTGCAAGCTAAAAGTGTTGGGAGCAAAATCAGCCATGGCAAAAAGTGGCCATAAATGACTATGTCCTCAGAAAACAGACTAATTTTGCTATTGTTTGCCCTCTTTTCTTCTCTCCTCAAGTGTGTGCCCTTCGCAGGTGATGAACTGGCTAAGAGCTGAATCATTTGTACGCTCCGACTGCATTTTAATCTCTGCATTTGCATAGGCCATAATGGAGCCCTTGGCGTGCTAATTGCTAGCGTCCCAGTTACGCACGTAGTTCCTCCATTGGCTAATGGCACCATAAAGCATGCGATAGGACACGTCTTAGACACCTGGTAGAGAATGTTAAGTTGGTAATGCCGGTTGGCCTCATTTAAGAGACAAAGTATTGCATTATATCAGAATGTGCTTTATTCAAAGCAGTGTGGCAGGCACACAGCAGGTAAAGATATTCTCGGAGGAATCTATAGGCGGATACATGAAAAGAACATAGAATGTGTAAACTGGGAGAATAAATCAAAGTGAATATGCACCTCGCAGCAGGTTTGATACATCACGCTTCTCCTGCAGTGCACTTAAAAGGCCATTGGCTCTCTGCACAGAGGTGGTACTGTATGTATTGAATTCTACAACCACTCCTTAGAATAACCACAGTATTTGTGTATAGTGTACACTTAACCTGCTTACCCTTTACCACACCGTCAACTTGGGCAGTTAATAAAGTCATTTAATTAATGTATCCATTTTAAGGGCATTTTGCAAGAGGAGAAAAGGACAGCAGTGCCTTCCCCAAAAATCTGGAGGAGAAAGTAATCATGAGTCCAGAAATAAAACAAACCACTAATGTAAATGTAAACCACTTATTTTATAAAGTGTCCAACAGCGACACCAGCGGATACAGTTTCATAAGAAGGCCTTAAGCTCACCGTGTTTTAAAGAATGGTGTGGATGTGAGTGTGAATAGTGAAACAGAGGTGCAAATTAAATTAAATTAAATTAAATTAAATTAAATTAAATTAAATTAAATTAAATTAAATTAAATTAAATTAAATTAAATTAAATTAAATTAAATTAAATTAAAAATTAGCCTGGATTGATAAAACAAAAAATATTTTAAATGACTTGTAACATCAAATAATCTAAAGGTTTTGGTGACAATACAGCTTGTTTATGTAAAAGCATTCTTGGTATGGCAAGAATTCGTTGACTGGTCAGACAAACAGGATGACTATATATATATATATATATATATATATATATATATATATATATATATATATATATAGACAGTACTAACATCTTATAGTAATACTTCATCCATCCATCCATAATCTCCTGTATGTTCGGGCGATGCTGGTGCCTTTTGTAGTATTAGTTGGTTATTGATAAAACTTTAGTAAATGGTGTTCCATTAACCCAGCAATTGTGTAAACATCATATGGACCGGGAACATTAATTCACATTGGGAACCCCCGACCCCACAAAAACAAGAGAGGGAATTTGCCTCCTCATTTCGGTCCACAACACTCCACTGATCTTTATCCACCGAAATGCATATGCATATGCAAGCAGTGCACTCAAAATAACGCAAAGAGGTTAGTAAAGACATACACCCCCAGAGCTGTGGGAGCTGTAAGTTCCCACTCAAAGACACTCTGTACTCACAGACTGCAGAATAAATGCCCTTTATATAAAAAAGTCATTAGAAGCTCATCAGTTCATGTTGTTCTGAGGCTCCTCCAAATGATCTGTAAAAGAGGCAATGCTGGCCTCTCTCGGCCTTGCAGGGCTTTTATCACGGGACGGTGCGGGAGGTGTGGGTCACGTCAGAACCTCAAAAATAGCCCCCCATTTGTCATTTGTGTGGAATTGTTTCCTTCCTCATACATAAGAACACAACACCACAACACTTTTGTGTCTCAGAGGTCCCACAGAGACGCTGCCTCCACCCGCCCGTCGTCTCTAACCCAGAAAACAGAGGTGAATGGACCTCCACGGGCAGTTGTGCGATGCAGAGCGGAATGTTCTGCGCATCACGCCGATGTTCAAGTACTTTTCTGGACTGTCCTAAATCAAAAGCTGTAACAGGGCACCAAAAGCCCATGGCGGCCTGCTCTTCTGAGCGTGAACCTAACCGTACATCATTAGCCAGGTCTCCTCCGGTCCTCCTACCTGCAGGGACCTTCTGGGCTCCAGGTGTTTGGGGTAAATGCACCTTAGCTACCTAGCCACATTGGGCTAATTTAGAGCAGGCTACCTGCAGCTGCAGGGCCGATGTAAAGCCACGCAGGGGCTTGGGATTACGACTTTGTAGACATCAAAGCCTGCCCACCGCCCCGGGCTCATCAAAGGCGAGCGTGTCTGTGCTGATGTGGCAAGCGGTTGGTCCTGGATCAGAGACCCGTGTCACCCCTGCCGTCAGCACCGCAGGGTTTATCCCAACACAGAGGAAGCACGATAACAGGCCAGGCTTGTGTTTATGAGCTCAGGTTTTAATTGCAGTTAAACGGCAGCACCTCACCGCTCGAACAGAACACTGCTGATTACAAACGGGACAGTGGGGCGGGCCGCATAACTCAGATCTCACGGTTAATGTAGAAGCAGACCGGGAGAGAATTATTGCTTTACACTCATTACACTCAATAACAAAGCACGACTCAGAACAACACAGCAAGAAGTCCATAAATCTACAGAGAGACACGTGCAGAGTAAAAAAATCACAAGCCATTTACATTCAACTTAACTAATCAAAATGTATTAATCACATCCTTCATTAAGACTATATATATATATATATATATATATATATATATATATATATATATATATATATATTTATATATATATACCTTTGGGTTACCAGTCTGACTCTCTAACTATTAGGCCACAACTGCCCCTTAAATTTAAGCAAGAATGGAAAGTAATTTCCAAGTTTTAGCATTACCTTCATAAAACAAAATGTAGCACAACACCTGGTACAGTAAGATACTCGTAGTTAAAGAAACACCCAGTTGCAAGGAGTGAAATCAATAAAATATTAATTAGCATTATATATTTCCACAGAAGAAAGTGCCATTATAGGTATAAAAGTTTAGTTAAGTTTAAAAAGTCAACATCTTGCGCTCTTTCCATGGTAATGAGTCACAAGGCTGTCTGTGATGACAAGAATAGAATTCCCTGATTCTGCATTTATGCATATTACCATGAGCGGGAAGCATAAATTAAAGCATAGAAAATGGAACAGGGAGACAGAAAACTCTCCACAAATACATTCTCACACAGCAGAGTTCATCATTATTATTTTATTATGTTTGCTGGGGCTAGTGTCACTTTCCCTGTTGCTCATACTTAGGGTTGGGGATTGAAACAAACCAATAGAAACTAAGTTATAATCGTAAGTTTATAACTCCTCCCACTCAGATTTATACTACAGGCATAAATGACACCTCAAATTGCATTAACTTTTGATATATCATGTGACATCAGAAATGACATCATTTTGGAATTTGGCAAAATCCAAATACATGCATGGGTCAAGAGTTGCAATCCTGGGGTAACCAGCCCCGGTGAATGTTATAAGGAATACATACCACTTGAACGTCTGAGGGCACTCGGGACAGGAAGTCCAACAGCTCATTGTTGTCGATGCTGTATGGGTCTCGCAGTTTTTTGGTGAACTTGTTCACCCCTGAAAGTTGAAACAAGGGTAGCGCATTAGACCTCACTCTCAGAGTGCAGTTCGGGAGGACTTTATAATATTCTGTACGGATTCTGGACCCTCATCTTTGTACTTTAAAGGATCAGCTGCTATGGAGTTGACATGAGCTGTGCTCTCTGACCTTGCAGAGCTTCAGATCTGAACACTGTATGAAAGAGCACACAGGGCATTAGCTACGAGTGAGTTTGCCCTGAGCTCGGCAGTTTACTGTCTTCTCTGCTGTGCTGGTGGCGAATCCCTGGAGCATGCAAACCCTAAACTGCCACTAAACTCTGTGATCTCCTGCAATAGTCTATTTGAAATCCTAAAATACACATTATGTAACATGCTAATGTTATTTTATCATTCATGACACATGAGCGTAATGACAGCTTACCCCAGGCCAGTACAATGTATCTGAGAGGAATGAAGTACACTGCAAGAGTGGCCGCACACAGGGCCACTATGGCCAGCCAGCTGAGGAAAGGCACAGTCCAGTTGAAAGTACTGAGAACAGAGAAAAAGATGTTATTTCCTTCTACACAGTTCTACACCATGTTTGCACCGGACATGAGAGACAAGCTACAACAAAATCCAAGAGAAGCTATTATAATCAGTGATAATGTCTACACTGAATGCAGTAAACTGATGCCCCGTTCTGTTTCTAACATATTCCACACACTTGCGCTACTTCTGACAACAGGACAAATGGATTTAGAGCTTTTATTTTGATGTGTCCAGTGCAGACAGCCTAAAGTTATTGCAGTAATTGGTCATACCCATGTTTCATGTTAGTGGGTCTCATGTTCATCAAGGCTGCATTTATTTGATCAAAGTACAGTAACAGTTAACAGTAATACTGTGAAATATTATTATTACAATTTTAAATTATTGTTTTCTTTATTAATATGAAAACAGTGGAAACAGCCTATATATTGAAAACAGTTGTGCTGCTTATTTTGCTTTTTTTGTGGATAATATTTTTTTGTGATACGTTTTTCAATATTATTTGATGATTAAAAAGTTTTGAAACGGCATTTATTTGAGATAGATTCTTGTTTTTAACATTTTAAATGGTACACTCTCATTCTCTAAGGCAAGTTGTGCTTTTTAGGTAAATTATGTTAAGGAGGTTTAGACAAAAACACTGATTAGGAAAATGATTTTTGCAGTGTAAGCATGTGTGTTTGTGTTTGTTTATCAGGCTGAGTAAGATGTGACAGAGGTTGGCACGGTGGTGCCCGCGTGTCTGCTCAGGCACAAGCAGCAAGAGCTCAGACTTACTTCTTTATCCTCTCACCATAGGAGGCCACTTCATCCAGAGCATTCTGCACACTGATACACACATCCTGAATGGCATACAGCTTATTCATGAATCCCTTTCTCTCTGAGTCCTGAAAGAATGAGAAGGAGAGAGAGACAGGCTGGGCAAATGCATTTCCACACAGCTGAAAGGAGCATCAAAGGCTTGGTGAGCTCTCTCTCTCTTTCCAAGTTCTCCATGCTGCAATAAACATGTTTGAAATTAATCACACTTTGTGTATCAATAAAGAGAAGAATATTTATTCTAATACTTTCTTCAGAGAGAACTAGCTATGTTGGGTAACCAGGTCTTACAATGGTGACATCATTGTGGCCATCACCACCATCATTACTATATGCACCAAAAATCTTTTCTTTTAACTTTTGATGGCCTTTAACAAAAAAAAAAAAAAAGAAAAAAGAAAAAAAAACTGGCCACAAGAACCTCAAAAGTAGGCGTCAGTTAAATGTTTCTACAGTCAAAAAGCTCTGATTTTATTGTAACAATAAGAACAGTCATGCAACAGTTGGGCTGACACAGAATGTAGTGACTGAGTGTGGACACACAGACAGAGACTATTGTAGTGCACTGATGTGCTGAGACACACACAAATGTACATATCCACACTCACCTTAACCCTTAAGGGACTGTTCACACAAAAATAAAAATCCTGTCATTATTTGCTCATCCTCATTCCATCCCTGTTTTTTTATTGTAAAATAAAAATCCTATTTTTAGCCAGGACATACTGAAAAAAGTCTTCTGTGTTTTTTGCTGAAGAAAGAAAGTCATACAGTAGATGCTTGAAATGAAGCAAATTATGACAGAATTGTAATTTTAGGTGAACTATTCTAAAAAAAAAGTACAAAAATCAAAACTCATCCATTTAACCTACAAAATCTACATTTGCACAATTCTGTCAATTTGAAGAGAAAAACTGAAATCATGGCCTATTAGCAATGTGAAAAATATGCTACGTCCAGATTTCCAAACCCAGACACAGGCTGTGCCCCTCCGGTGGGCCTACACAAATGAACTGGCAGCACTTGAGAAGAATGAAATGTCCTGGCAAAATGATCCCAGTGAGAGGGCACTGCCATGCAGCACTGAGCATCACTATGCCTTTGCCCTGGGTCTGCTTTATGAGAGCTCCAGGCCTCTGCTCAACCCTGCCCAGGTTTATCTGGAAGCACTTCAGTCACCATTCTCAGGCCTTTCATGGAGATCAGTTGAAATGTCACTGTAGTGGATCATGTCCACAATGAGCTGACCAGCTACTGAACTTCTGGATCAAAACCCACTGTGCAAATCAAAGCAGGAAAAGAGGGATGGTGTCCATGCATAGAGATGCTAACATAAGACATGTCTATCCTTTTCAGCTTTATAAAGGAATGCAAGTGCATGAATACTGTACATTATCTGAATTTAAAGAGATGTAACGCACAAATTTTAAATACACGTCATGTATTGGCTCTGAAAGACAGAGGTACCACAAGCGCATAACACAGAGGTCTATTCTAGTCTGATTAACTTGTTTACATGCTGGGTGAAGCTGAGCTTTAATCATATTATCAAGGTCTGTTACTCTGATTTAGGGTTTTATCATTAACTAAAACTAAACCTATTAAAAAAAAGAAGAAAAAAAAATAATTAAATTATTTAAAAAAATGTAAACTTATTTTATTTTAACTAGTTTCCATTCCTTTTTTTTTAAATTCAGATTAAGTTGAAATACTAAAATAACCAGAAATAAATCATTAAAAATATAAAAACTACAACTTAAAAACTTAAAACAAACTTAAGACATTTAGAAAAAATAAAAATGACAAAAACACATTACAATATTACTACAATTTTAACTGAAATTCAGATGAAAACAGAAAACAAAAATTAAATCTAATTCAAAATATTAACAAAAACTACTGTATAATAGTATATCAACAATACTAAAATAATACTGCTTCAACTTCACAAAAACTGAACATTTAAATTGTATTTAAACCAGCAGTTCTTATTCTCAACCTTTTTGACTTCAAGGCACCTCTTAGTAGAAGACAATATTCAAACACCCTCTTGTTTGATCTATTGACTATATGTACCTCTGGTGTTGTACAGCTTTACATTTTAATATTTTAAATAATATTAATGTTAATATAATTAAATGTACATAATTCTAAGACGTATTAGGGTCACATAGTGGGCCCTAACCCCCTGGCTGAGAACTACTTATTTCTACACGCAGAACAAATGTTTCCAGACTAGGTATGTATAAGGGTTCATACAACTCATGCCACAGATGATGCAATGACCAAGACTGGTACTGGAATATCATCCCCAAAATGAAAATATATGTACTTGTATAATACTGTATTGTATAATATGTATAATACTGAGATGGGTCTTGAAAAAAAACTGATCAAACCCTCAACACACACACAAAAAAAAAAAAAAAAAAAAAAAAAACACACACACAGAGTATCCCATCCATCTCCCAAACTTTGTACTGGATCTCACATTTGAAAAATGAAGCCCAATATGGCCTGCATAACCACATCGCCTTCCCAAAAAGCCACACAAGACAAATAGATATAATTAGACCGTGTCCCAGGGTTATTTTTCTTAGCAAATATTTAACAAGACTCCCCTGTCCTGACTCCCATCTGGTTTGCGTTATCAACCGTAACAAAAGTCCAACATGCTCTACATTGTATCGGGCACTATGTGAGAAAGGAAGACTTTGAGGGACAAGGTATCTGTGTGTGTGTGTACGAGCGAGCGAGCGAGGGTGGAGGTGTAGGTCATGGGTCTCTACAGTCTAAACCATTACCACATGGCCCTCAAACCATGAGCTAACTCTGATTTCCTGCCTTCAAAAGTGGATTGAGGAAGGCAGGAGGTTGGAATAACACTAGCCTGGGGAGAGGCTTGTTTTCACTGCTCCTCTGCACTTCTCTCACACACACATATACACACTCACACCGCTACAAACCGAGGAGCAACCTGCTGCAGAAGAGCCTACTGTGGATCCTGGCTGAGCTGTGGGCCGCTGGAGGGACACATGGGCATTCCATTACCTCAGGTCCTCTTCCTCATGTATGCGGACACACATAGGCACAGCGGGAGGCACACTTGATGTCAGCGGGCAAGGGAAATTGATATTTAGTCAAAAATCAGTTCTGTTTAAAGTGTCTTCCAACAGTGCAGTCAAATCTGAACTCTTCTAAATGCACAATGTCAACATATATAGAGTATGAATAATGCGATATCACACTTGCAAGAGTGCTCTGCTCTACTGAATATCAGAACTGCACATTACATTTTCAGTACAACCACACGATTACATGTGTATTGATTTTAAACTGCAGTTCTATAAAAAAAAATACTTCTAAGGCTCAATGAGTTATAGGGGTGTCCATGATAAAGAAAACTACATTTTTGTTTAAATATCATGCATCAAAATATCATGAAACATATTAAAAATAGTAACAATATAATCAATATTATATTTTGTAATATGAATATTTCAATATCAATATTCTATTTCAATCATAGTAGATATGTAAACTACTGCATGAACAGTACTGTACACACTTTATGTATATGTATATATATATGTGTGTGTGTGTGTGTGTGTGTGTGTGTGTGTGTGTGTGTGTGTGTGTACATGTATATGTATATGTATAGTACATACAGCAATTTAGTATCTTAGTCATATATCAAATGATTTGAATAAGAAATAACAATTTGGATAAGAAATAAGTGAAGTGCTTTAATAAAAATAGCTTCTCATTCTGCTTTTAACCCTCTGGAATTCCTTTCTCCATATGCATTACTGTAAACCTGATTTTGTTTGATTTTCCAAACTGATGGCTTTTAATCTTTAAAGCAATCAGAGATCAAATCTGTACCTTAAATGCCACAGATGCTGTTGACAGCCTCTAAATAATCCTTTAACCACAAGGCCATGTCTCCAAGATCTTTAAAGCATTGTTCTCAATTTTAAAGTGTCATTCTTAATGTGAAAACTGATTACCTGTATAATCAAATAACACCTCAATTACACTGAAAGTTAAATAAGCTTTGTGACATCAATGGCTGGCAAGTAAATGAACAGACTCTTCCATCTTGAACAGTGTTATTATTAAACAGTGTTTAGGACTGAGTGCAGCTGTCCGGGACCCCCTAGCGCATCCCCATTACCAAACTCCTTAGGGCTGCTAGTGCTACAGGCAAGCAGAGGCAAGTCCGTTCTAGCCAGTTCCCAACATCAGGCTATTCACACTTTACCGTCCCATCAGGAGGCTCTCACTACCTTGCAATGGGCACCCAGCATAGCAGGAGACTGATGAGGTTGGCACAGAACAGGACAGACACTTCGCAGAGGGCATATCTTGTTTGTTAATGACAGCAGGAGGGGGAACAATGTCCCAGGGGCACCAAACTTCATTTACACCAAAACCAGAGCCCCAATGCAAGAGGACGGACCCCCAGCCGGGCCTAATCCACACCCACGCCCTTCTCTCGGCATGTTCGGAGGGAGAGAAAACAAGATTCTTTGATCTACGCAGCACTAAAGGTGAGGGGAACAAAGGAGGCAGATAAGATAGAGATCAAGATGAAAATGAAATCATTTCACCCGGGCCAGGCGTCTCCCTGGATACATTATTTGTTTGTCTTCTCTCATTTCGAGCCAAAGGCGCACTGACCCAGATGGGCAGAAGTAGGGAGCTATATCACCAAGGAAAAGAGTTCCACACCTCTTATGGCAAATAAATCCAAGGCAAGTCCCCTCAGACAGACGTGAGCCCACCTCTTATCAGTGAAACATGAAACGAAAAACAACTTCTTTAAATAGACGTGTGCATTAATTTTCCAAAAGTAGTTCATTAGCACTTTATTTATAATGAATGGGACGGGGGAAGAGACGTACAGGGAAAGGCTTGTCAATGAAATTGTTCCTCGTCTTCGTGTCTGAGCACTTTGGGAGGTTAATTAAAATTGCAGTTTAATTAGATTTGAGGTGTGTGTCAGACTAAATGGAAGCTCCCCTGACTGCCTGCTTGATCCCAATAACTGCTATTCCAAATACTGGAAGCCAAAAAGTATTTCACATCAAAAGGAAAACCATTCACATTACTGTTTTTAAGGAGTAAATATAAACAAAAAAATCTTTTGACACAACCTCAAATTCAACATCAAGAAAATTAGTAATTTACTCTTTAAGTAGTATTATGAGAGCTGTTTGGGACCTTTCTCTTTGATCTTCCTATAAAATAATCTAGTTTAATTCAACACTTGCAGAATATTATTTTATATATATGTTTGTGTGTGTGTGTGTGTGTGTGTGTGTGCGCAATAATTTAACAAAACGACTGTAAAATAACATCACAACAAAACAAGAATTTTACACATACACATAAAATATGTGAAAACATCTGTGACAGAAGTTCAGAGGCACTATCCTCACCTCCCAAATCCCTAGGTTCTACCTTCCCTCAAACCTCTAGTGACACTCCAAAAATAGGTGTGATGCTGAATGCCACGCAACAGTATGTGACCAAAGAGGCGGCAAAAAATCTTTTGAGCTACTCTCAGGAGATCCATATGCCCTCACTATGGTATTCCCTCTGGAGACAGTATTCTGGGCCAAGGTCTAACAACAGTCATTGTGACTCTTCAGCAGGTACTAAACATCATTCTGTTTAGAATGGTGCATTTTGAGTGTTTGGGTGCTAATAAGGCAGGTTTCAAGCATTTTATAAATCAAATTAAAAAGAAATTCTTACTGTTTATGGCAGGGGCATCCAATCTTGCTCCTGAAGGGCCATCTTTCTGCAAGGTTTAGGTTTAGGTCCAACCCAAATGAACACCCCTGAATCAGCTAATCAAGGTCTTCAGGATTTCTAGAACCTTCCAAGCAGGTGTGTTGCCAGTGAGGCAGGTTGGAGCTGAACTCTGCAGGATGTTGGACCTCCAGGAACATGACTGGACGATTCAAATCAACTCAATCAAATCACAGCTTCTGAAAATGGTCTGTCCAGGCTTCTTGGCTAAACTAGCAAGACTTGATCAACCAGCTTCTGGAAATGCATGCAATCAAAGCTGTTTTTGTCATCGGGGGCTACACAAGATAAAGGTGCTATAGTTTACCGTAGCTATTCAATCCATGTGGAGATCGTGCAAAACACTGTCCTTCATAATAGCAATTAAAGAGATATGCTGCACTCTTCACTCAAGTTCAAAATATATAGCAAACCTCTATTTCGACCTTCCCAATGTTTGCTCTCTCTGAACAGAAACAAGAGAAAGGTTTTAGTTATGGTGAGCTACTCAAAAACTACTCATTTTTTAGGAGCCAAAAAAAAAAAAAACACTGTACTGTAACTGCTTCCACACCAGTACCCCATTGTCCTGTGCTCCCGGTACGTCCCTGTGCCATGACGTGTAGATGAATAACACCATAAACAGGGAGAATAAGCTTTATTTTATGTCTGACCTCTGCTTCCCACTGCTCCCTGCTAAAAACAACAGCATTAGGCTCTAATGGATCCACTGGAGAGCCGGGTTCACCTTCGCCATTACTCCCCAGGCCTCCGCACCCAGCGGGCAAGGCACTCCATCAGCCCCAAGGTCAACCTGATAGTTGCCCCTGTTCTCCAGCCTCTCTGATGATGCCCCTCACCCCTGGAGCAACCCCCCTCCCTCCTCACCTCAGATCACTTGAGTTCCCCCTGCTCTCCTTGCCCTGTCCTCTCTGGGTCCCTGGATGCCACCTGATGATGAATGGAGAACAATTAGCTCCACCCGCCACTGCACTGGATTCGCCCCTGCCCTCTCCATCTCGCAAAAATGAGGCCGTCAAACTGGGGAACATCATCAAGCTGGGCACCAACAGGCAAACCAAAATATCCACTATGGATGTATAAAACCACACATTTCCAAAGTGGACTAGACTGTAGATAGTCAACAAACATGATGTATAATTAGGCTTGTCCTGGGTTCACATGACTGCATTCGGACACATTTCTTAGAGGCAAAAATATACAAAACAGTTGATTCAGCAATCTTTAAATTATCATCTTTGTCAGTGAGTATGGCCTTGTGGGCAGTGCACGGACATACAGCACAGATGCAATTTCGGCAACCCAAGTTTGAGTCCCAGCTTGTGGTCTTTTCCCAGTCTCACCCCTTATTTCGCACTTTGCATCCTGTCAAATCTCTATACTACCCTAAACACCAGATTTTTTTTAATTAAATTAAATAAATAAATAAACTTATAAAATTTAAATATTTATTAAATATGTATTAAAATCAAATAAAATAATAGATTAGGAACGAGGTCGGCTGAGCAAATTATGACCTAATTTATTTATTTATTTAACATAAAATCTAATACATATTGCTTAAAATCTGGATAACTTAGTTGGTTGTTGGACTAGGTAACCTTCATAACCGATTCCTAGAAGGTACCATGGCTTTTAACTGTTTACATTTTAAATTTAGTGTACCATTACACCAGACAGTTCAAAATGACACCCAGTTATTACTTCTATTACTTATGAATGTGCTGAGATGCCATCTATAGTGTGTGCATGTAGACGTACTCAATTTCAAAATTTTCCTTGAGGAATGCACTTCTCAAAAGGATATAAATGGCAATGGCATTCCTCCACTTCAGAGACAAACATCAATACATGCTCATAATTCATTCATAAACCCTCTTCTTGGAAGCTGCTTTCCTTGTTTACACAGCACAGGTTCGGTGTTTCTTCTTCGTGAGCCGAGCTACAAATGAGTTTCTCATCGAGTAAGCCAAGTTAGGCTTGTGGGTGGTTTGAAAGAGGTTAGTGACAGCACAAACATGTATTCCCCAGAGCACCCTGAATGCTTGTAGACACATGGTTAATAAAGCACACCGCTATGTTTAGGCCAAAACATTATGGAGAAAAAACCCAACCCCAAAAGACTACTTTCAAAACTACTTTCTACCAAGCATCTTGCTGTATTTAGATGACCTAGCATTAGCACCCACCGAACAACCCATTTTATTAAGTGTAGGAAGTTTTCATCTATTGCAGAGTCAAACAAATAACTTAGACTGATCACCAGGCGATTTTTTTCAAGATAAAGAAGGTAAAGTGATAACTGAGAACAAAGTGAGAGGTGAAAGGGAGCGACACACAACCCTGCTTGGTGTGACAGACGATGAGCCATAGAAGTGAGACACAGGGGACTTACGGACCACACTTACCACCATCACGCGTATCCACTCAAAGTGCCAGGAAGCCAAAATATCCGCAAGGATATGGCTTTCCGGCAGCCGGCCATCCTGGGAGGGGACTGAGCTCGGCACCTTGTGGACCAAAATAAATTGAGATCTTTTAAAGCAGGGCTACAAATAGTTAGACAAAAAATAAAAATAATTGGTGGCTACTAAGATGGCTTAGGAACCTTGACAGAAAAAGAAATCCACTTGATATAAAGGCAAAACAGGGAAATTAAACAATGAAGCTATTTTACACAACAAGACAATGCCCTGAGTGTGTGTGAAGGATTTTCTAATCTCTCTTTATTAGCCAAACATGATTAAAATGCAGTTCCTAGGAGCATCTCTCCCCTAAATAAGAAGAAAAGGAAAGAAAAGCCAAGAAGACAAAAGCATCTTTTACAGCATGAAGCTTTTCATCTTTTAGAGGCGCTTAGAAGAAAAGGAGCAGGAGAAGCACAAACATTCTCTCTTTCTCTCTGTATTCTCCTTAGCACTGAAGAAAGCCACGTTACCTGAGGATATGCATCGCGTATCACAAGCCCAATAGCCCCAGAACAAGTTTTCAGTCACAGTTTTTCAAAGTAATAAAAATAATTCCAAGCATACTCTTTAGTCCAATTACATACTGCCATGTAGCTATCGCCCAGATCAACCCCCTGCCTCTGCTCGACTGGGTGTAACCCTCTGTGTGTTATCTACAGATAAGGCTCGCTTGTAATGCTAGATTCTAGCGGACATTAATGTGCATGTACCGGGATCAGATTGTCAGCTTTTCACTGTGCAGAGAGGTTAGCTTATGTTTCTCGCTGCTAAAGTGGCAGGGTTTTTTGTTGTTGTTGTTGTTGTTTTCAAAATATTACTGTTTTCACTGCATTTTTTGATCAAATAAATGCAGCCTTGGTGAGCAAAAGAGTCTTTAAAGACTCTTTTAATTAATTAAAAAATAAACTGACAACCCCAAACTTTTGAATGGTAATACACATACTATTTAACTGTTGACATGTTTAACTACCTGAATTATACTCGCATAACACTTATCCTATGGCACAGATAAAGTTAACTTCATCGCCCCCTTGAGTTCTGAAGTTTCTTACCACCACAGTTTGTCTGCATGCTTGACCAACCCTTACCAAAAAGTAGTATACTTCAAGTTTATTTTATTAAGTATACTTAAGTAAAGTTCAAGTATATTTTTAAGTATACTTTATGTAGGTATAAGTATACTTAAGTATACTTTAAGTATACAAATATCAGTGTTCTAGTAGTATACTTATAAGTGTACTGTTTCAATACTCCTTGGGACTAAATTTGCCCACTTTCTAGTATATAAAAATATACTTTTAAGTATACTGTAAGTATAACAGTAGCAAACTTTGAGTACACAACTAGTTTACTTCTATGTTTGTAGTTTTTTACTGCAATTATACTAAAAGTGAACGTATAGGTATACTGATAGTTTACTAATTAAATACTTAAATACACTTTGAAGTATAGTCTCAGTAAACTACTAGTTTAGAAGTTTTATACTGCAAGTATACTCATAGGTTTTCTTTAAGTGAACTTTACATCATATTTTAAGTATACTTCTATGTCCCTATTTAGGTTTTAATTTGTATATATTTTGTTATATGAATATCTGAACATACAAAACATACAAAGAAAGAACAGTATATCTGCTTGTAAACAAAAACATTTTATTCTAGCTATGCATTCTTTTTTTAAATACTTTAATATGGGTAAGTTTCATAAAAAATAAAGAAATACCATTGAACAAAGAGCTGTAAAAAGACTATGAATTGGATTCAGAATGATAATCAAAACATAGATGGAGTCAACACCCCAAAGCTTGATTGTAATTATTACCTCTTCATCGGTCGACATTTTATTCCATAAAGTTAGAGTTTTAATGCTGTTTCATGTCAATTGATCGTGTTAGATTACATGTGTTAGTATCTGTTGTTTCTTTTTTCTTCTTCACTTGTGTTTTTTTGGAAATTCTGTACAGAAGATGCGTACTAGCACCCTCTACCATATAACAACGAAAACACGGATTCTAGGAGCGCAATTATAGCTCAAATATATTTAGACGTTTTGTAAGTATAAGTCAAGTATACTTAAATTAAATTTAAATTATATTTCCAATCAGTTTTTAAAGTCCATTTCTGAAAAGTACATAAAAAGTAAACTAAAAGCATACTTTCCTATTTTTGGTTTAAAAGAAGTATACTAATAGCACACTTAAATATACTACTTTTTCGTAAGGGAAGTGTCCGCGTTTGCATATTTGTGTAGTTTATATTTATAGTAAATATTGCATATTGTTGCATATGTGTTCCTGTGGCTCAGTGGTAGAGCATTGTGTTAGCAGTACAAAAGGTTGTGGGTTCAATTCCCAGGGAACACATGTTAGGTAAAAAATGTTAGCCTGAATGCACTGTAAGTTGCTTTGGACAAAAGTGTCTGCTAAATGCATAAATGTTTATTTAGCCTAAAAGCTACATTTAGTTTTCATTCCTTCACAAAACTGAGACCTTCATGGAATCCGACAAGCTTTTGACAACAAACAATATCTTGTTTTTTTCTCTTATTCTGTCACTGTTTAGCTTTACATTCATATTGAATGCTTGTTTATTTTGTAAGACGTACAGCATTCAGTTACATGCCATCTTTAATATCCAGTCGAGCAGGCAGCACAATCACACACACTTCTTAACAGCTGTTGGGCATGTAAGGAGGTGTGCGTGAGATGTGGTAAGCCTGTGAGCATGACATGATTGCAGTGTGTATCTTATCTGGGGCGGCTCCTCCTGGGGCTGTGTGTGTGTATGTGTAAGACCATTACTCCAGTGCCCAGCCATGCGTATACTCCTAATCTCAGCACTCTTTCACCCTCTCTCTTTTGCTCCCTGGAGACACTGGCACTACTGGCTGCTTCTCAGATGGAGCACTAGCGCTGATTATCCCTCTGTACTCCACCTCGGACACATGTCCGCACAACACCGGTTCTAATGATGTCACCCAAATAGCTGTACCATCAATGTGTGCAAAAAAAGAAAAAAAAATGTTGGAATAATGACCAGACAGTGATTTGGACACTCTTGTGCATGTTGCTGAAAATACATAAAAATACAAACAAACTAAAAAAACTAATTTTCTCACTCTCATGTCATTACTTTCTTCTATGGAAGACAAAACTAGATGTTTTGTGAAAATGTCCAGGCTGTTCTTTTCCATGCTAACTGGAGCCTTTAATCTTCAAAGAAACAAAATAGCACCATAAAAGTGGTCCATACAACTTCTGCGCTATATTCCAAGTCTTTTGAAGTCATACAATGTGCCTGTAAAAGAAACACATTGAAATGTATGTTGATCACTGAAATTCCTGAAAGTACTGTAGTAGTTATGTCTGATTTGTTGATGAATCGCTCTTTTAAGTAAAATCCTTTCAAATAATTTGTTGATCCAGTTAACAAAATGTTTATGAATGATTCGGTTCTTGTGCTCAACTCACTGAATGTTCACAATAGTTCATCGGTGGACAATGACTTAATTTTTGGTCTTTGTGTATTGCTTTAGAAGACTTGGACTATAGCAAATGAGTCATCTGAACCACCTTTATGGTGCTTAGGCATCATTTTAAAGCTAAAAATCCATCGCATAGAAAAGAGTGACCAGCACATTGTTCAAAACTTCTCCTTTGGTTTCACAGAAGAAAGGAAGTCCTGCAGGTTTGTAATGACATGAGGTTGAGTAAATGTGCATAAAAAGTGAATTATTCCATTAAAAACAACACCACAGTTCATCTCAATATATTATTAGAGCAAGAAAGACTAGGTTTTCCAGCATCTGCTTTATGACAGGTGAGGAATAGCTGCATAAAAAAAAAATGAACGGTAATGAAAATAAAAAGCCTTCACAAACTTTCTTTGGGAAAGTGGGTGCACACAAGTGCGAGACAGCTGTGGCACAAGCAGAGCATTATAGTGCGTTATCGTAGAAAGCCCGATGCTAATCCTTAATTCCGCACTAGCATATCTGAGAGAGGTTTAACAATGTGAGGCACATTCATTATCACCTGGATAATTACCTGCCATTCTCCCTGTGTGTTTACATGTGTTTGGCGGAGCAGGTGTTAAAATATTTTGGCTGTTATCGCCGGGGTTGCTGATGAATTTGTTGGAGTCGGTGAGCTCTCCAGAGAGCTATTCAGCACTGTAAACACACACATGTACACATTCACATGCACACACACTGGCACTAGCCTTGAAATGTGTGTGGCAAGCATACGGCTTACACAGTTGATGTACTCAGCATGTTTTTGCATACAAGGCCATCCAAATTTTGTTTAACCCTAAAATTCATTGCCTGAAAAAGTGTTGGAAATAGTTCTTTGGAACTGTTCATTTCTGTTCTTATTGTGGAATATTGGTGTACTTTATAAAAAGAACTGCATGTCTTCGGAATCTATCATCTAATGTAATAACTTGCTCTTACTCAGAAATTATTTTTCTTTTTCCACTGACGTCAATCTGAAAGTAGCAACAGGAGATCGTTCCATTCCCAAACTCATGTTGAAGACCTGCTAGCTTGAAGTTTTGCACTTTTAAGAAGCTGGGATATTGAAGAGGTCATAGCTGTACTCGAGGCATTCCACTTTTCAACACTCTTACAATCTGAAGCAACACAAAATGGCTGGCATTCATTTAAATGTTTTAGTAAATTTACTCAATGTTGTTAATTGCTAATGTTAATTTAGTGGAGAAAGTGTTAATTTTTATTTTTATTGTGTAACTTTTTTTAAGTAAAATGACAAAACTATAAACAATTTCAATGCAATTAGCTTTTGTTAGTAAATTGCAGAGTAGCAAACTACTTTTTTAAAAGGGAAACGTTCTATAAATTATGAGCTTCAAAGCAGCTTCTTCAACAATGTCAGACCTGCCAACCTTGAGTACCATCAGTGTGGTGGGCGGCTGGGGGGGGATTGATGTTATGTGGAGTGGGGGTAAACAGTTTACTGTAACTGTTAACCATAACCGTTTAGTTAATTTTTGCTATTTTTTTTCATGCTATTTAAAAAAGAAAAAACGAAAAGAAAAGAAGAAAAACTCCAGTACACTTTTGTATAAGGCTGGGCGATATGAGCAAAAATTCCTATCTCTGTATTTTTTGGCTGATTTGCGATATACTGTATGGGAGCCTATATCTCGGTATTTTGTATTTGGATTAAACAAATAAAGTGAATGTAAGCATGTAGGCATATATTATGTGCAAAAAAGGGTTAAAATCACATTACATTCTAACAGTGTAACACTGCAATCTAAAAACAAAAATGATCCTTTTAAAGTAGAAGTTAGTAAATTAAAAAATGAAAATAATAAAAAGCACAGACTGAGTAAAAAGACTATTTTGTTTACCCCATTAAACTTTACAGTTAGTGCTATCATACAAATACAATTACTTGTAGGTTTAAAATTCGGCATGTCACATTTATTGTGTAACTACAAATATCTCAGCAAAATGTATATTAGTGAGTTATTGCACTCCTATTTCATTGCGCTTAGTCTGTTTGGGGCGCATGCACACGGCTGCGCTCGTTCTAAATGAAGTCTTTGGAGTTATATGGAGCAGTTTACAAAGGCCAATTTCTGGTACCAGCCGTCTTTCCATGGGGTGGATCTGTCTGCGCTGAGAGGAGCTGCAGTAGATGAGTTTAGCGGAGAATCACAAAGCAAAAACTCATGCACTTCTGACAGCAAATTGGAAATATTTCCATGGCTTTTTTAAACATTTACAGCTGGAGAATATACCTGTGAAATGCAAGTTATGCATTAAGGAAAACAGCACATCTCAAACACATTAAACAGCGCATCTCTGTCAGCCTCACATGCAGCCTTTCTGTCAGAGCATCTGACGGGGTGAGCGCCAGCCGCTTCAAACTGAAACTATAAACTATAGTCTACTAGGAGAGAAATAAAACGCAGAAATTATTTAAATGCAAAACAAAACAAGCAAAAAAAAAAAAAAATACTCTTCGTCTTTTTCTGCTGCTTGTTTTGAATACTGTGCGTGGACATAGGCATCAGTAGATTTTTGCGTAGTTTAGAGTGACAAATCGTACCAGCGTACTTTGAGGTATAAATGCGTAGCCGCTACGCAAAATGCGTACAGGTTGGCAGGTCTGCAATGTGTATCACATAGCCAGGTGCAAAAATCCCCCATTTTAAAACACTTTTACAGTGTCACTTGCACTAACTTTGCTTTCACCTGATCTTCCTCTCTTTTTCTCCCTCCCTCCCTGTTTCTTGTTTTGGAACCAATTGCCTACTTGGGCAAAACAACTGAGCCGTCTCCATCAATTAGCCTTGACTTTGGATTTCATTAAGAATAATTGACTAATATCTGCAGTGAGTCTGAAGAAAGACACCTTTAACTATCACAAAACAGTTTGTTAAGTAAGAACACGTGTCTTGGCTCATACTACGCCTGCAAGAGGTAACCAGTCCAATGCAAAACAGGTGCCTGCCATGTAATACTCCATTTAGCCCCTGGAGCAAAGGTTATCCAACTAATAGCTTTCTAGTGGAGACTAAGGAAGAGCTAAGCCTGGCCTAAACATCTGGGATATATTGCACACACTTGCAACATATGCTTCAGGTTCAATTAAAATGAGGCCTTGGCACATTTATCCATTTTTTTCTTCCTTCATCCAGTAAAAGTGGGCCTTCCCTGATATTTTACTTTTTGAACAAACAAAGGAGGTAATGAGAGTGTGTGGAGAAATGCAAACTATTGAGGAGGAACTAAAAGTATGCATTTCATTCAGTTTCTTTTAAAATAACAAACCACTTTTTCTAGCGTTGTAGCCTGACAAGATTCTGCATCATGGTATTTGTTTCATTACATTGCTTTTGTGAAGCCTCTGTTATCTGTAGCATTGTTAATTCTGATTCATTTTAATGAAACAGTTCAAAATACATAATATTTGACAAATAAACTGTTACGAATAAAAACTTAATTGATCAATAATTGATTCACTGTTTTAAGATAAATATTTACTGAAATGCTTTCATTTATTTGTGTTTTCTAGTTCATGAATAAATAAATATTGCAATTGATTTCAATTTAATTCTGTCATTCTAATTAGTTTTTGCTCCCAAAAAAAATTTAATAGAGCGCAACACAGAGAGTCCAGCAAATCATACAAATATTGTTCAAAAGCAAAAAAACAGTACTTGAAAACTGCTGAAAACCCCCCCAAAACAACTGTGTACTAAATGTCACATTAACAAACTATGTACGTATACTATGAAGCATTGAGAATAACACAATCAGATTTTATTTACGGTACAACAAAATTCTTAAATCATATATATTTAATAATAAATATATTAAAGTTTTTTGGTGTAACTTCTTGTGTCGCTTAAAATATATATACTGTACATATACATTGACTACATTTTTAGTACTTTTATCATACTTGAACTTTTTGACCTACCTGTAGTAATCCCAAGCTAGTCTAATAATTCAAAATAGCCTCCGCAACATTAACGCAAACTCTAATTTAAACTATGTAATCATTTTCAGTTATGAAAAAAACAAAACAAAACTAAGAAAGCCTATGCAAACTAAAACTATGCAACTGGAGAGAGAGAAGGAGAAAAGACAGAGAGAGGGCATCAGAGAAGAAAAGCCTAAAACAAAGAAGTTCAAGTAGCTCTTTTCAACCTCCCAACCTCACAACTGAAGTTAATCTGGATAACAACAGACCCTTGACAACATTATTAAAGATATTCAGTTCATTCTTCTAAGACTGTCTACGTACACACACAGTAAGTATACTTTATGCTCTTTAAAAGTACACTAAGGAGACATTTGAGTAAGGTGTCAAAGGTTATGTTTTCATCTTATCTCTGCACTGCTCAAAAATGTGCTTGTTGACATTCTTGTTGACCCATTTCCAGACAAAGTACATAAGTGCTGATATTTTGATGGGCAATAACATGAATCTGCCTATTCAGAACTATTAAAATGCTTCCTTGTGAATGCAGCTCGGGCATTTGGCCTGTGGTCATTTGAATGCTATTAATTGCACTTCAAAGGCCTTGAGAAATATTAGAAGCTCAACATACAGAATCTGAAGCCAAGTTTATTTATGCCTATGCGGTTCCTCTTTATTCTGGGAAGAACGGAAACATGTAGTTCAACTCTGTAGACTTAAGGTGCTTGCAGTTCTGACAGATTAGCTTTGGACCTAGACTCTATGAAAAGGGGCCTAAAGCATTAAATACACAAAAAAAAACAATGACCTACTGGTATTTGAGTGAGGTCAAACATAATAACTACTACGATTTCATTACATTTCACTTTAGAAAAGAGCATTTGAGCATTAAATATACATCTGTGTTAGAATACATGTTTGTGAGTGGCACCCATAATTACCTTGTCATCTCTGTCAAAGTCTTCCTCCTCGTCCTCCAGCAAATCCTCCACAGCTTGCTGCGCATTGTGAAGAGCAGAACAAAAGAGAGCAAAAAAAAAAGAAGAGAAAAAAAACACAAAGAGAAAATCAATTTCACAAGTACACTTCGGAACATCTCCACATCTTCAAATGAAAACAAATGAGAGCACATAGTCCTCAGTTAGAAAGCAAACCCTCCGAGTCTGACCTCAGTTTCTAAAGTCATCAGTTGTGTCCTCTTGTCCATAAGGTTAAAACCTCAATAGAGTCTTTGGCAAAGGGAGGCTGATGACATAGAGCGTTAACTATGTGCTTCAGTGGACCAGATCCAGGCCAACAATGGTCCCTTCAAAACCCCTTCAGGTTTTCATACTTAACTCAAGCACACAAAGACTTGTATGCCCATGACCTCGAGAAATGCTGCTTGCTACTCGATTCAACCAGAAGAACATGTGAACACAGACCAGCAAAAATGATGAAAAGAGTCATGCTGAGAATATTGAGAGAAAGATAGAGGGCAAGGAATCAACAAATGTTTAGTTAAATTTTCAAAAAATTTGCAGGCTATTACTATTGTTCATACAATAAGCTGTTGTTGTTGTTGTTTTTCATTCTCTGAACATCCACACTTTTTTATCTAGCAAAGTGCTCAAATTGTATATTATACTATAAATAGTTTTTTTTTTTAAATATGTATACAAAAATATGTACAATATTATTAATTATTACACCCAGCCATACTGTCTCTACAGACCAGAATATCACAGAGACTTAGAGGTGGGCTCTTCCAGTTTAGACTCGTAAGCAACCACTTCATAAACCTTAGAGAACATCATAGCAACCACTTAACAACACTCTAGAAGTCACCGTAGCAACATGCTCACAACCACTCAGAACAACCTTAGCAACAGCAACGCCACCTAACAAGGACACACAACATCATAGCCGTGGGTTTGTACAGAAAATCACTCTTTACATTTTTGCAGTTCTGAAAGGGATCAAATTAAACCAACTAGTGAAATAATATTCACGCCACTTTCATTTGTTCGTGGGAAACTGCAATCGCTGATAGAAAGAGTTGTTTATAGAATCTAAAATATGCCACATATGTTTTACTCTCACAGACAGAAAAAAAAAATCCTTCCTGTGTGAGCCAGTAATTTGGCAGCATTAATTATTCATATACATTATTGGCTTGTTAATCAGAACTGTACACACCAAAATAATCAGACAATATGTTGGCACACAAATAAAGAGTCTCGATCTCGGTCAACTGAAAACATTATATTTGGCCTCAGTGGCTCACGGGAGCCCAGAGGAGCTTGTATCACATGTCTGTGTTTGTTGCCGGAGGAATAAAAAGACACAGTTCATTATTTATCTTTGTGTAGTTCCTCCTGTCAATCCCGCATTAAAGCTTAGAGGTCATGTGTGTGCTATTTACATAGGACAACTCGGGCATCTGAAAACACCTAAAAGCTATCAGGAGAGGAATACATCTTCTTTTTGATGATTTTTTTTTCTGGCTCCATGCATTTCATCAATATTTTGTGACATCCAAAAATTGTTACTTAGCAAACAATAGCTTTTGTTCCTTTGTTTTGTCTAAAAGAGAGAGTGTATGGCTGCTATAAGCCTCTTATGTAAATGCAGCCTGCGCCAGAAACAAAAGGAGGGTTCAGGATAGATACACGCAGTGTTGTGAGGAGACTAGCGATGGTGTTTTGAACTAGCCTAATAGCACACGGATTGACTAGAAGAGCGATGCTGCTCTGGCACTGGGTTAGCCTGGGGTCATACGCTGGGTAAAGGAACTTGGAGGAAGTCGAACTTCAAGAAAACCCGTGGTAGCATGAACTCAAAAGTTTGGCAGTCAATATGTCTCACTTGCAGACAGAAATTCAGACTAAAATAGCATCACAGCCAGACTTTTAGTCCATTGTTTGGCCTTTCGGTTAGCAACGGCACCATCTCCAGACCAGCGCCGTGACATCCATCCTGGCAAGTTAATGCACTTTCTCTTGCCTTCTGCCATCAGTGAAGGAAGAACCCTGCTATCTGAGCTTTTAATTCTAACCTTCCCTGTGACAGGTGCGCTGGGAATAGACGCCCTAGCTAGACAAGCCATCCAACATGAAGATATGCACTTTCATTTTTTTCCCTGCCTCTCAGCTCTTGAGCTCTCCCCTCCTCCAGCTCTTCTTTGAAATGTGAGACATCTCTAGCGTCTCCAGCTGCTAAGGGGCTGGCCCTGCTTTGTATGCTGCGTGTGGACCAGAGGCCCGGGAGAGCCCAGGCCTGGAAGGCTGATAAGGGCTCTCGCCGGAGCACATCGAGCCCAAACAGCCTCTTCACAGGCTGTCAGAGCCCTACTGGTCAGAGGGAGGGCTTGATATTTTGCCAGCACTGGCTGACTGTGGTCTGACCTTTGCAGGGGCTCAAGTCAGAGAGTACAACTGTTGGTGCTCGGAGAAACTCTGCCGGTTCTGTTTGGGCATAGTATTACGTTTCAATAAAAGTGGTCACGATTCAAATATGAGGACAATGGGCAAAATAATTGCTGGGATGTGTGGGAGAGGGACAGAGCAGTCAGTACATCTCTTTGGGGCTGAGTTGTACGGGGCACACAGACCGGCAAGAGGACGCGCCAGGGTCGTGCGTATCCAGAAGCCACGGGAGTCAACGGTGTTGTCAGTCCCACGGCTCAAGCTCTACTGTAATCTGCAGCAGCCCTGAACCCACAGGACCCAGAAAAACACTCTGGCTTTCTGTTCCGTAAATAAAACCCCAGCTTCCCGAGACAAGCCTGTGTCAACAATGGCAGCAGCAGCTGTGACAAAAATCACACAGCGCTGCAGTGTTGTTAGCAAAATCACGGGTACAAAAGTTCACAAAGACGAAGTTCAGGAGCTGCCAAAGTTGCTCCCCGCCTCGCCTCCAACCTCGTCTGCAAGCCGTGGTGGCACGGGGGAAATCAGCAGGGCAACAAACGCTGCCAGTTCAAAGTGACGTGACCTTTTGATTTTGTCACCTGTCAGGGGCTGGCACGGAGGAGCGGAGACGTGTCTGCCAGGCGCGGGTGAAGCGCTGTCTCGCTAACGGGGGCACGGCGCTGGAAGAGGTAGTACCACTGAGGTGGATTAAAGGCCTAGAGCACCTCTCGACTCTTCTTCTCACTCTTCCTCATCCTCTCCCGGCCCTGCCATCACACTTCTTGCCTTTTTGTTGTCCCTGTTGAGCCTGCAGCTGAAACATCAGCCTGAGAGTAAGACAAGCTCTTCCATGAAGCGCCTCTAGGAGCATGGCTGGCAGACAGACTCTCGCTCTGGTTCTCTTTATGTTGTCGTTTCGTGATTGACACTGGAGGTGGGCTTGACAGGCCTTCGTCTCCCCCCACAGCAGCCCACCTGTACCAGCGTATCCTTTATTCATGAAGCTCCATCCAGGCTGTTTGTTTTTCAAATTACACACACTGGAAGAAAAAGACAAAACACTACTCAAACCAGACAAAACAAAAGGTGGGGAAAAGTTTATTTGCTAACGCTTTCTGTGACATGCAAAACTCTGTTATTAAATACTGTTAGTAGTCAAGAAATAAACAAACAGACTAAGAACAAACAGTTATAGGTTTGATTTTGTCAGTCTTTATATATTTACAAAAAGATTAAACTAAAGGTGAAGGGTAATTTATTCACCACTGTGCAGCATCAAATGAAATTACAAAAATAACTGTTTACAAACTGGTCTCCCAAACACGTCTACTGGCCTGTCTCGTTCAGAAAACAAGAAATCCCACCCTCCAATCATGGCATTAGTTGAGCCAGACGTTTACATGATGGATCACTCTAACAAATACAGCAGTTCATGCTTGTTGAAAAGTCTTTGCATTGGATAAAAAAAATTGTTTAACATTTACATTTTTCACACATTTCACATTCAAAGTTTGCATGAAAGCCCATCTAATTTTTAAATGCATGTTATTGATCTTATTGTAAATGATTAATTAATTAATATGTTTCAATTTTATTTACCTTATTTTATAATCAAAATGTCATAATTGGATCTTCTGGTCAAACATCAGACTTCTCTTTAGTGATATATGCCGGACTTTTCCAATCATTTTCCAATAATCCATTTTACTCAGATGTACATCCCAACATACAAAAACGACAACAACAACAACAACAACAAAAAAACACTACTACTACTTCCATTACATTGTGACTTTAAATGAGGGACCTTTTTCTTTATAATATCTCTTACTGTCAGATTGCTGTCAGGTGGTTACTATGGTGTTCACCGTGGTTGGTAGGTGGTTGTCTACAAACATTTTATCAACTTCCAAGTAAAAATCGTAAATCCAATCCCACTGAAAAATATCACACCTCTCCATGACAAAACACATCATTATTGCATATTTCACAAATGTTGATATTTCAGCTGACTTTTTCCCCTCAATAATAATTTTTTTAACATACAGAATCAGCATCTTATAGAATCACAAAACAATTTTTGTAAAATTAATTTAATTAGGGATGGCTGACGCGAAACTGATGTTTCGATATGGTGTTGAGATCGCGTAGCACAGATTTTTCGAAACACTGCTCCGAAGTGTGATTCGAAACACCCATGTCACGTGACTAAAGCGTTTCAAAGCATCGGGGTGTTTCACAAGTGTTTCGAGACCCGAATCTGCTTTTGATCGACAGGGTCGGGAACAAACCTCACAATCACACATCTGTCTTAACCTAACTCCCGCAAAGTATAAAAGTCTAGTTAATGCAGCAGAACAATTAATATATTTAAATAAAAATCTTTATATGTAAAAAATGCCAGTTGTGGCTTGGTGTATTTTATTAATGTCAATTTTTTCATGACCAAAATAACAAATTCACAAAGAGTTTATTCAGTTGTCAGAGAGATTACAAGAACAGAACAATAAAAACTAGTGGTGGGCCGTTATCGGCGTTAACATGCTGCGTTAACGTGAGACTCTTATCGGGCGATAAAAAAAATATCGACGTTAATCTATTCTCAAAGTTGGGTTGGGAGCTGGGTATGCAGTCCGTGTGCGTTACGTATGTGGCTGTTTAGTCCACAAACACAACATTTGTTCATTATTCTATATTTCAAACCATGTAAAAAAAAAAATAAAACATTAAAAAAATAAAAAATATATATGACTCATCACAGAACAGTAACAATCTTTCATAATCATAGACATTAGTTTAAACTTAATAAATAAGCAACATATCATTCATGCATTTGACTTCTAGGTTTGTATAATAAGCTGCTCAAACAAGCGGCAAAACATTTAAACACAACAATTAGCCTACTTTTCTTGTTGGGATATTGCAAATATTTAAAATTAAAGCACCCCTGACAGAAACAGTCGACTCTCGTGCCTTTTGCATTTAAATCTTTATTACAAGCAATCGCACGGTTCTTAATGAACTTTGTTTTTCTGCTTCCAAAAAAGTGCATAGGCCTATATCATGTTGCCTCGTTTATCTAAAGGTGCTCTTTTTCTTGTTTTAAACCTAGCCAAAAACCCATGTGTTGCGTGTATAACACAGAAGCCTTTAATTAGTATTCATTTATTGTGAAATTACTGCATTTCCATGTCAATCCATGTTAATTTTTACCGTGAACACTGCGCTGTCATTTTAATTCAGTGTATGCAGCACAGTAAAAATAGACTCGGTACGTAAACGATCGCTGCACTGCTGCAGACGCACCGCTCCTGGAACGCACTGACGGACCGCAACCGCGTGAACGCTGGAATCCGTTAACATGGGTGCGTAAAAAAAATACGCAACTGCAGACAGAGTATGTGTGAAACAGGCGTAAGGTTTTTGCACCTTGTGCAATGCGGAATTTGTTTACTGTAGGAGTTCTTGCAGTCTCAAGTACCACCTAAACGCAAAGCATCCCTGAGCTAATGCGGAAGATGCCGGGCCAAGCACTGATGTAGCACAGGGGAAGAGTAGTCGTCAAACTACTATGTTTGAGTGCAGCACAGCTCTATCAATACTAACAAGTACATCTTATTGAACATAATTTATTTTCATCACCAATTATTATAGTAGAACAGCTTTCTCAAGCAGTTTGTGATGCATTTTGGAAACAGGAGATGAGCCCCTGGTCTAATGCGCCACCTGGCTTGAGAAACCCATTCTCAAAGATTTACTTCAAATTAGCCATTTTAATCTAGATTAATCTAGATTAATTCCAAGATTACAGTGAGATTAATCTAGATTAAAAAAATGAATCTATGCCCACCACTAATAAAAACACAACTTTCAAATATTTATAATAATTATATACATGCTTCACCCGGTATTCGAACCTAAAGTGACAGGTCCTGACAACATGCCAGCCATGCACACTAACCACTCCCCCAACCCACATATATGTTATAATTTGTCAATTCGCTTAACTGATTCGTTGCCAAAGCTATTTCAGGGCAAAACTTGAAAATGACCACTAGGTGTCACCGTAGAGACGAGTGTCGAATTGTTTCGAAGACTCAGCACATTTGCTTCGACTGTTTCAGTGTTTCATGAAGCCTCACTCTGCCCACCACTAAATTGAATTAGTTTTCAACCATATCAACATTACGCCAAAAATATCAGGGGAAATATCTTATTTTGCACATTGGGGGCCTTTACGTTGAAAACCACTGATTTTGCTTAAAACCTTAAGCCCAAATATGAGGTACAGTAATGTTCACAAAAAAACAGGCTGTGAAAAAAATTAAACCTTTTAAAAAATGCCTGAAGGAAAATGGAGAAACTGCGAGTTTGCTAGAGGACACAGTGAGAGTAACCCTGACAATTAAGACCCTCTCTCCCACCACTGACAAGGTTGCCGAGAAAGAACCTCGAATGCCTAATTGTGCTTGAGCTGGTGAAAGAGACGTCACTACGTTGCTCCAGCTCTGACAGAATATGCTATAATTAACACCTTCAAAACATCTGGTAAACTGTTTTCCAGGCCAGTGAATTCAGCAGCCCGGGTCTTCTAGGGCCAGCCATGGCCTTCAATCCCCTCCATTCACACCAAGCTATGTGACGCTTGACTGAGCCTGAGCAGCCACACTGAAGCCCACCCGAATGCTTCCAGGTCTCCAAATAAAAGTAGGTGAGGGGTGGTGTTAGGGTGGTGAGCACTGCCTCTCTGCAGGAGGTGTGCAAGCCACTGACAGCTGCTGTCAGAACAGCTCTGCTAGCTGTGTCAGTGCTCCCTCACATTCAGGTTAAAATTGGTGCACTTGCACTCCCTACTAGTAGGGGGCTCTTCTGAAAGCAGTGTAGGCAGTACAGCTGCTTTGTTCAGAGAGGAAACCAAGTGCCGCTTTAGAAATCGTAGCTTTCCATCACCTGCTGATGATCGACAGGCATAGTTCAAAAGTCACATCCCTTTGTCTTGCATCTAAACCAGTGTTTATTTTTCCATTGTTTATTCGTTCTGATACAAAAACCAATACCGTGGCACTATGCAGCGGCCCAGCTAGCTAAGCTTCTGCCATTCTGTTGATTTAAAACAACAGTTTGGGAGTGTAGTCTAATGTTTAGTGCACAGCCATTCCAGATGGTAAAAAGGATCTTTAACAATAACAGGCCGTGACAGCGAGGTCAGGTATCTGGTGGAAGGGTGGCAGGCGGAGAACAGCAAAAGAATACGAGAGTCAGGGGTCAGCTGTCTGCAGGTTAAGAGTTGAGCAGACATGTCACATCTAGAGGTAACAAGTCCCTTCAAGAAATGTGACAGCTGAAAGTGGGTTCCTGTTTTCCCTCAACACACTGGGCTGTGGACATCAGGGGTACAACAAACAAGGGATAATATACGGTCAGTCTGAAGAAGGTTGATTTGCAATAATAACCGGCTATTATTTTGCGATAATGACAGCTTCTTACCGAAAAAATAAAGGCCATGAAATATTGATTTTACCTGAAATTACTTTATTATTTGAGAAGGGGCTGCAATACTACGTGAACCTATGTATGCAGAATTATTATTATAATAAGTATGTCCCACAACCCTAAATGTAATATATATAATATATATATATATATTAATATATATATATATATAGTGGCTGTGGTCAATAGTTTATTGTATATTTATAAAATGTGATTAACTGAGGCTAAAAAAGTATAAAAAATAATGTATGTGTAATATGCCAACAATATATTAAAAGCAAAAAAATTTTAAAAAATGTCAAAAAAAGTATACAAAAAAAGTATACAGAGAGAGAGAGAGAGAGAGAGAGAGAGAGAGAATATGTCTGTAAGAATTCTTCTGTGCAGCTTATGTTCATACCTAGAGTCTCACTTTTACCTTCCTTTTCTGCGCGTGCAGGATATTTGAGCATGACACATGCTGGCCCACATTACAAAAACATGCGATGATGATAGTCAGATGTCATACAAACACTTGGAAAAGTTTCATAGAATGTAGGCTGGACAGCATCTCCGTTTCTCATTTCTGTCTGTCTCAGTAACAAAAAAACAAAAACAAAGAAAAAAACAGCTTGGACTGTTGGAGTGCCGCCGCCTGCATTTATGTGTCAGCAGGTTTAGTGCAGAGCTACAGTTAAGAGTTACCTGAAATGACATCCTGCCAGGCACAGGGAGCCTGGCATCTCTACTGTAGTGATAAAAGCATGAATGGGACACTTCCACTGGAGGAATATTAGTCCTTTCCAAAGTACATCAGTCCTCTGAGTGTGTATTTATAAAAATAAAGCACAAATTGTAAACTCAGAAAGCATGGGTTTATCTAAACTGCTGCATCGCTTTCAGATAACAAGCTAGCAGCCAACAGACAGCTTTATATATATATACACACTCTATACACATATATATATACATACACACACACATACATATATATATAAAACAGCTTATATAGGAAGTGACAAAATACTCACACAGACACACAACACACACACACACACACACACACCTAAATTCCTTCCCCTAGAAGTGAAATAAAGAGAAGCACAGGGACAGTAGTAGTCATTAGCTCACCTAAATCCTTCCCCTGAGGCTAATAGTAAAGCACAGGTGCATGTGTGCCAGCTCAGGCTGTCAGTGAGTGTTGTGGCTGTGGAAAGCATGTGTGTGTGTGTGTGTTTACTGTTTCTGAACTCTCTTGCTCTCACCAGCCCGTGTGTTGTGGTTACAGTCGTCAAAATGCAGAACAATGGCCAGAGGAGATGTGGAGGGAGGAATAACAGGTTAAAGGCATTACCTCGGACTCCAGCCCTCTCGTGTGTTTTAAATCCACAGGTCCTGACAGAATTACCTTTGACCCATTACCTAGTGCTGAATCCCTAACTTCTGACCCAACTGGCTTAAAACAATGAAAGAAAACACACACACACACACACACACACACACACACACACACACACACACACACACACACATACTTCACTAAATCATCAAGCTCATTACACATAAAAAGTACAATATATTATTCAAATACATCATAAAGTATTGTGTGTGTTATGATAAACCAGTTTTGCTTATTTAACATATTTACCATGATTATCGGAACATGCAATCCCATTACATATATTATAGTATAAATATAACATAAACCCATAAATATATGATTAAACATTTACCACCATAGTTTAAATAAAAAATACTGATTTTCCATGTTATCTATGCATAAAACTATATTTATTTTGTTTTATTTCTTTTTAAATTATTGGTTTGTTTCTAAAAACACAAGGAAAACATGTATCAGTATTGACATGGTAAATAATCCATACACAGATAAGCCCACATAAATGAATAACAGAGCTCTGATGAGATTTTGCGAACAATGTCGCCATCTACAGGACAACATAATTATCGTACAGACACTTTCTAAAGGTCCTTCGGTTCTTGCTATTTAACACCTCTTCTCTTTGCAAAAAAAAAATAAAATATTTAATAAATAAAAATAAAACATTTTTTCAGAGAGTGTCTTAAAAAGTATGATATTTAAAATATATATATATCAGGGACTCTATAATAGTGAAACTTTTATTGCCTATATTCAGGACACTCAAAAAATGTAGTTCATATGCTTGTCCCATTTACTCAAAGGATATCCTAGATATTTCAGATATATATAATGGGACTATTCCTGCTAAAAACGTATGTACACCCTGAAACAGTGGTCTACAATTAATTTATTATCTACCTTGGGTGGTGAAGATTTTATTCAAGTCCAAAGCTTTTGTTCACTTACAAGAAGTTCTCAAAGTCCAACAAAAAAAAAAAATCTACACTGATATAAAATTGATTCCCTTCAATTAACTTCCAAGGTGAGCTCTCTTTATACCTTTGTTGCACTGATTCTTTAAGCTCGCACATTCAGTCAAACAGCAGCTTAAAACGACACAAAAGACAACAAAATCAAAGCATAACTGTAATGTAATTGCTGCAGAGCATTTTGACACTTTCTAAATATACGCATGCATGATGTAAAAAAAAAAAAAATGTCCTCTTCAGAATGACACTGTGCTGACACTTTTTAATTAAAATATTTAAATAAATAAACAGTTTGGAGTGCCACTCAGAAATGCTTGAGATCCCACCTGTTCCGTACTTAGAAAAACAATCATTTTCAAAAGTTTTCTGAATTTCAAAAGTGCTGAATGAAACAAAATATTTGGAATTCAAACAGGTTTTAATACTCAAAAAAAATATTAAATACAGAAAGTGGAGAGGGTGCTTTTAAATGTACTAGATACAAATAAAGGTGCAGGTGAGTGTGTGACAGAACTCACCACATCTCCCTGTCTCGTGTCCTTCCCTGAAGCAATGAGAAAGTAGTTCCAGGCTAGAAGCATCAGGAGAAGCAGCGGCAACATATAGAGCTCAAAATTCCACACGACCACAACGAAAAGCTGCAGAAAGAGAGAACAAAATGAATGAACAAACAAAAGGAAAGAATATTGCTCTGAAGATGCATTAGAAAACACATCAACATGTTTTTCAAAAACAAATTCTAAAGAACAAAAAGACCAACATTTGTGATTTATTGTACCTTTTTATATTTTTTGGAAAACTGTTAGAAAATCAAAATTTTCTAATCTCTAAATTTAATTTCTTCATATCTAAATTCGTTTTTTATTGGATACCTTTAGAACACCTGACAACCAGGAATACATAACAGTAACACAATGATTATTTTTCACAATCTGTCATGTGTGAGCACAGATGATGCTTTTAAAGTCTTTCAGTGAGAAAACGCAATGAATGAGTCAATCATCTGCAACAAAATCTCATTCTCCTTAAATAAAATTATAAAGGCTCAAAACTAAGGCTCAAAAATAAGGCAAAATACCAGTTTCTGGTCTAACGCCATAGTAAATGTGACCCTATACTGCTATAACTGACATTATATATTGTAATATTATTGTGTAAGTATTCAAGTTTTAGAAGTTCTGTAAAATAAAAACAAACATCCTCATACAGTATATGAAATGCGCTTACACCACACATCCACAGACAGGCTATAATATTCATAAATGCACCCCACAAAGACCTCGCTAGATTTGAAAAGTTTACATAACATTAAATTACACCGGATCGAACATGCCCACAAACACTCATGCAGAGCAGTGGAAAATCTCTGAATCTTGCAGTAACAGGTCAGATGTATTTCTGTGCCCTTCACGCTATACATTACAGCTGTTGTCTCACGCGCACACACTGAACATTGAGGGTGAAAAAAGACATAAATTAGGCACCTCTAAGATGCATAATATATATGTGATATCAATACTGGTTCAAATGTTATCTTTAAATGACCTCTCACAATTTTAATATTAAAACTTTACGTTTTGAAGAAATGAATTTGCCACATTTAAATGAAGCAGAAAACAATGGATCAATACAAGTAAAAATGTAAATCATGCATTTAGCAATCAAGTATTTATACAACATAGCAATAAAGTAAAGTATAAATTATGCAATAAAGTAACTAATCTGAGAATTTGCATACAGGAAAATATGTAATATGCATAAGCTGCCGACAGAAAAACACTGCCCAAGGAAGAAAAAAAAAAAATCTGTAACATTTGGTATTTTAGTACCTGCTCCAATAAAGCAAACACATTTCTTGCAAAATTCAGCAAAACATCTGCAGTATGTCCCATTAATTAGAGCAAAAATATTTTTCATACAAAGTCATTTGAATTTCCTCACATTGAATTAATATCTTCCATCTGTGCATTCATAAAATCATAATGACTTAATTTGGTATTGAAAATATTTAAATTATAACAGATCAGCCTTTAACATACTTGGACAGATTCTCTTCTATTTTTTGGCCCCTGACTCAGTTAATACATTTTTAAATGGCAAAATACACTCTTTGGAGTTTAAAACCGCGCTAAAAGAGTCATGCATGAATCAGTCGCTCACAAAGAAAATCTATTTCTTTGTGTCTACTGCGCAGCGTCCATCTTGGTTTCATATGCCTTAACCTGTCACTGGATGCCATTCTTAAGTTTGGTTATTGTAGCTGAGGGCCAAAGTCTGATTGACAGCTGATGTTAGCCGACACCTCTCCTGCTTGGAAGTGACCCTTCTCTTTTTCACACAACCCAGCAGCCAAGAGAGAGATGCCCAGAGTTCTGGGGCCATTCTTCCAGCCCAGACACTCATATCACCCCCGGTCCCACCCGCAGAGAGCCCTCCTCAGGGAGAGAAGGGCCATGGACCCCGAAAAGCAAACTAAAGGGGAAGAGAAAGGTTCGGGTGAAAGAGAGGAAAGAGAGTAACCGAATCTGCAAACACGCGACAAGAGGCTTTGTCAGAGCGCATCCAGGTATTCAGCGTTCAGTTCTCTGGCTTTGGCGGCCATTCCGGAGCCACAGCGTTCAATTTCCCGTTCCCCCCGTGTGAGTTCCTATACTTCAGAGCCGCGATGTACTGCTCAGGGCATGTACAGTAACCTTTCCACCTGCACAGATCCCGTATTACAATGATTCAGCGAGCCTCAGGTCCAACAGTAACCTAATACAGACCATGACATCTATTCATTAAATGGCATCTGAAATGTAATTTCCTGTCAGTCCATTAATCTACAAAAAGCACCACAAGAAATCCACAAATCATTATTGCTGTTACCATCAATATCTGTTAGAATTTAACTTTGATTCGGTTTAATATAACAGGAAACAAGGAGTCTTGTCAAAGAGGAGGACATTACAGGTGATACGGGAGACAAAGATGTCTTTCTTTTACTCAAGTAGAAGAAAATGCTTACATCTATTGCTTAAATTATTACATTTGTTCTAAAATTAGGGTATGTTAGAATAAAAAAAAATGAGTTTTACGCATGGAATTAATAGAAAAGAACTAAATCTGAAGCAAGAAGCATTTTCTTTCACTTCCCTAATGAATTTCACTAAACAGAATATCAAACTAAGTGACATTAGCATTTGCATAAACGCTACATCCACCTCTAACATCAAGTAGCAAGTAAATTTGATTTCATTTTAAATATCTATTTGATTTTATCCAAGCGGAAGCACTTGAGATTAAGTCCCTTAACAAAAGCCGTTGCTCTGGGAGAACGATCTGAATCGGCCAAGTGTTTTTCAGCATATCGCTGGATTTTTGGAATGGAGGACGGACACGTTTTGGCAGCCAATTTCAATATCATTTTGGCACTTTGTGCCGTGGAGTGCAGGCTTGAGCACTTCAGAGCAGGCATTTGAGAATTAACACATTAAAAGTGTGTTACCAACACAGCCTACAACAGCCCCTGTACTTGGACTTCAGAAATTAAGTCATCACATTGTGTTGATTATTTTAAATAGTGCCAATGGTGGGTAGAAATATGCCAAATGAGAGGCTGATTATGGACGTCAATAACTCATCTGCTTTTTGGCTGGAGTGGTTAGGTGGGGATGTTTGGATTGAGTGATGCCACACTGCCATCTTCTGGCATATCATGAAACACTTTTATTCTTCAGACCCAGTATGATTTGATCTAAATCTAATTAGAAATTTATTGAAAAAGAGCAACCTTAAAATATGTGCTAAATCATTAAGTCTTCACTATTGGCTGGTGATTAGAACAGTTTATGTCAGCTTTCAAAATTTTCAGCTATAAACATCTTACGGTCTATCAACAAAATCTGTGGAAATTCATTTATAAACTATAATAATTAACAGAATAAATAATAATAATAATTAAAATTAATTTTCAACAGAACATAATTCCAGTCACTTTAATTATATTATATTATTATGTGGCTTTTATTGTACTTTTATATTTATTTATTTTATATTAATTTATTATGTACTTTTATATTTATTGAATTTTTTTTTTAAATATAAAAGTTATATTTTTATTGAGTTTTATTGAGTTTAAAACAATTTCTGGTGTTTTATTAAATGATTAAGCTGCATTTAAATGAATAAAAAAATAAAAAGAATAAATAAAAGCATTCTCTGACCCGTCGGCTGACAGGTGACTTGAAGCAGAAAGGTGCCACCTTGTAGCACTCACCGGGTTGTAATCGTGAAGACACAAAAACAAAAAATCATTTTCTCCTCTCCTCCTTCTCCTCTTTTTTTTTGGGCGGGTGTATTTTATCTAAATGCAAAGCAGGTGAAGGCTGCTCCAGTTTCCTGTAGTAGTAGCTCTCTTGTCTGGGTGCTCCCACTGATAAGAGTCCTACTTTACCCCACATAAAAGAGCCGGATATCATTTCCTTACCTCTCCCCTTCCAATATATCTCCTTCTCCTTACCCTCTACACACACACACACACACACACACACCACTCTTATTCCCCACGACACACAATACCTGCTCTATTTGCTCCCAATCCAAGGCCAAATTGCAGGTAGAGTTACAGCAAATTTGTTTGGAGGAAGAGTCGGTGCGGGAGCAATAAGGAGCTGGAGGGGTAGAGTGGCACACAGGGAGGGCTGGCACAGAGCAGTCTTTATGAGCACCACTCTGCCAGCCAGAACAATGGCCCATATTCACCCAGCGCAAACGCTCAGCTTACAGGTGTTCGTGGAGAGGGAAGGCAGACATGCACAAACACTCACGCTGACACCCACACACACTTGAACGAGCACACGCACGCACACACATGCATACTCTCCTAACTTTGTCCATTGTGGATATGCCATGAGCTGTGTCATCTTGACTGGCTGGCCGTTATCGAATGTGTGTGCAATCATGAATATATGGTTTACAAAAGTTAACACACACATTTTCAGTGAAGACTCCAACCCATCGACAAACAAACAAAACAAAGTATTGGCATTAAATAAATTAATAAATACATACAATAATCAAAGAAATACAATTGATTAAATGTGACAGACAACAAATAAATGTAAACTGTCTATTCATCAAACATTTCAGAAAAAATAAAAATAAAAAATCAGTTTCTACAAAAATATTAAGTAGCACAACACTAGAATTTTTCAGCCAGTGATGACTGTTGGCCTTTTGGGTTGTCCGTTGGCATTAAATTTGATCAAAAGTATATATATATATATATATATAATATATATATATATATATAATATATGAATAAATATTTATATATATATATATATATATATATATATTTTCAAAGGTTAACATTTATCAAACTATCTTTCAGAAATAAGCAGACAAAAACTGGTTTCAAATAAATAATCTAATTGACTTAACCACTAATACTATACTTACCCTGTTCTTTTCTTAAAAAAAAAACTTTCAAAAAAAAAAACAAAAAAAAAAAAAAAAAACAGGCACGTGTTTCTGTACTAGACTAACTGTTGTCATAGCACTTGTATACCGCTTGTTGTTTTCTTCTCGTTGATCTGATCTGTTTCTACTGTTCTCATTTTGTAAGTCGCTTTGGATTTAAATGATTAAATGTAAATGTAAATAATAATAATAAAAATAATAATACAGCCACTGCTTGTCAGATAGTTAGTCTGACCCCCAAACTAATTTTTATAAACTAATACTTTCATTCAGCAAGCCTGCGTTAAATTGATCAAAAGTAACAGAAAAGACACTTACAGTATAATGTTCATTTGAACTTTCTATTCATAAGAGAATCTTGTGGCAATCTTGGTTGTGTCAAGCAGGTCTGGATGCCTAAAAATTTTGAACATAAAAATGGCCTACTTTGTGTATAAAACTGGGATCCAACACAATATTTTACTTCCATGGATTAACCTTTAAGGAAAGGAGCAGAGTATTTGGAGCACCAGCAAACAAAGGAAAAAAAATCTTTGGAAGAGTCTCTGCAACAAAATCCCAACAACATCAACAAAAACACCAATACAACCTAAAAAAAAGCTAAAAACAAGAACTCTAACATGTCAAAAAGGCACAGACCTAAAAATATCAGAATAGCAAATCACAGCACTTGCCACCGCCGCCACTCGCAGCTGGTTTTATCTGCACATCGCAAGCAACCCCTTTGCTTTGGCTAACCTTTGTGCGGCAAGCACCGGAGGTTCTGCAACTCTTGAATGTGAAATCACCTCCGTCTGACTGTTGTATTCTTTTGGCTTACAACTGTCAGCGGCTGACAGAACAGCACAGATGTGTGTCTCAGCGCAGCGGTGAAGGCTCACCTGAACCAGATGGCTGGTGATAGAGAAAGAAATCAGTGTGATGATTAAGAGAGCTCTGAGGGAGATTTAGACTGTAAAGAATAGCATTACCAGCTAATTCTTTTGTAAAGCTATTTTTTTATAACTTTGGTAGTTCAGGTCAGACGTACTGAACTGAATGGGATAATTTTTATAATAGCATCTGAACATTAAGAACAAATGTAATATAATTGTTTTTGTTTTATTCTCCTCAAATCTCTTGACATTTCTTCCCCTGACATTTTCATTGATGTTTTTCCCTCGACAACCATGAAGGAAAAGAAAAAAACCTCAAATGTTAGCTGATCGATACAGCTGTCCCTCCGCTCACGCGTGTGCCCTCAGCTTTCGCTTTCGGAAGTGTACCAAAATTAAAATGTGTCAAGCAGCAAATGTTAATGGCCTACCCAGCGACACTTAAAGACACGCGAGTCCCAAAACAGACAGGCCCTACAGCAAATTATGCAGCATCACAGGCAAAGATTAGCCAGCATGTCCTGTGCTAGCATTTATTCACACAGCCCACTCACAAAGGGTGTCCTTTTCAAGAAGGTTCAACTGTCCAATTACAATCTGAAGGTGCACCACGCTATGAAAGAGACTGTCGTGAATTCAGACGACTTCCCCTGAGGTGCCAGAGTATTACTGGAGATCTGAGAGGATTGCTGGAGGATGTCAAAGACAAATTGGCAAAATTCTGGACATTTTTAACATGCCAGACGGGGAGATGGGAAATGTGTGCACAGGAACTAATGGATCACCACAAAACCTGTCAGTATATTTTATAAAGTCTAGTGTATGCGAAGTGGAGCCAGAAAGTATTTTGCACTTAAGATACACCTAAAATGTTTAAAAAATCACTGCATTAGAAACAAATTACCAAATCAAGCGGCAATTATTTGTAATAAAATATATGGAAATGCACTTCTGAAGCAAAACATTTTGAATGATGAAACAATAGATACACGGTTAAAAGTATAGACAAATGTACAGTATATGGACACTTTCTGGTTGTCAAAGTGCTAATAGTGGATCATTTTCATAGTTAATGTGATCAGCTATATCTATTGGTGTATCTGTGTGTGAACAAAGGGGAACTTACTTACTTCATTCACTAAAGTGACCTTTGAAGGAATTGGTTGCAAAAAATGGCTCAGAAAAATGACATTAATTAAATGACATCTGAGAAAAGAAACAGAATTTCTCTGCAGATTCAAATCTGCAACTGATAAACAAAAAAATACCAGACTACTCTTCTCAGAGTTTGTGTCACTTTCATTTTGTTGAGTCATTTTTGCAACCAACTCATCCCAAGGTCATTTAAATGAATGTATAAAGTTCTCCTCAGTTCATATTATGTGTCCTAGAGTAACCACAGGTGTACTTCATCACTCTGGACATGATGCACTAATGTTTAACAACCACAAAATATCCAGATATTTATTTATATTTAAAATGAATACAATGAAATTCAATTGTGGCCAAACACAAATGTGTCCAAATACATTCTGGAGCCGCTGTATATGACTGTTGGTGTGGTTGAATGCATACTGGTTCTTACCAGAAAGGCACAGATGCTCCTCTGAGGAGACTCCCACTCAAAGCAGCTGTTGATATAGCAGCCAGCATTGATCAGGAACATGATACAGCGCCTCACTCTGTTGAAGTTCTGCAGCAGCAGCTGAGTGACAGAACAACAGACATTTCACAATTAAATTGATTCACACCAACAAAACCACCAATCTAAAATTATTTTATATTCATCAAAGAATGAAAAAAGAATAACGAAACATCATTAACAATATATAATTGTATTATTCTTTGCCAACACAGCAATAAATTACATTTTATAATTGATTATTTTAAGTTATTTTAAATTGTAATAGTATTTCAATATATGTGTGTGTGTGTGTGTGTGTGTGTGTGTGTGTGTGTGTGTGTGTGTGTGTGTGTGTGTGTGTGTGTGTGTGTGTGTGTTTGATTAAATAAAAGCTGTTTGGCGAACATACAAAAACAGTTTTAAAAAATCTTACAGACCACAAACTTTTGAACAGTAGTGTATATAATATAAATTTTTAATTATCATAATTTTAGTCATTACTCATAAATTGATGTGGAAAATCACAGGTCTAAAAGCACTACAATAACTGACATTCAGCATTTAAAAATAATGGGGAAAATTATGTTGTAAGGGAATAACACCAAAAATATGATACAAGACAACAAATCAAGAATTAGAGAAAACCAAACCATATATATATCTTATTCATGCTTCTGAGTGTGGGTGAACTAAAAATGTTCACAGGAAGATCAAACGCTCCTGCTCGCATTGTGGCTTTAAAATGCTACAGCTTTAATCATAGTAAATATCCACATTTACTGTGGTGAAGTGCAGGATTCGGGCCATCCCTTTAAAGCAGGCCATTTCTGTTTGTCTTTAGGGACTAATCAAAGTACATTTGAGGTGAAATACAATACAAAACTATTAAAGAATAAAATACATCTAAGATGTTTGACAAAATGAGCTTCAGCTGTTGAAAGGACAGTATCAAGAATTAAAAGCAAATCTTGTGGTGATAAAATTGATATGTTGCCCTCACTTTTCAGTTTGTGTGCACGTCTTGCTCTCTCACTCGCAAACAGTTTAGGTGGGGGGCAAATTCACACCGAAAAGTGCAGAGTGGGCACTTTCTAGGATGCCTTAAGTTCTGCTTTATTGCTTGACAGATAGAGAGAGTGTCTGTGTGTGTGTGTTTGTCCCAAGCAGTGTCTCAATGACAGGTCTGATTTGGGACAACCCCTACAATTCAGCTCTTTGTCAGGGATGGGGGGAGACATTGAACAGGGTGACAAAAAGAAGCACAGCAGAAGAACCACTGAGGTCCAAACTAAAGGATGGCCAATCTACTTATGCACCCCCAGCATTGACAGCTTGACATTTCTATTCAGCACCACCAGAAGAGAAGGAAGAGACAAGGAGAAAGAGCGAGAGAGAGGGGGAAGACGAGGAGAAAGATGCTGCTGTCTACGACTTATGTTGGTGAGTGGGGGGGGGGTGATTTTATTAACGTCTTCAACAAAGGTGCGATTAGAGTGCTCTTGTTACCTGTTTGGACACTCGCGGCTCCTCTTCGATGTATTTCGGCTCAATGGGAATCAAAGTTCTCAAGCCGGCTTTTACCTGCAACACATAAACTTCATGCATAATTGAATGTAATAATCCACCATCGAGTTCAAGACGTGATCACGATGCATCATTAACGATCTAATATATCAAGACATCCCTCCATTTCACACACTCCACACCACACGGCCATGTGACGCTCTCTCACACTCCTGCCTAAAATGGCGGACGGACACACACAGCGGTACACAGACGCACAAATAAAAGGCTGAGGAAAGGGGAGTCTTCAGTAATTAAAAGAGAGAATGAGGACAGGGACAGACAGCCCGGGAGAGGCTGAAGAGAACAAGCAGAAAAAAGAAGTGAAAAACGCTCGAAAAAAGCAAGCAAGTAAAAGAGAGTGGGACTTACAATGTTATAAATCACGTCTATTTCGAGAAAGATGACCCCTTTGGTTGGCCCTGTCAGTTCCTTGCTTTTCAAGGCGTAAGCTTTGCGTTCTCCATTTTGGATCTGTGGGAGAGGGACATGACAGCCGTCTGTCTGGCAATACCCAGCTGAATACACTCTCCGTGTGACCTTTTGAACCCCAGCTGCTGCATCTGACAGAGAGCCCAAAACAACTGTGGCGGCTCTGACAAGTACCTGTTCATTACGGCCCGACCACTGTCAGCCGCAAATTAACTATCCTGGGGAATCAGCCTGGGAGCCCACATTGCGTCCCCCCTTATCTTTTCTTTCTTCTCTGTTTTTGTTAGTAGCTTTTTTCCCCCCAGTGTTTTTCTCACTTTCACATCTCACTCTATGATTACTCAAATCAATAAAGGTTAGACACATGCTTTGTTGATTTCCCCATTTTTCACAAACTTTTTTGTTGTTGTTGTTTTTCTCACTTTTACATTTTACTCTGATTACTTCAATCAATAAAAGTTAGACATGCTAGTTTTGTAATGCATTTTTCCAATTTCAAACTGATTCATTCTTGTAAGAAAAAGTCTGCAAGCTCAAAACTTACATTTAACAACGGTATAGCCACTTTGCCCAAGAAGTCGGCACTTCGGTCTCTGTCTTCGTCATAGACAGTCACCTCTAAGACTGAGTGGATGTCTTTCACATTGCTAGTTGAAGAAAAAGGGGTAGGTGAAGAAGTCATCGACTAATATTAAACACTGAAAAGATCTTTCAAGTCATGACAAAAAAATGTGATTCATCTAAATCCTTGGTGACAGTCTCCATTGTGCGGGGGTTAAAAAAAGATGCTGCAATTCTCCATTTGAAATGCTATCTTTGAAAAGTAGGCTAAAGAGGAGAAGTCTAATGAAAGAAAATGAGGTTATTCTTTAAGAGATGAGCGCTCCTAGGAGAGGCTAGATTACCCAGCTTTCCATGGGAATTCACAAATGAATTTCCAGCCGTGAAGATTGAAAGATTATGAAGAAAAAAAAACATCAATGGAACAACCTCTAGATATCGAACTAATATAAGAAATTATGTATGGCACATTATCAAACAGCACAATGGCTGTACTTGCAGAAGGGAGTGTAATCTCAAACAAAAAGTTAATTTTCTTCTAAAAGAAAAAGTTTACTTATGTGTCACATTTTCAACTACCAATACAAAGCTTAATTAAATCATCCTGACTACTTTATCCTGTAATCCTCAGCTCTTGGATGTATATCTCTATAAATCACATAGCCCATTAATTCGGAATTTAGAACTAAGCTTTTTCAATACACTGGATTAAAAATATATTTTTTGGCCCACTCTTCATTCAATATCTTTTTATTTGGTTTACAATTACAAATTAGATAATTTTCAAAATAGATAAAAATAAATCAATTGCAATTTAATCATTATTTATTTTGCAATTATCATATTCTATGCAGACTAAAAAAAATCAGTTTTATACATTTTTTATCAGTATTTTATATACTTCTATCAGTAATGTAGTTTACTTAAAAATATATGATAAATTGTCAGAGTGAAAATATGTGATTATATGCAAATGCAAGCACTCTGGCACATGCATATACATGCTTTTGACACTTACAACGTGAAGACTTTGTTCCACTCTGGGTTGAGGTTTTTGTACACGGTGTGCGTCTGTAACCGATCGTTACCTACACCAAACACAAAGGGTCACTCACTCCTGCCAGTGACACACACACACACACACACATTAACTTTATCAGTTTCATTGTGTTTACTGTGGTGTAATCCACTGGGGGGAATAACTACCTAAAAAGATGATAGGACAGCCAGCCTGAAGAGCTGGATCAAACCACACTGCTGTCTTTACCCAAACTAAAGCTTCAGCAGCCACTTATCACTGTGGAGCTGATTTGATATATTCATTTTGCCCCTGTGTGGTGTTGTTTCCTGTTGTTAAACCTTTTGCACACAGGCAGATAAGCATTTCTGCCTTTGCACTGCCCTAGAGCACTGTAAGGACATCTCTGTCTCCGTTTGGTGTGAACACACATACACACACACACACACACACACACACACACACACACACACACACACACACACACACAGAGCTGGTTGTAGATGGGAATTTTGACTTAAATACATATGAACTGAATGTGGGAAATTTGTTGAAAACTTTCCAGGCAAAATATATGGAGATCATTGTAGATATTATCACAAGGCGTTTTCCGGTTGCTGACAGGGCATTCACATCGATAAATTAAAATGTCTTGAAGTGAGACATTTTTTAATAATCCTTTTCATCAATATATTTTTAAAAGTTCAATAGAATATTTTAAATCACGTACGAAATACATTATTATGAGAAGTTGGCTCTAGAGACATATTTATATAATCCACTGTCCTACATGCTTTGAAATAGACTATTAATATACGCATGTAAATAAATGTTCATAATTTGAAGGAATATTGTTCTCAACAAAAACTTAAACAACAAACTCTTCATATCAGCTTTGATCTAAACTTTTAGTCATTAAACAAATCTCTGAACAAAACAATTGGGAGCACTTTTGTTGTTTGTTGCAGAGCATAATTTTTAAAAGCTGGGGGAAAAAATAACATCCATAATGATAATTTTATAACGGGCTGAAAAGTTAAAATGCAGTATAAAATAATTCACTTCCTTGCATGCGAATAAAAGAAGCAAAGACATTTACAATAAATGTCACAGTGATCAATGGAAAGCCCTTGCTGTCACCAGGCATATCAATTTCAGGGGTTTATTGATCAGACTGAATATATTTTTTAATTCACTGTTTTTATGCTCAGGTGTGTTTAAATGCAGTGATTACATTGGTATGCGTCTGATATAATAAAATAAGTTGACTAAACTGTTACTGCCAAAATCTTTAATTTTATACAAAAAGTATATACAGTATATTTTACAGTATACTGTATTTTTATGGAGTATCAGAAAAAATACAGCAAAACAAGTTACAGAAAATCAGTAAGGAGATCAAATTAAAGAATTAAATTTTTATTTAGTACATTTGCAAAACTAATACAAAAAAGAAATAAATAATTTCAAGCATCTCATTTACAAAGTATTCACACAAATGCTTAATTTGCCATGACATCTAGTAATTGTGAGTATTTTCATCATTCAAAAATAATTTGCATCTGCTTATATAAATGTATATTTATAGGCGCAGGAGTGTACCACCCTATTCAATATCCTTGCGACAAACTACTACGTGTCCGTGAGGCAGCTGTCTGAGCAAATTACACGCTTCGCACTGAATGAAACTTTGACTCCCCAGGTGTGGCCGAGCAGACGCTATCTGTGGGTTAATTCTGGGCAAATCCTCACAGACCGGCGAGATGAGTTCAACCTCATTCTGGCTGCAATTTGATGAGCATGCGGCGCGCTGATGTACAAAGCGGTAATTACATTTTTCAGGTCTGGAAGGCATTTTAAATGAAATGCAGGAACGGTGTTAAGCAGAAGTACCTGCATGAGAGGAGCATTTAACCGCCCATAGGATTAATATATACAAACACACTGATGGCAGCGAGGGCAGAACAGTTCCTACTTTTGTTTGAAAACTGATTGTTAACGAAATTGCCGACTGCCAGAGTAATGTCTGCATCCGAAGCGATCTATGTGAAGTATTGAGTGGCTCTATTCAGAAGGAAAGCAGTCTCCTGTCCCTAAATACTGTTGGTTTTACACACTGTCACCATTTATCCTGCTGGCCTGGAGTGGAGGCACTCCAGATAAAAGCCTCAATTAATTACAATGAAAAGGAGGGGTAGGACAAAAAAAAAAAAACACACTCGGTGGTGCAAAAAAGAGAACTAAGATTTCCCTCTCTTTTTCTTTTTCCTCCCGGCCACATTATCTTTTATGTCCACTCTCCTTCCCTTCCACTTTTCCCGGACTCTCCCTGTCTCCAGTGAGTTCTCTATTAGAGGAGGCACTGTTCCGTGGCCCGTAACCTTGTTGGCTGACACCTCGATGCCAGGGCCGATTGAGACGGTGAGTCCGTGAGCGAGTCGGTGCTCTTAGAAAAGCTTTGTGCGCCGGCGCTTTGTGGCGGGAGAGGAGTGTGAAATCAGAGCTCATGAGGAGGCCACGGTTTCCCAGGGAACACCAGACCGTGCTACGAGGTCAGCGTAGTGGGCCGGACCCCCGGAGAGGAGCGAGTAAAGGGCCGATTGCAGAACTGTGCAGCGAGTGGAAAGGGGGAGGCTAAAGGGTGTGAGAGGGGAGGGGGGTGGTCTGCCATTGAGCATGTCTTAATTAAAGGCGTCGATTAGGCGATTAGAGAGATGGTGAACGCAAAGCACTTAGCGGAGAGGAACCTCGCAAGATGATCCACCTTAAGAGTGACGGTGCTAATGACCTCTACGTCTCTGCATCTAATTCTCTCTATCTCTCACGCTCTCCCTCTGTCTTTTCGCTCTTTGTCACTCCTGTTTATTTCTGCCGCCTCACACCTTGTCTGCAACCGATTGTGCAGCCTTCATTAATATTCTTGTGCTGCAATTCTCAGCTTCATTTCCCACACAAGTGGTCAAATCAAACTCAAACCAACTTTTCCTGCAAAATCGCTAAACAAATATTTTTCAGTGTTCAATATTTTTAATAGTCCCAAACTCACGACAATGATGCTATCTGTTTGTCTGACCAACGGTGGATGATTTGGAGTGTTTGAGAACAGCCTTTATTTTTGCAATTCTGTTTGATGTCATTAAAGATGCAAAAATTACACTCTTCATCTTTAAAGAAATAATTCAGCTAAAAATAAACATTCTGTAATCAGTTAATTACTATGTCTTTCCAAACTGGAATTACTTTTTTTTTTTAGTGTCTAATACAAATAGAAATACTAAGTAGAATGTTCAATCTGGGGTTTTTTATTCTATAAATGGAATTTATCACAACATTGGAAAGGTTGTTTCCTAGATACAGTAACTCTCATGGGTTTGTAGTGACATGAGGGCGCATACATTATTTTGTTTGATGTGGGGGTAAACACTACCATTCAAAATTTTGGGATAAGATTATTATTATTATTATTATTATTATTATTATTATTATTATTATTATTATTATTAAGAAGTCTCTTATGCTCACCAAGGCTGCATATATTTGATAAAAAATAAAGTAAACATAACATTATTATTACAATTAAAAAATGAACGCTATCTATTTTTAATATATCTATTTCAATATATTTTAAAATTAAAAAAGACTTAAATAAGATTTTATTCCTGTGATTGCAAAGCTGAAATTTCATCAGCAATTACTAAATTTTTCAGTGTCATGATTCTTCAGAAATCAGTCTAATATACTGATGTGATGTTTAGTAAACAATTATTATTATCATTGTTATTATTGTTGTTGAACAGTTGCACTACTTATTTCTGTGGAAACCGTGATACATTTTTTCAAGATTCTTTGATGAATAGAAAGTTCAAAAGAACAGAATTTATTTGAAATAGAAATCTTTTGTAAACTTTTGATCAGTTTAAATGCATGATTGCCTTAAATTTAACAAAAAAATTAAATAAAAAACTGAGCCCAAACTTTTGAATAGTAGTGTATTCATTTAAGCTATGTTAAAAGTCACATGGAAATATCTTATTTGAACATAACACACAGAAACTGAGAAACAACTGATGATTCAGTTGCAATGAGGTCACAGTTTCAAGAAAAATTACAACTAATACATTTAGATGCATTTTAATTCTGGTGTAGTATTAATAAAAAATAACCCAAAGTGAGTGTGTTTGTTAATGTCTCACTCCGATTCGGAATAAGAATCAGCTCACTGCACCGTCTCCAATCTTTTTTTTTTTTTCAACTTGATAATTCATAGTGCCAGAAACTAGGCCTGCCCACTGCAGACCTAATTAAAAGTAAGAATTAATGGAAACCAGAGCAGTCGCACAAGAAAAAAAAAAAATACGTTTAAGAGACACATTGATCTCAGAAGCCAACAATCCATTAGCAGAGGGCAGAATGCAATATTATCAGCCTCCCGCTGACCATTTCAAGGGAAATGATAGTCTTTAACTGCGGACAACAGAGTGAGAAATCATATGTCAGGATCACTGAATGTGTGTGTGGGAGGGTTTTTCTTACCTGTAACATCAGCTGCCATCAGCCCCTCTGCTCGGATCACCTTCACCTGCACCATGCCCACATCTTTAATATTGTGAAAGGATCTGAGCAGACTCTGTTGAGGTCAAAGAAGAAGAAAAAGCATTTGCAAGTAGAAGAGACTCCATATCCACTGACACAGCTGAAGAATATACAATAGTCCCAAGAAGCATTTGAACACTTAATTCACAATTTTTTTTTTTTTTAAATAAATTTCACTGCATACAATAACAATATTTTAATGAAAGCGATGAAACAAATGATGCTAGATGTTTTCTCAGAACTAACCTCACCTAAAAGAATGTTTTGCTTGTATATGTGCTATATTTGATATATACAGTATATATTATTAAAATAAAGAAATACAGTAAATGACACTTTGTAATATGTAATAAACAATGATATTCCATTATATAAAGACATTTGAAAATTAAGTGTTAAATATGTTTTTAAAAGTGAACACTTTTTACAGAAAGTGTTGAAATACTTTCTGTATATATGTTGTGAACTTTGTAAGCTTTAGAAATGCATTACTTACTGAACTACTGACTGAAACTATAACCAGCAATAGATGTGCAATATAGAAATATTGCTTTGTTTTAGACCACTCATAGTTTAAACTTCATAAACACATTTAAGCAGCCAAGATAAATACTCACGCATGATCTCGAACAAATACAGATGCTTATAAAAAGTAAAAAATGCAGTAAAAAAGTAAAAACTAAATGAAAATGAATAAAGCAGTGCTGATGTGAAACCCGAGTTATATCAATTCATTTTCAGAGTGCATGTGTGTCTATACTCACATCCATGTTCCTCCGAAATAGAATTTCTTTCAGTTTCATATAGCTAAATGAGCAATTAAACAAAAAGAAAAACAGAAAATACTAGCAGAGACGCGACTAAATTCTAAAACCGTAAATCTTCAGGAGGTGGATATACTGCTCAAAGACAAGTTCATCAGCAAAGACACTTAAGCATGATTTATGAGCGAGTCAATTACGCTCATACCGATAAAAGCCTCTCATTGAGAGACCATAATACTCCATTACTGTTCCTTTGTGTGTCTTTTGTAGCATTAAAGGGGCTGACATTTAGCCATGAAACAAACTAGGCATCACACGCTAACTGTGTGGTCACAGCATGAGCAATCTCTCTCTCTCCCTCTTCCCCTCGTTTTTCTCCACATTTTATAGCGTGTACGGTTTGTCAAACAAAAAGAATAGCTAAAAACACACCTATAGTAATTAAATACATACAAATGAATTTCCTTTACAAAAAGATGAAAGAGAGCAAACAGACTTCTGTTTAGGATTTTTCTTCTGAGAAATAAGATCCTAATATTGATAATATAAATACATCATAACAAAAACACATATTAACAAAGTATAAAAAAAAAAAAAAATACAAAAAAAAAAAAAAAAAAAAAAATGTATCAGTATAAAAAAAAAGAAAAACAAATCAAATAATTTTTTTTCTAAAATAACACTGTATTTAATAGCTCTAATATTAAAAATTTTAAAGCTCTCTTATGCTATCAAATATCTTAATTGTTTATTTTTATTTTTCCTAAGTAATTTAAATGAAATGAAGCTTAGAACTCTTCTGAGCTATAAAAGAGCAACCTCTGTATATTGGAAATAAAACTTTCGATGCATGCGTGTCTAATACATGCACAGAAATGGAAAGTTGTCCGTTAAATTAAATAAAATGCACCTGTACATCTCTGCCCTCTATATGAACCACAGTAAAAGTCAAAGAAACTCTTGATATTTTCAGACGGACACTTTCAAATGCGAGTGAATGGAGCTGGAGTGACAGAGATGACACAATCTCACTGGTGTGCCGTCAAAAGCACTGGAGACTTCACTTTAATTCACTTTTTGGCAATAAGCCCTACACATACCCAGAGGAATAATTATAATTTGAATTTCTCAAGTCGGGGCCAGGCTGCAGACTTAACTGGCTTTGCCTGTTATGAACGATATTATTGTTAAAAAACCTCTGATAGCAAACGAGTGGAGATCGAGTGGGGGGGGGGGGGGGGGTCAAGTGATGACTGAGGGGGATTTTTTTTTTTTTTACATACATTCAATCCATGATTTCTCAGTAGATATCAAGGGTTTGTTATTTGTGATTATTGCAGCCTTGAAGAAAAGTGACAGATTTTTTGGGGAGGGAGCTGGTGCATTTCCATAGCAGAGGAATTTTAGATATGCAAAGGGTGCTGGCTTTTCAGAGCCCTCAAAAGACAGGCAAGGAGATTGAAAAGCTCAGGAGATGAGGTCTCTTTATTTTTTTAATGAAAGGCTGAAGAATATACCCCCCACCCCCAGGTTTAGGACTGGCAAGGCAAGGCCAACTCATATTGCACACCGAGGAGGAGAGAGCTTTAGTCCCATTACAGGAAAGGGGTAGCACATAAACACTTGCGCACACACACTCAGAGCCTCTTCTAACCCCCAACCAGACAGTAGGGACCGAAAAGCGAGAGAAGGGGAGGGAAGAAATGGCGGGGCTGTGTCTTGAGTGACAGCTTGTCACCGTGACGTCTTATTCCATCTCTGTTGTGGAGAAAATGAATGTCACCGCGCGGAGCCTTATGACTCGCTGTCATCTCGCAGGCGCTCACCTTTTATCAATGCTCTAAATAACATTTCAAGCCCACCGTCTCCCAGCCGGACAATCCGGTCAGGGGACATTAAATCGGATGACTGTGAAATGTCATAATAAAAATGGAATGCTAACAGCTTCCACCCCCCTCTTCCCTGCCTCCCTCTTTTCCTCCTACTTCTTACACACACACATTGCTGTACTTGTTCACATTTTGATTTGGAAGCGAGTGACAGGGCCAGAGAGGAACTGTGCGCCTCCACTTCAGCAGAGGTCACCCTGGCCCTGATGCCCATTAACGTCCATTACACACGAGTCGCCCGCACTCACCCGGCTACTATTAAAATGCATAATTTCACTCTGCTTACAACAACAGCTGTGAAGCGGAGATACAGTCCTCCTCTCTGGGAATACTGAGAAATAACTGCTTAAAGACTGAGATCAATGAGCTCCAAAAAAGATGCAATCGTATTTGAGGCTCATCTTTCTCATTTTATTTTTATTTTTTTAAATGAGAATGACTAGAAGAATGTGATTAAATGCAAATCTATAAATAGAAAAGAGATATAAGCTCTAAAATGTTTCAGAAACACGAAGGCTCACATATATTATATAGTTATAGTTATTTATTAATTCACATTTTTTTTATATGTCTTATGAATAAATGTAATAATAATTATTATTATTATTACTATACTAATCTATAGTTTCTGGTTTCTGGCACTATGAATTATCAACTAATATACCAATATAAATTAACATGAATAAATAATGCATTATTATATTGTTCATTGTTAGTTTGACAATTATTAGTTTGTGCATTTATTAAATGTAAAAAAATGCATTATTATTATTATAATTATTGTAATAATCCATTATTACAATTAATATATTATGTGTTAGCTCATCAATTACTAGTTTTTTATGTAAATAAATAAATGCTGTACAAATATTTTTTTTATTTTTAACTATTGCCTTAATTCTACATACACAACCTTCTGTAAAGTCTTATACATTTATTGTGCGCACACAGAAAGATAAAGCTAACTCAACTTTTGGCAGAGTTGTCTACTTAAATTAAAAACTTACATGAGTTTTTACCTATGTCATGTTGTGGCACTTGTGAAGTAAATGAAAGAGTTGGAGATGTGATATGACGTGCTGAATGACAGGTAGACGACAATAGATGTCTTTATTCTCTGCCATTAACGCACGTTGTCAAGGCTCCTGGGCCCACACACCCTGTATGCAAAGCGCTGAAAGTCATGTGATATGTCTCTTCCACTTTAAAGGGTTACTTCACCCCAAAATGAAAATTTTGTCATTAATCACTTACCCCCATGTCGTTCCAAACCCGTAAAATCTTCGTTTGTCTACAGTCACAAGCCTCCCGGTTTTCATCCAAAATATTTTAAATTGTGTTTTGAAGACAATTAAGCTTTTACAGGTTTGGAACGACATGGGGGTAAGTGATTAATGAAAAAAAATAAAGTTTTGGGGTGGAGTATCCCTTTAATGATGTGTCTAAGGCTGGTGCAATGCTGCATTAAAAGGCTTAATTGTGTTCTGTGCAAACACCCCCCACCCCAACCCCCATCCCCGGCAAGTGAGGACATCCACAGTTTAAATTGGGAGCATCTGCAGTTTCACAGCATCTCTATACCTCCGCCACCCAGCCTCTCCCCCCAACCTCCCGCTCTTAAACACTTTATTTGTTTGGAGGACGTCGGCAGCCTCCTGGCACTTCAACACTGAGCGTTGATAACTAGTTATGGGCGTTTTGCGCCACAATTTGGTTATCCTCAGACAGCTGATCATACAGTGATAGAGAGGAGGAAAACGTTGGAAGCCCACACTCTTGCAATGACCCTGTCTATCTTGAATATGGGTGCACTACCACCTTGCCCGAGCTAATCTGTTTAAGGCGTATTGTGCGGCACTAACACCTGCATTTTCTGTTATCTGCCACGCTTGATAAGGTACATCTTTATTAAATTCACTTCTGTGAATGGGTGTCAAGAAGGGAACCGGGAATATGCTAATAGTAGGGACAAATTAATGTCTTTTTTTTAATCCACTGTACCACCACCCCCCACCCCCCCATCTTTTCTTGAGCATATCTGTCCCTATCGGACTGGAGGCTAGGGTGCTAATGAATGCCTAGATGCAGAGTACAAGGTGGGGGAGCGGGGAGGGGAACGAGGGAGCAGAACATTTATCCTTTACCACTATAAAAAAAAAGGTGAAATAGCTTTTCTTTTCATTTTGCACACCAGCCCCTCCCATCTCACCGACCAGTACCCCATCTTTCCCCCCTTTCTTGTCAGGAGACACATATTTCTCCTTCCAATTCTGGTCCAACAGCTCCCCCTAGTGGATGTAGGGTGACAAGATGGCATTGAAGAGCACGACGCCGCTAACCCGTTATACGCACGGTTATGTAGGTCACCCGTCCACCATTTGGCCTGTAGAGTGTTTTCCTCCAGTACTTAACCGAAGATCAAACACATCTCCCAGCATGACTTCCCACTTCAATTAGAGCAAAGTATTGCGCACAAACCTGTTTTGCCAAGAACCAGGTTAGCGAAACGTGCTGGGCCTGCGGAAGCAAACCTAAACAAGTTGAGCCTCTTAAAACAGTCGTGATTCAAGAGCTTCTTCAGTCGCGTTACCCCTGAGAGCAGCTGTATCGAGTGTGAACAAAGAGTGGCCCTTTTGTTTCAGCCCTGTCCCTTTCTATTGGCATGTAAAGAGGTGGCAGAGAGCCGCAAATAGCGGCAAACGAAAGGTTAACAGGCTAAAGACAAAGCGAGAGGCTGAGAGCATTGTGCTAGAGTGAGGACTGGAGGGCCTCGGGGCCATGAAGGGCCAAGGGCCTCCGCATAGGGACACTGGGCTCCTTTCAGCCCGGGCCTTTCAAGAGCACACCCTGCCTGAAAAGAGCCTGTCACAGCCCCCCACTACTGCGCTCCTTCACAGCGCTCTATCCCAATCAGCTCCTCTCTTTTCCTTTCCTCAGAGAGCGGGGAGGCCCGATCCTTCTCTCTACAGGCCTGAACCAATCTCTGGCCCCCAGAGGTTGAGCGCTTTTCAAAAGGAGGTCATATTGCTGAGGTTCTGCCAGGTCTGAGAACCTGGCGCCAACTGAGATGCAATTCAGCCCCGTCTATGCATATGAGGCACATATACACTGAGAGATAACACTTCAATACGCTACGTTATCAGAACATTACATTTGATGATTTACTAAGACAAAGTTTAGGCCGAGAGATGTGACTCTACAGTGACATTTATCGAAAAATAGCCCAAACTTAACTTAAAGATGGTTACAATTTACCAAAAACATCTACAATAAGAATAAGATGAGACATTTCTAAACATAGATCACATTCATGAAAACAAAGAAGTTGGGTTTCTAAAGAGAAATTCTCAGAAGTTTGTAGAAGGACATTCTAAAGAAAAGCTCAAATATTTTCATTGGAACATCCTATTGTTTTTCTTAAGAAGAAAATGACAAGTGTTATCTGATTTTATGGCGGTTCTTGTCGAAGACTCAGTAAACAGCTCAATGGAAAACACCTCAAAGGCTGTCTTTTTATAGGCACTCTCACATGTGCTGAATGCTGCTAAAATTTTATAATTAGAAAATTAAAAAGAAAGACCACATTTGATATTTGTAAAAAAGTCATTTCACAGTGACAGACTGTTGTTTACACAAATCTTTAAAAACACACTTTTTAAAACTTCTGTTTTAGAACAATCTTAAGAAGAAAAAAAATAAGAACATTCTTATGAAATGTTTTTGAAAATACAAAATAATTTCTATTGCCAGGAGGAGACTGAATAACAAGGGTGTTTCCATTGACTGTTTTATACTGAGCTATGGATATTTTCTATCACTAACTCTCACAAACTTTTATGCATTTTTACATTTTCATTAATATGCTGTTTAGCATGTTTGTCAAGTCACATTTCTTGTTGGCTGTATGCACACTCAATGTGTTTTGAATATAAGAGATTTGTCCTTACATATCTGTGGAGAATCTCTTTCCTCTCGTGGAGGTCGTCCAATACGTTGACGGACAGGTCAGCAATGGAGACAGCAGTAGAGGCTGTGAGCGTGACCAGCAGCACCAGTGTGCCCTCACCCTCCTCCAGAGGCAGGTCCAGTCTGTGTGTGCACTCCTTTGAGAGAAGAGAGAGGTCCACCTGGCACCTGACACACACATCATCAACATCGTTACACAAACACATGATGTCTTTGAATGGAAATCACACATCTCTTATTCGATCTTAAGCTCCTCACTGACAATCTTCTCACGGTAAAGGAGTATACTAATTTTTATGTTTAAGGTGAAGCTAGAAGTCAGTAGTCAACATAACACATAAATATTAATTAGTCAACATATTAATGGTTGTCACAACACCACTTTGCACATAAATATTCATTTGTTTACATATTTATTTTTTGCTGTTTTTATAAAACATCTGCATTATGTATTGATTCTGAAAGGTTTGTACAGTAGCAAATGACTTGCTCATTTCCATTCAAAACAGGAATTTAAACTGTTTATTATGATTTAAGAGGAAAAGAAGAAAAGAAAAGGTGCACTACTGTTCAAAAGATTGGAGTCAATAAGATTATTTATTTATGTTTTCATTTTTTATTCATAAATATTATAACTTTTACTCAGCAAGGACACCTTAAAACTTGAAAACATTTAGAACAGTTTCCACAAACATAATAAGCAGCACAACAGTTCTCAGCATACTGTACTACTATTACTAATAATAGTGACAAAAATGATTCAAGTAGTGTATATCAGTATGAGATTTATGAGCTTAATTCCTCCGCATGTTCCCACTGTGATAGGGCTGCACAATTAATCGAATTTCTAATCGCAATTACAATTATTGATGCTTCTAATCGCATCCAATTCCTTATGATGCCACAATTACACTGTGACAGTCCATGTATTCTGCATCTTAAGATGCGTTTTTTTTTTCTTTCTTTTTTTCAGTTATCTTAAGAATTTTAAGTTTTATTATAATACATTCATGAAGAAATCGTCAATTCAGGTACTAGTTTGAAAGCATATTCAAATGCGTGCATCCAAACAATGATATAAACATAATTTAATGTAAATTGTGATAATCGTAATTAATAATCGCAATTACAATTTCAAGGGAATAATTGACAATTATGATTTTTGTCATAATCGTGCAGCCCTACACTGTGACAATGTATTCTTCTCTACAGGAACATCATGCAGGTACTGAAAGCTTCAATTGATCCTGAATGGAGTAACTAAAGTGAACATCAGAGCTGGAGCACGCTGGACAACTCATGGTCAGAGGAGGACACAAGTAGATGAGCATTTAATGGAGAGAAATAGCCAATTACAAGAATGCCACCCGACTGATCCTGACATGACACCTCTATGAACAGGACGACTGGTGTAGGGGACGGACAGGAAACTAAGGAAACTTTGCTGCCTCATTCCCACATCGCACAGCCATTAACTCTACTGTCAATCACTCCTTGTGGGGTTTTGTCAAAGGCTGCAATTCTCAAACTCTTTCCCTCATTATTCCTCTCTCACTCACACACAGGAACTGTCTATGAGAGAACAGTTTGAAGCATGAATGACTTTAGCTGCAACATACCATACAGCAAACCTGTTATTTAATAATATTATACAGTTCTGTAGAATTACAGTTCTGATCGGTCAATTGCAGCATTTTTTTTTATGATATAATGATAGGTAAATTGTATTTCATCACTGTGCAGTCTCTTTCCGCTTACATAATTATTATTTTTATTTTTATATTATTTTTATTTTTTAATAGTCTAATATATTTATTTGTTTGGAAAGGAGCTTTGCAATGAGGTCCTTAACACTTTGTCAGGGTTTATTTTGCATTAATGACTGACTATGAAACATAGCCACAATACACTTTTAACATTAAAACCCAAAAACAGTAAAAAAAGATTTTAGTGATTGCCATAAAAATATTTTTGCACACTCTCTCCATCTCTTGTATATTGTCATTTTGATCACAAGCACTTCTGAATGCCAATGGAATGGTGAATTTTTAGAAAGGAAAAAAATACAGATTTTCTTTCAGAGAGGAGTTGCATTCTGTTTGACGTGAACTGTAACAATTTTTACTCTATAAATCTTTTTTAACTCCACGGCCCCTCATTATCCAAAGCATCAAAGGACCCCCATGTAGACTCAGATCCTTAAAAATGTTGTTAAATAATCTGAAATTTAAATTAAGATTCAAGAACTGGATATTGCTTAAGTGCTATAATGAATTTATATGACTTTTTCACTTGATTGAAACTTGATTACAATTTAAAGGTATTTTTAAAATTATTTTTAATTCACAAATGGTAATTTCTCTCATTAAAATATTTTAGAGCTTGACATTACAAGTAAAATGTATATTTATTGTAAAAAAAAAATCCATTATTTTTTAAAGATGTATTTATTTTGAATGAAATCACACTTCATATATCCAGGTTTTCCAAGACCATGGGAGTTGTAGAGGGAACAAACTAAAATAAAATATATGATGTCAGTTTACATTTAGATTTTAAAGCTTGTTTTCTCTTATTTGAAATCATTAAGAAACCCTTTTGAAGTCTGCTGAGAACATCTCTAGGTTACGTATGTAAGCCTAGTTCCTCGAGGGAACGAGACGCTGCTTCGAAACGCTTTGGGGAACGCGCTTAGCGTGAGCGAGTCTGAATATCGTGTGTAATCTGTCTCATGGAAGAGTGTGACGTCACGGACGGGGTGACGTAAGCGACCAGGAAGCTATAAAGGCACATGCCGCACAGCTGGCATCAGCTTCGAGTACCAGCAAGCGCCGGCAGGGGTGCCGGGGGTATGGCTCCGAGACGCAGCGTCTCATTCTCTCGAGGAACTAGGGTTACATACGTTACCTAGAGACGTTCCTCTTCAGGAACTCGAGCTGCGTCGAAACGCTTTGGGGAACAAGTACCAACGCCGCCAGACTTCCAAACCCCTGCCTAGTGTGTATCCGAAGAGCACAGCTTAGGACGAGAGGACAGAAGCGCCTGGAGTAACTAGCATGTCTAAGCCATAAATCTTGCAACTGTAGAGGGCGTGGACCACCCCGCAGCGTTGCAGATGTCCAGCATGGATACACCTGCTAAGAAGGCCTTGGAGGCCGCCATACCCCGTGTGGAGTGAGCCTTGGCTCCCAACAACAGGGGAGAGACCAGAGGACTCATAGGATACGTTGATAGCCTCGACTATCCAACGACTAAGAGTCTGCTTAGACGCAGGAGAACCCCTCTTGGGGGGACCATGGCATACAAGCAATTGGTCTCTTTTTCTCCACATGGCAGCTCTGTGGACGTATGTGTCCAGCGCTCGAGCTGGATACATACAATTAGCTTCTTCTGGTCTGACTCCCGGAAGGGAGGAAGGCAGAAGGCCTGCAGTACTATTGGTTGTGGTGTGACAGAGGGAACTTAGGAACACAACCCGCTCGAGGATATAGAAGTGTTTTGGCCATGCCGGGCGCAAAGTGAAATGAGTAGGGGCCACTGAGAGGGCCTGAAGATCTCCAACTCTCCTCAGAGAGGTAATAGCCAACAGGTCAGATGTCTATCTGATATATATTGGATCGGCTCGAATGGAGCTTTACAGAGCCTCCAACACCACAACCAAGTCCCAGGGGGGACACGGGACCGTACTGGAGGCCTCAGCCTCAGCGCACCGTGGAGGAAATGTATCAGTAGGGGGTGTCTTCCCACTGATTGTCCACCGAGAGGGACATGGTATGCTGCAATGACCGCCACGTAAACCTTTAAGGTGGAGTGGGTCAACCCTGCAGAGAACCTGGCTTGTAGAAACTCCAGAACTGTACCAACTGGGCAGTTAGCTGGGTCAAGCTGGCATGCTCTGCACCATGAGGTGAAGAGTTTCCACCTCAGGGCGTACAGTTTCCTTGTTGAGGGAGCTCTGGATTGGAGGAGGGTCTCAACAACCTCGGTTGAGAGACCGGATGCTATGAGCTGTGCCCCCTCAGGGGCCACACCCACAGTTTCCACAACTCCAGGCGAGGGTGAATTATCGTGCCCTGCGCCCTGTGAGGGTGTAGGTCTGTCCTGATCGGTATCTCCTGTGGAGAGCCGTCGAGGCGGCGAGACCAGATCTGAGAACCATACTCGGCCCGGCCAGAATGGGCTACTAATAACAGCCGAACCCCATCCCAGCGTACTCTCGCCAGAACTCCTCCCGGGAGCAGAGCAATAGGGGGAAAGGTGTACAGACGAAGCCTCGGCCAGGTCTGTATCATAGCGTCCAGTCCAAGAGGAGCTGGATGAACTAGAGAGAACCAGAGGGGACATTGTGATGTCTCGAGTCGCAAAGAGGTCCAAAAACTTTCCATATCTGCTTCACCACCTCAGGGTGAAGCCTCCATTCCCTGGGCCTCGGCCCCTGTCTCGACAGTATGTCAGCTCCAACATTCAACCTCCCAGGAAAATATACTGCTCTGAGCTAGAGGAGTTTATCCTGGGACCACAGAAGGATCTGGTGTGCCAGCTTGTACAAGGGGCACAAACGCAGACCTCCCTGCTGGTTGATATAAGAGACCACCGCTGTGTTGTCGGTGCGCACCAACACATGGTGACCTCTCAGGTCTTGGAGGAATATTTTAATGCTTGATGCACAGCTAGCATCTCTAGACAACTGATATGCCAATGTAAAATGGCGACCGCTCCACAGACCTCGGGCAGGGTGGCCACTCATGACCGCACCCCAACCAGTGAGAGATGCATCCGTCGCTAGTGTTACATGGCGACCAGGAGCTCCCAGCACCAGGTCCTGATTCAAGAACCAAGGCAGCGCCGTGTGACCTTGATAGTTCAAAGTGGATTGCCCCTCGGGGAAAATCCCTTGGTCTTCAGCCACCACTTATAGGGGTCTCATGTACAGCAGGCCAAGAGGTTATCACGTTGGACGCAGCTGCCATCAGACCCAACAATCTCTGAAATTGTTTGACAGTGAGTTACTGGCCTTCTTTGACTCTCTCGACTGAGATGAGGATCGACTCGATACGAGCAGGGGACAGTCGTGCCTGCATCGCGGTCGAATCCCATACTACGCCTAGATAGGTGGTTCTCTGAACTGGAGAAAGTACACTCTTCTTGGCGTTCAGTCTCAAACCCATCTCCCCCCATGTGGGCGAGAACGACATCTCGATGTCGAACCGCCATCTGCTCTGATTGAGCTAAAATCACCAATCGTTGATATAATTTAGTATGCGGATGCCCCGCAGTCGCAGTGGAGCCATTTGAGCAGCATCCACGCACTTGGTAAACATGCTGGGTGAGAGTGCAAGGCTGGATGGAAGTACTCAATATTGGTACGCTTCGCCCCCGAAAGCGAACCTCAGAAACTTCCTGTGTTGTGGAGGATGAAGACATGGAAGTATGCGTCTTTGAGATCTGTCATAACAAACCAGTCCTCAGACCTGATTTGTGGTACAACATGCTTTAGAATAAGGCAGTTTGAACTTCAGCCTCATAACTGAGCGATTTAACTGACGTAGATCTATGATCGGACGCAACCCCCTCATCCTTCCTTGGAACTTGTGAAATACCGGCTGTAAAACCCCGGATTTCCTGTCTTGAGGAGAGACCTCCTTCCCTAATAGGGTATTCACTTTTTGTTCCATAACCAGAGCCTGCTCGGGTCCGACCAACGTCGGAATAACCCCGTTGAATTTCGGCGGTAAGAGCCGAACTGAATGCAATAGCCTTATTGCCATATGCAGGCCCCATTGAGATACATTTGGCAGTCATTCAAATGCTGCTAAATGATCTACTAAGGGAATCAGTCTCTCGAGACGGACCTCTGGTGTAACTGAGGCAGCTAAATCGGCGCCTGAAGTAAAACACCATTCCCGGCAGCCGATCTAACTATTTTAGAGACCCCCGAAGGGGTTGCGAGCCTCTCAGCACCGCTGATTTAATTCCTCAGAATTAAATGCAGCTAACCAATCAGACTAGTAAACACGGTCTGGTTTGGTAAGATTCACATCAAAACTGAAAGTGATGTCATACACGCGTTGCCTTGGCAGTGCGCGAGCCGCTTAGTCACACAAACAATATTAATCTCCTCAGAGATAAATAGCTGCAGCTGCGAGTTCACGGTCAGAGGGGGAAGGAACCTCAGCGCGGGCTTCCGAGCCTCGAGAACGAACTCTAGGTCTAGGGAACACGGGTGAGATAGGAAAAGCCGTCTCCAGCCCGTCCCCAGATATGCGAGAAGCACAGTCAGCCCCCCTTATTTTTCCCGCGAGCTGACTGCGCGAGCTGCGCTCCTCATTAATGCTGCTCGTTATAATGTTTAGGCATAATATGCTTGTGAAACTGATGCTTGTGTAACTGCGAGCTCATCGACGCCCTCCGTGTCAATCTCCTCGGAGAAAGAAAGGCAGTGCGTCGCGGCCGTTACTCGGGTGGAAGGACCGCAGCTCGGGCTTCCGAACCCAGAGATCAGGCAGATCTGGCGGGTGAGGTAGGAGATAGGGATGCGCCCATCTCCATTCCCTCCAGCTCATCTATCTGCGAACCCAGCGAATGCAGGCGCCGCTCCGCCTCGGCGAAAGTGCGACCAACACCGCGAGGAACGCTGGCGAAGACTCCCTCTCGAGGAAAGCCCTCCGGGATTGAGGCGTCCGCACTGGCCGTACACAGTGCAGGCAGACGGCTCCCTCAAGAGCTGAATCAGCGTGCTTTGATCCCAGGCAGATCGCGCACAGACTGTGTGTATCCCCACTCATGATGTAGCGAGGGCAGGGAGGAACACACAATCTGAAACGCTGATCTGGATTCGCCTTTCAAATGTCTCATCTTAGCTTTGCTCTTTGACTATTGCTTACTCTTTGAGGAGCTAATAGTGACAAACAACAATAAATAAGACTGACAAGACAGAATGACATGCACACACAGAGCGCTTGCTGAAAGACGCGAAGCTGATGCCAGCTGTGCGGCATGTGCCTTTATAGCTTCCTGGTCGCTTACATCACCCCGCCCGTGACGTCACACTCTTCCATGAGACAGGTTACACACGATATTCAGAGTCGCTCACACTAAGCGCGTTCCCCAAAGCGTTTCGACGCAGCTCGAGTTCCTGAAGAGGAACCAATGTTATGAAGCATAAGTTCTTTTATAAACAAGTAGGCATGGTGACACCTAAGACAGCTTGGAAAACTCTGAGCTGCACAATGTTGTCCTTCTATTACTGCAGTGAAAATCAAATTCTCATGTTGCCAAAAAGCTACAGTAATTATGAGCCATAATTAATCACCTCAGACCATGAGAGTGTGAGAATAACAAAACTCCATATACATACACAATAAAAGTTAAGTGCGTGACCAACCTGCCCATAAAGTCATCTTTCTTCCCTGCATCTTTGTCCCAGAGGGTGACGTCAATGAATCCGCCCTGTTCATCATACAGGTGGAAGTCAAACTGCTCTCTCCACTGGGGGTTTAGTGTTTTTGGTATTGTCTGCACAGAAGAAGCACACTAATCAGAATTTGCCTTCCATGAAAGAAAAATTCCCAAATGAACAAGTAACTTGAATACAGCTCATACCTTACTTTTGTACTTTTGATGTCCCATTCTGAATTTGACATAAGGGTCACTTAAGCCATTGGCATCCATAGGCTGGAGGTCATGGGCCTCGATGAGACTAATGCTAACGATGCCTCTCCACAGCTGAGCCTTCCTGTGAACGTCCGATAACCTCAGACTCTGATGCTGCAATGTGACCAAAACACACACCCATACACACACTCACGTCAGGTAAGATACCATCCAATGTGAAAAGAAAGTCAGTGAAATTAAAGCTGAACGGCAGACAATGTGTTTGTGGTCAGAAATAGAGCAGCAACAAACTGCAGCAACATGGAAGACATATATTTTGGGAACGTGATATGAAAGGACAACATACACAGAGAGAATGCATGGCACTGCAAAGACAGAGACAAACACAGCCAGCAGTGTGTCAACGGTATCTTTCCATGAGAAAAACAGGAATATACTGTACACTAATTTGCAAAATTTTTGCGTCGCAAGATTTTTAAGTTTCTGAAAGACATCAGTAAAAAAATACAGTAAAAACAGTAAACAGTGTGAAATATTACTACGACTGAAAATACTGATTTTTATTATTATTTTACTTTAACATATATTAAAATGTAATTTATTCCTGTGATAGCGAAGCTGAATTTTCAGCATCATTACTCCAGTGTCAAATGATCTTTCAGAAATCATTCTAATATGCTGATTTGTCACTCAAGAAACATTTCTTATTATCAATTTTGAAAACAGTTGTGCTGATTAATGTTTTTGTGGAAATGTGATATATATTTTTTCAGGATTCTTTGATGAATAGAAAGTACGAAAGAACAGCATTTATTTCAAATAGAAATCTTTTGAAACATCTTTACTGTCACGTTTGATCGATTTAATTCATCCTAGCTGAATGAAATCTAACTGACCCTAAACTTTTGAACAACAATGTATAAAATAAACAGCAAAAACCTACTAAACCTATTCTACATTATCTAATGAGGTGAAACTCATGAAGAAATGTTTATGGTCAATTCATGACACTTAATTAGTTAATTAAGCTATTGTTATTTTTTTTTTTTTTTTTCAAGAATAATTGTAGTACAACAAATACTAAAATTATATGAATTTTATGATTACTCATTTATGCATTACAAGTAATGAGAGATCTTATAATTTGTAATATATCTACTTATTATGTCTTTTTTGTTGTTGTCGTTGTTGTTGGGTTTTTTTTTTTTGGTGTTGGAGATAATTATAAACTGGGCAGTTTGTGATCACTCCAAAGCTTACAACTCCAACTTCAACTGAGCAAGACATCTGCCAAACAAACTATTTTAATGAACAGATATCTCTGTGCTTAATTTGGAGTCCTTATTAATGTTTCTTTTTTAAAAATTCATTTCATTAAACCTGTTCTCAAAAAACACACAGCTTTGATGTTAAAAGCAGGCAGCTAATGACATTCTCTCCAGATATTAGTGTGATACTCTGACTGTACAGAACCACTGTAAACTTACTCTTTTTGTGTGAGAGTTAACATGAGCATTCAGGGCTCTAATGTGATCTTTGCCCATGATGCAGACCAAAAACAAGCAGCTCGTTTGGTTTGGTGTTGACTAACTGTGACTAAATAGGCTGCATTTCCTCAGTGAAATTGAAGAAAGTATAAAACCATGAAGTAGATTCAAAAAGTAGAACTGGATGTAAGTACTGTATAATTTTGTATAAAAACGCTGTGTTAGCATTAATTTTGATCTTACATGCACTTCAGGGTAAAGTTTTTTATATTCATATATCATAGCAGAAGTCTTAATTGAAGAGATGTATCAATTACAAATCCCGCTTGATTTGCATCTACAGAGCTCATCGTTTACAGTATTTTTGAAATGAAAGATACACAGGGAGTATAAATAGAAGAAACACCCAAGTGTGCACTGCGAGCTGTGTAAAAGTAGTTATCATAGCGCTGTTACTGTACATTCCCGAGACGTAGCCTACATGGCCCACTTTGGAGCTTCAAAGGCTTGGGTAGGGTAAGCCTTTCAGCATGAAGTCCTTATCCACATGCTGGAGAGCCACTTTCATGTTTTTGGGCCTCTATGGAAGTTGGGCTCCAACATTAGCCAAAACAAAACTGGAGTTACTTGACCTATGCTGTGAACATGCAGCTGAGAGCTGTGCAGTTTGTTCTCATGAGCAGCGCAAGTCAATGCAACTAGGATGCATGTTAGAAATGGCTTAACCTGAGATTCCACTTGAAGACCAGAAATTATCACTGAAACTTACACTTAGTAGACAACAGAAAGGTCTGCTGTACACATGCATGCCTGAACCAGAGACAAAGAGAGTAGTACATTATTCCTGTCCCGGACCAACATGCCACGTTCATACAAAACAATCCATTCACAACACAAGGAAGAAGAAAATAACAAAAATAAACAAAAACCTGTCATAAAACTCCAACTTAAAGATTAATAGTGAGGTTGATGAGGAACAGCTTAACATTTTAAAAAATGTCGCAAACAAAAAACCGCCGCCACCATTAGACCACCTGCTCTTTTGAGAATTCTTTGAAATATTACTACTCAAATATTTAAGTGTTGTTTTAGTATTACTTATATACTATATATTATTATTTAAAAAGTGTTTGAATTATTTTTATATTTTTTAGTTTCATTTTAATGTAATACTTTGTTTTGCTTTTCCCATTTCATTGTTTTTTTTTTATAATATATATTACTTTGTTGTTTTAATTTATGTTTATTTCAGTTTTAGTTTTAGTCCAGTTTTATTTTATTTATTTACAGGTAGTAATTTAAGTGCTTCAAAATTTATTTTAGTTAGCAAGTTTTTGATCTACTGTTCATATTTTATTTTATTTAGGCTTTATTTCAATTAACAAAAATGTTTAATAGTTTTTGTTTTAGTTAATGATAAAAACTAAAACAAAAATATCAAATTCAGAAATATTGTCACTTGGATGGATGGATAAAGCATTGAAATAAACAGCAACAAATATATATATATATATTTTTTAAGTTAATGTGCACATACCCGCCACAAAAAAATCTACAATACAAAGAAAGAAATAAAATAAAATAAAATAAAATAAAATAAAATAAAATAAAATAAAATAAAATAAAATAATGCTTCAAATGAGGCATTAAATCGGGCAAAATATGCATCATTTTCATAGTAAGAAAAGAAGTTTGTATACACATAGCTTTACATATGCAAAATTACCAGGTTATAAAAGTGGTTGCTCTGATCACATCCTGTTTGTCTATAAAACAATAAAGTGCGAAATCTCCTCATGGAACACAGCACATGCACCGTGCAGTTGATGCAATAAGAAGACAATAAAAACAAAGTATGCTTTATTTTCTCAGTCAGTTGCTGCAATACACAAAGGAAACTCTGGTGGCCCTGAATTTGTATCTGGAACTGATTTTTATAGCTAATTTCAGCCTTTAAGGCAGGACAAATTGGGGCCCTGCAAAAAAAGGTGCACTTTCTTATCTGTACACTAGATGACAGCATTTCTTACCATGTATATTGCAGCACATAGAAAATAAAGTCAGCAAAAGCCGATTTTACAACAGAAGCAACAAAAGTGAGTGTAAATTTAAAAAAAAAAATAAATAAAAGGGAAAAGGACTGGGGATCACGGCCCCCTTCAGTCTGAGCAGAGACCTGCAGAAGGCGGGGATCAGTAAAGGTGGGACATGCTGTTATTACCTTACTGGATCGTTTCCAGCTCCTTCTCATAAGCATGGTCTGTGAATGAGACAGAGCGTTATAAAGCCACCCCTTGCCTTCTCTAACAGAGTGTCAGAGGTGAACCTGACATCCTGCCTGAATACAGTTCAGAAGAGTCAAGGGGTCAAAAGGAGGCAGCCCGGGGAAGCTATGGTTGGGGAGGAGCCATTAAAAGCTAATAAAACCACTAAATCACACAAAAACAAAGAAAATGTTGTCATTCAAAGCTTTGTGCTTAGAGGCGTTATAAGTCACTGCGTCATAGAGTAAGTAATTGTTGTTTAAGGTCAAAAATTATCCCTTTAAAAAATAAAAGTAGTATATATTACGAATAGCATACTAACATAATACTTGACTATTTCTGCAGTATATTGTAGCATGTTTAATATGGGCAATGTGCTTCAACTTGACATTCCATTTCTGGTGTATTAAAGTAACCAGAAATAATGTTTTAATATTTTTAGCATCCCTTTTTATATATATTTTCACTATTTGCTGTTAAAATATATATATTTACAAATACAAAATGTACTATATAAATATATATATATATAAAAGTATATATATATATATATATATATATATATATATATATATATATATATATATATATATATATATATAAAGAAGAGTGTTTATTTTTTTATACAAAATTAGATTTGGAAACACAATATCCATATTTATTATTGATAAAAACTCCACTTACTCACTAAACATGCAACATTTAGTCATGTGACAACAAAGTAGCATATTATTGCGTGAAACATTTAGCACTGCATTTTCATCCTGCTTCACATATTTAATTTCTAAAGTAAGCAGTATGCAACTATACTCATTTCCCTCTCATTGAAATTCTTCCTGCCAACACTGAGCTTATTCTCTGGAGTCTAGACAATCGATTTCTCTCAGATGTATGCAATAGAAATCCTTTCCAGGTCAGACACTGGCTCATCCAGACCAGAGAACACATTTGTAGTCTTCTGTACTGCAGTAAGATGGGTGACATGATACATGAAACCCTATACTACTGTTCAAATGTTTGGTTTGGAAAGATTTAAAATAAATATATAAATAAAAATTAAAGTTAAAAAGAAGTGTCTTACGCTCACAAAACCTGGTTTTGATTTGATCCAAACCACAATAAAAACAGTAATATTGTCAAATATTTTTACAATTGAATGTGTGCATGCTGATTTTTTTTTTTTTAACAAACAAACCTTTACTTTTTTTACAAATTTAAAACATTTGCTATTTTTAGTTTTCATTTTTAAAAGATCAAAAAAAAAAAAAAAAGGTAATTAGATAGAGAGCTTACAAAACACTTGATCAATACATTTCCAAGACTTTACCATGATGGACTGTAGAGCTAAAGCACATAACAATTTATACATTTTTATGTCTTTTCCAGGATTGGAAACCACAATTGTAAAAATTCCCTAATATTTTTAGGGAAAGTGTAAAACAATGGGAATTTTCAGGCACATCTGATCCAGCAACGTCACATCACACACACCTCCAGTTCATATTCTCAGCTCAAACACATCAGCTTGAAAAACACAGAGACATTATTAAGATAAAGAACTCACTGTTTCCCTGAAGTCTCCCTCTTTTGGAATAAGTGTGACCGCCAATTCCAAGGAACCCAGGTCATGGTTGGGATAGTGAGGATCTTTGAGGTCAAGGGTCACATCCAAAGTCCTAAAAGGGAGAGAGAACCTACATTATGAACTACCAAAATCTTGCCATGATCAATCATTATGTGTTCTACATTTCTTACAACAGCATTCATGTGTTTGTACATATTTATAAACACTAGGGGGCAGCAGTGTTAAAGTAAATTAATTGATATTGTGACACTTGAGATTGTGTTTCAGATGTGTCGCAAAGCATCAGAGGACCTTTGGTGCTCCAGGGACTCTAAATAGAGATATGCAGAGCCCATAAAATCATCCTGCAGCCCGAAGTCATAGTCAAAGACCTGCAGAAGAAAAAAAAACACCCTGAAGTAAGGCATGTCATTTCACACAACAAAGAAAGCCAGCATACAGTAGATTTATCATGTACCTTCATATAGAGCGGCTCTCTCAAACTCTCCACCAGCAGACTGACTTTCTCATCCCATACTGGGTTCAGGTTTTTGTGGATTGTTTTGCTGCGGAAAACCTCTTTCCCTGCGACCTTAAACTTCACATATGGGTCACTGGTCCCTGTGAATACATCAAGAAACACACACAAAAAAATATTTTCACTGTTTTTCAAGAAAAACAGTAGCAAATAACATGTTTTTTTTCTTCTACAAAACTAGAACAAGGTGTTTAACCAGCTTAGTTTATAATAAACAGCATTTTGGAAACACTTTCAAAATACAGCAAAACAAAGATAAAACTTCACTGAGATAATGAATTGGAATAGAATTTGCATTCTCTGCTCAATTCCAAATTCTACACAGCCCTTCTGGTAACTACATCAAATCCTACATCATCTAGCTATAAAGCAGTCTCAGACTGAGATTATGCAAAAAATGGTTATTTTTGACAACAACAAACACATACTGTTGCTCATTTGCACATATTCATTATCTCTCTCTCTTTCTCTTCCTTAAGGGCATTTTATTTCTCATGGAGTAGTTGTCTACGGTGTTATAAATGAGTCTGAAAGAGACTTGGGTCACGTGACCTCAACTGTCAGCCCTTATTGGCTCAAGCACTAAAATTACATGAGTGTGAAGCCAAGTGCAGTCTGAATACAGTAAGCACAACCATAAACAAACAAATACACTAATGAGTAATAATCAACATGACAGAGCCTCAATATTCACCCTAAGAAAATAACAAGACTCGACAGAAAGAACAACTACAGAGCATATTATAACACAGTGTGTGTGAATGTGATATTCCACAAAGGTTAATACATGAAGAGTGTCTAAGTGAATTGGCTCCTGAAATTTCCAAAGCAAACATCCTGACATTCGACTCAGTTCAAAATAGTTGTTTATAAGAGAGAGCGCTAGATGTCAATGTTTGTTCAGTGGAAAATCTGCCCAGCGTCCTGCATGTCACCTGACCTGCTCTAACTGCAGTGGATCAGGGACTATTATTATTCTGAGATAATATTATATAATATTCTGGCATAATATCTACCAAATCACCACACTTGCCATTCAGATCTGACAAACTCAGAAAGGTATGTGGTTTCATATAAAAAAGTGGCATCATTCTTTATAAATGCGCAGAAGCAACATGAATATTTATAAGCTTTTTAAATTAATAAATAAGCAATTGTTATGAAAATTAACAGAAATACTGAAAAATGTCATAAAACTGCATGTTAATCAAATTCAAGAAAATATTTATATGCATATGATGCTGTAACAGTTGTTAGTACGTTCTGTGCACAAAATGCAACAAATAAATGGACAATCACAGTCTGAAGCATTTCTAATAAGCAATACCTAAGATCTCATTACGTTGACAAAGACAAACATCAATGCCAGGGGAAATGTCAATATTTTGACTAAATGAAGTGTTGGGTGTAGAGGAAATCAACCACAAAATGATTAAATTCAGCTCACGTTCTGCTCTGCAGAAACCTGAGTGTGCTTGTTCAGAGATGCATGATCCAATATCAGCAATAAACAGAGTGACTGTGATGCGACATTAGTATATGATAGCTTTGTATGAGAAAAATTCAAGTTTACGTAGCTCACAACTCTTAAGCATATTCAAATCTGACGCATTATTATTAATGTACCCATGACACATTATTAGAATATACTGTAATGTATGCAAAGAAGAATGAGATCTCAAGCAGATAGACTATTATAGCTTTGTGTTTTTCACATAAAGGTACTAAATGACTTCAGAAGACCAAATCGCACTAAGACACATATCAAAGTTTTTTAGTACATTTATCATTTTTGGAAGCCACTTTTATTCACTTTCATTGTATAGTAATAATAATAATGGAAGCCAGTGGGATCTGAAACTGTTTGGTTTCCAACATTCTTTTTTCAAACATGTTCCACAGAAAAAAAAGAAAATCAAAGAAGTTTGGAACAACATGTGAGTAAATGATAGAATTTTGACAGAATTTTCATTTTTGGGTTAACTATCCCTTTCTCGCAGTATTTGTCTAGGTACATGCACACACTCATCTCCAAACTTGCAGTGGCAAATGACAGCTCTATATACAATCACTTCACTTGCATCAGCTCACTGGCAGGGAATCCCCATTAAAACACCTCTGCAGTGTTACTTTCAGTGCCCATCATAATCTATCAGTCTCTGAGCGAAGCCTCTGTGCTGAAACATTAAGTACGGTAATCAAACATGCTCCTGTAGATCAGCATCACAGCATGCTGCACGCTTAGCACTGACACTGGGTTTTGAAATTTATATAGATTTTTTCCCCCTGAATTTCACATGTCTCAAAAATACAAAATGTAAAAAAAAAAAAAACATGAAAACAAAACTCCAGTTTAATAAACCTGTTAATGCAAATCCCCACAGTCATTAGATCTAATAACCAATTTGCATTCAAATTCACTGTCTTTATATACCGCTGAAATCCATCCCTTCATTCAGGAGTTGCAGCGATACCAACACGGGATGTTATTTTCCTATTCATTCACCCTTAAAGCCAATCCTAATGTTTGTTCAACCACTGAATCATTCATCTAAATAATACAATAAACTGCATTCAAATTCAAAAGGAAGCAGTGACTCTAGATAATGGCTATGGTTAAGAAATCTGTTTGCCTCTGGATATTGAATTATGTTGGTGCACCATGAGAGGTGGCTGAAAGAAGACAGTTTATTTTCACCACTTTACTTCAAGATGAAGAAATAAAAACTAAAGAAGACCTGATGTGTATATCAAACACAATGCATGCACGTCATTCATACCACATAAACACATCACAGACTGTAAGAAAAACAGCTTAACAACTGAAAGCACAAATGAAATGCTTTTCTATTTTAAATGCATCTTTGTCCAATTCAAATGATAGTATCAGCATAATGATTAGAACTTAGGATGTCTTAATATTTTGTTTTTGTCCTTTTTTCTATACTGATGAAACCTGATGATCAAGTTCTCCAATGTGTTTTGAGATGATCCAAAGAGAGTCTTGATCTTCAGTAGAAGACTGTCTATATAAAGATTCACATTATCAAATAAAAAAACTTACTTTTATTGATGTGACCTAGAAATAGTGCAGGATCTTAAATATTTCTTATGCATTTCACATCATATTTTTTCTTTGTTTTATATTTAAATACATTTAAATGAAATACAAAAATAAATAAAACATAAATTTCGAATGCCTCCAACTTTTTTTAGCAGAAATGTAACATGATGCACAGAATATTGCAGAACAAAAAAACTAAAGAAATAAATAAAAAGAGAGAGAGAGAGAGAAGGGGGAATACTTCTTTGCAGCACTGACAATATATCTGAAAATTCTGACTGTCTGTGATGGAAACCAGCTTGGGGGGTAAAATGCTGACACAAACTGTGGGTCTGATGTATGTCACATCTCTGCCCTTGACAGCCATCTGCAGCAGAGCGTTCAGCATTATAGGAACTGAAAGACATTTATCATAAATCTGAGTAAACTCAGTAAAATCTGTGGTCAGGAATGATTTCTCATCAGCCACAATGGAAAATAGAAAGAGTGAGGGGAATTTCCCTGAGTGCGTTCCCCATCGCTTTAATCAAACTGCCCTCCACAACAGGAAGTAGAGGTGCTCCCAGAGAACTGTTCACAGAAGGATCAATAGATAGTTTGAATGAGTGAGGAACTGCGTATGACTGCAGGGACATAGTGTGCCGGGAAGTGAGTGATTCCTCCTCTGCCCTCTGATCAATATGTACATTAGACAACTGCTCTCAAACTGCATTTTTAAGGACCTATAAAAGTTTTGCCACTGTCAAGTCAAAATGCTTGAGAGTTTGAAATTGGAGACTACTATCTTGGCAAGAAACAAAGGAACAGTAGTAATGCACCATTTTATTGATTGTTTGCTAATGAGGATGACCTGATTTCAAAACCAGCTAATGAAAGTTCTTGCCCCAACCCTGCTCTAAAATTCAGCTTAAACCACTAAGGGTTAAAAAAAAGCCTTTCTTGGTTTAAGCTGTTTTCCCCCTTTAGGATTCGTCCTGTTGTTTCCACCTCTGTCTTTTCAGTAAAAATGGTACAGACCCAACACATTTTATTTGTAAATTCCATTTTTGTTTTAGTGGCTTCATTTAGTGTTTTGTGTAGAGATTTGGTTCAACTGAGTTATATATATATATATAAACAACCTATTACATAATAAATAAATAAATAAAATTATTAGAGATGAGTCATTAAGTGCTCTATGACTGACAGATTCTTACTGACAATTTTTCTTTGTCACAGCGCCAATGTGAGCACTGTGATGAGTGTAAAGCAGATTACTCAAATTCACTGCAAGTCAAAGAAATGCATAGACTATGAGAATTAAATGTTTTTTATTGCTGTTGTCATTATTTCCATACTTCTACAGAATACATTCTTTCTAGTCGTGACTGTCACTGCTGTTTACAGTCTGACTATCACTCAATCTCAGTGGGCCACTTATACATTCAAATCAGCTAAGTTTGCTCCTAGCAGAGAAATCAAATGAATTACATTATTTACTTCGAGTAAAGCGTTGAATATACAAAATGTGTATATATAATGCTTTATACCTGACTAGCACATTAATGTAATTCATTTGATTAAAATGTTTAATCTACTCACAACCTCATTTTATTTCATTTTTAATATTTTATTTATTATATATGGGTTGTATTAGTCTGGCAAGCATGTGATGAGTGTTTGAATAAATTTACACACTTTATAATGTGGCATAGAGACTGTGTTCAGTCATCAACCTCTGCCTTACTTCTGCAGCCATCTAACAATCACAATCACAAATAATACTGCAGAGTGAGAGTGGAGTTGCCTTTGCCAGCAATGACAAAACATTCGGACAAACTGGCACTGAGGCCTGGCTGGCAGCCATTTCAGTTGAGCTGTACTTTTATACAGTAGACCACAAGACAAATGTCATGTCCGTTTTAGTGGCCAACAAACTGTGGCCATTTCAAGAAAATCACAGTTATCATAAAAATAGCTACTAAGCACCTCTATACAGAGAAAGCAGATCTTACTATAAATCTGTTTCCTTGCATGAATGGAAATACTGTACATGCCATGTAGCCACCAAGGGGCAGTGTGATGTTGATGTTTGATGTATTCTCTCTCCCCTATCTTTTTCTTTTTTTTTAGAAAGCAAGTTATGTTTATGGATAAGTAAATGGTTGGCCTCAACTTTCAGTTCCAAAAAGGAGGTAACGTTCAGGGCAAGTAGCCATATTAACTTCTCAGCAGCATGCTCCAGAAAATTATCATAACATGAAGCAATTTTTTTATTTTACGTTTACTCTGTTTATTCATTCTGCATTCAAAACTTTTTTTATTGTATTTATTTATTTGCAACAGGTATCTGTAATGAAGAACACTTATGAAATTTTAAAGATTAAAATATAAAATGACAAAATTATTGCACAACTGTCCAGTAAGTGGTGGCATGTAGTGCAAATGTAAATCGCCACTAAACAAAAGAAGAAAAAATAAGCATGGCACACTTACTTCCAGAACCGGGGGGGCACTATAATGTTATGTTTTATGTGTTTTGTATTGCTTTTTGTTTTGTTTTTGACATAGTAGCATGGTAATGGCAGGGCTTTTTAGACATGGTACCATAGTAAAAGCATGTGTTGTTGGACATGTGCATATTATTTAAGCACCGTAAAGTAGCACATAAAATCTATGGAACAGTACATGAATGGCTTTATGAGGGTCATCAACATTGTGACTGTCAATATTATTTAGTAGTTAAGTTCAAGAAAATGTTCTATTAGAAATTGATCTTTTTCTTCAAGCTAAGTGAGCTTTCTTGTGTTATTGATGATCAGTTAAAGCTGTAATTTGAGATGGAGATACAATATCCTGCAGTAATTTCCTCTCATGAGCTCAGAGACCAAGCACTGATGAAATCTTGATGGAAGTCATTTGATTGCCCACAAAATCCATCCTGTTCATTAGGATCCAAAGATGCAATAGTTTGTGTAACATTTAAAGCACGACTTGAATGTTGGTCTGAAATCTCTCAGTCTCAAAACAAACCGACACTCCTACTGTGTCCCCCAGGATCAGTGTGTGCCAGCATCCTCTTGGTGCTTGTTAAAAGCGCTCCACCAACAGTCAGTAAGCTCTGATGTATCAACAAATAATAAGTGGGCCATTGTGACACAGGTCACACCTCAATATATTCTGCCAACTAACAACACATGACTCAGTATGAGTCCACAGAATGGATGATTAATGCTGGTAAAGCAATCACACCCTAGAAACCACACAGTAACAGAAAAAAAATCCTCAGAATGAAAGTTTGGACTCTCATTCTGTGGTTACCGGTATATATATATATATATATTATATATATATATATATATATATATATATATATATATATATATATATATATGTGTGTGTGTGTGTATGTGTGTGTGTGTGTGTGTGTGTGTGTGTAATATATATATATATATATATATATATATATATATATATATTGTGACGCGTGTCCCGAGCACTCATCAGCGTCGCCCTGGCAACAGCATAGGCACACCTGTGCCTACTCATCACGGGCTGAGCGGCCACACCTGCGTGCCATCAGCCGCTGCCTATTTAAACCCCGCAAGCGGGCACAGAGGTGAGAGATGTCTCCACAAGAGCTGGCTAACTTTGTCTTTTCCTCTGCCTCTAGACAGCAGCGTGTGACCGCCAGCCCCACCGCCACGGGAGAGCACGGACCCACACTGCACTAGCAGCACCTCACAGACAAGACGCCGAGCACCGAATGCCCAAACCACCCACCGCACCGCCTTTTCAGTTAATAAAATCCACCCTTCGGTGAACTTCGTGTCGTGTCCTACTTCACCCCGCCACTATATATATATAAGTTTTAATCATTAATATTTAATAAGTTTTAATCATTAAATTAATAATGGTAATTGGCTATTTTAAAAAAAATTACTCGCCCTTAGGCCATCCAAGATGTAGATGAGTTTGTTTCTTCATCGGAACAGATTTGGAGAAATTTAGCATATCATCACTTGTTCACCAATGGATGCTCTGTAGTGAATGGGTGCCGACAGAATGAAAGTTCATACTAACTTCCTCTCACATCAAAATTACTCATAATATATGACATATTTGTTTTTGACTGATTTTGCTTGTAAACAATGCTTGATCTGTACACCCTTTTCTTCTGATTCAGAGGACACAACTTTTTCATCGGAGAAAGCAAAATTAGGAATAGAGGACTTACTTTAGCTGGACTTACTTTAGCTGGAAGCAACAGTTTAAAATTAAAAACATTTAAGTAGATTCCTTGTGAATTATTGTGATGTTTTTATCAGCTGTTTGGACTCTCATTCTGACAGGACCCATTCACTAAACACCCACCCCTAAAATAAACACCTGTGGATGCCTTTAGGACAAGATGGGGTGAGACAAAATTCATTTTCTTCCTATATGCAAAACAATCACAGGCAGTATTATCTACTAAGAAAAAGGCCTCTCTGTTGCATATTCATAAACAATCACAGGCTGTATTATCTAATAAGAAAAAGGCCTCTCTGTTGCATATTCATAATTACCCTCCCAAAAATCACAAAGGGCCTAGAACATTTTTTTTTTTTTAAAAAGGTCATTGAATAATGCACACAGAGTTATAATTAAGCTAAATTATTCAATCCGATTTCCCAGAGCTCTGACTGATTGGTGTCAATGGCAAGAAATTTGGAAATTGCACTCAGGCACTGAGACAGCTCCATCTCCTTCAGCAGACCTACTTACCACTGGCCCTCTGGGGCTCTGTGATGGCACAGACTTCCAGCCCTGTCACTCACTACACCCATTCTGTACACATTAGGGCCTTTAAGTGATACCCTCAATGTGGAGAAAAAAATTATAAAAACAAATGGTTCTGATAACAGGTTACAGAGACAAAGTGAGCAATATGATGGCCACTATGAAGCCAAGGGGAGCTTTTCAGTCTTATGTGAACATAAATATTATTATATGTAAACAAAAGGTGCAAAAAAGTGCATTACAAACTATTTTTTTTACATTGAGCCACTCACCTCATGAGGGCCAACATAATAAGATTGCATGACTACTCAGATGGATAATCATGGCTCATGCTGAACAGCACCATTTCACCATGGCACTAGGTGGTCAGCACAACTTATCTGAACTTTTTTGGTGGTCACAGGTACTTATAAATCATAAGGTTTCATGCTGAACAGCACCACATTTCACCATTTTATCGGCACTAGTGAATTCTTAATGGTCAGCAACACTTAACTGATTATAATAGCTGTACTTATATATATATCATATATATATATATATATATGGTATAGAAAAGAATTATCCACATACAAAAAAACAAACACACACACACACACACACACACACACACACACACACACACACACACACACACAGAGTGGGTATAGAAAAGAATTATCCCCCTTTAAAATAATCATTTCATTTCTTCATTTCAGCCTGAAATGAAGACGAACACAGTTTTGGTTTAATCTAGCTGTATTTACTCAGTGCAACTTATAACATCTAAGTGAAAGATGTAACTCCAACATGTCAAAAAAAGAAAAAGAAAAAAAAAAAGAAACAGAATCACTGAGTTGGAAAAAGGATCACCCCCTTGTGTCAGTATTTTGTACAACCTTTAGTCTGTTGGGATATGTCTCTGTCTCTACTAACTTTGCACATCTAGACTTTGCAATATTTGCCCACTCTTCTTTTCAGAACTGCTCAAGTTCAGTTCAATTTGATGGTGACCGTTTGTGGACTGGAGTCTTCAAGTCATTCTGACTTGGGCTCAGACTAGACCATGCAAGGACATTCACCTTTTTCTCCTTCAATCACTGTGTGCTCAGTTTTGCTGTATTTTTTGTGTAATTGTCATGCTTGAAGGTAAACCTTCTTCCCACTGACAACTTTCTGGCAGAGGGCTGCAGATTTTCATCAAGAATTTGATGGTATTTTGCCCCAACAAGTGCTCCAGTCCCTGCTGCAGAGAAACACCCTCATAACAGGATATTACCACCTCCATGCTTTACAGGAATGCTGTTATTTGGATGGTGAGCTGTGTTGGATTTCCACCAGACATATCGTTAAGTGTTGAGGCCAAATAATAAAATTTTAGTGTCATCTGCCTCAGAATCTTTAAGGTACGTTTTGGCAAAGCTCAGTCGTGACTGCATGTGGCCTTTCTTGAGGAGTGGCTTTTTTCTTGCAACCATCACATACAAGCCACGTTTGTAGAGAATTTGTAATGTTGTCACATGCACAGAATGTCCACTCTTTGTCATAAATTCCAGTTTGGAGTGACATCCTGATCCAGGGAGGGTCTGTGTTGTACCAAATACCTTCTTATTAATAGACTTCACTCTGCTTCTAGGCATTGATAAAACCTTTGAGTTTTTTTTAAATCCATCTCCTGACTTGTGCCTTTCCACAACTTTATCCCAGAGATCTTTTGACAGTGCCTTGCCACCCATAGTTGATGGTTTGCTTCAGTTGCACAACCAAGGTCTGAAATGCTCCAGGAAAGCTCTTTTCACGCTGAGGGAATCAAAATTACCACAGGTGACCAGTTGAACGTCAAATAGCTTTGTGTGCCATTAAGAAGGTTAACAAGTCATTTTTAGGAGGGGGTGATCTTTTTTCCAACTTTTATTTTATTCTTTCTGACATGCTGGTGTTATATCTGTCACTTGGATGTTATAAGTTGCACTGAGTAAATTAAACCATCCCGACCATCAGTCTACATGACAGAAGACACGTAGTAGACTGTAGACAACAGGTTTTTCAGCAAATCATGTTAAATTAGAGGCCTTAGAAATTTGTGTATTAAATATGATACAGTAGGCTTTATGGGGTTAAATTCTGAACATATTCAGGTATACTGAGTAATTTGATCTATAAAATAATTTGTTGTCAAACTCCTGCCTCTGTGTAGTTTGTGTATATATATATATATATATATATAGATATATATATATATATATATATATATATATATATATATATAGCTAGAGCTAAACTCTAGCCAAGCCTTTTATTATGAGCCAATGCACTGAGACCCCAAAAAGAGAGACATGTAAGAGATCTGAAGTGTAAAACTCTATGTAATAAAAAGGTTTGAGGTTTTATGCGAGATACAGTATGTCTTTTTCCATTTTCTTTCTCTAAAATATGAGACGGTCCACAGGCTGGATTCAGATTGGCTGTCAGGCGTCTGGATATTTAAGACAGAGCTGATGAAAAGAAGCCTTTCAATAGCACATAGAAACAGAAGAGAGATGTGGTCAATTCCCCGCACACTCCATTATCCAGCATGCCCCACGTCAGCAATGGATTGATGACTGCAGCATTTTCTAGTCTGGTGCTCCCCTTCTCAAGTTTGTATGTTTGTGTGAGTGTGTGAACGCAGCTACAGCACAGCATGCAGCTATGAATTCAGTCCACACGCTTTAATGCAGATCTAATGCAGCATATCAGGACTTGACAACACTAGGCTAAAAAACAAAAATATACACTACCATTCAGAAGTGTGAGGTCAATGAGGTGCTTTATGTTTGATCAAAAATACAGAAAAAACAGTAATATTGTGAAATATTATTACAATTTAAAATAAATGTTTTCTATTTTAATATATTTTAAAATACAAATTTCCTTAAAAAAATCTTACTAAACCAAATGCTCGAACAGTACTGTATATAAACATATAAACATATACTTTTCATATTTTCTTTCCTTCTGTAGCTCTCATTTTTCACACACTATTTAAAAATAGTGGTTTCGACAAATGTGACAACTAATGCCGTTTAGCACCATTGATGTCAAGCATGCCACAGTGCATTTCCATATAATATGGACTATGGTTGGAGGACAAGATTTTAAGCAAATAATGAACAAAATGTCCATAGAAAAAAAATAAAAATCCTCACACAAACCTGCAGACACTCACAAGTTGTATGAACTATTTTTTTTAGAGATTTTTATGTTTGTTGTTCTTCTATTTGTAGCTTGACAGCACCTGGTCAGTGTTCATTTGGGTTTGGGATGACATGAGAGTGACTATGTATCATTTAAAGGAATAGTCCACATAAAGATAACTGACGGCATAATGCAGTAAATTTGACCAGTCCCTTAATTCCTGTAGGTGCATTTTGTGTCATTACATTAAAAGAGCACAAAATTGGTAACAAACTGATTTGTTTGTTTGATTGTTGGATTATGTCCATACAAAGGAGTAATAAATGCAATTATTTGAGTTTGTGTGTGTGTGTGTGTGTGTGTGTGTGTGTGTGTGTGTGTGAGAGTGTGTGTGTGCGTGTGTGAGTGTGTGTGTGTGTGTCAGGAAGTAATAGTAGAGGAAGGAGTGTACGTGTGTGGTTTCATAAAATCAACCCCGTCTCTCATTAGCTCAAAACACTACATCTAATACTGCAAACACGAGACAAATCCACTAACGTTGTAGATGCAACTTCAGAGTCTCGAATCTGTGAAACATTCTGCAATACCAGTACCCATCACTCAGCAGGAGTGGTCATTTTCTGATTAATCTCACACATTACATTTACAATTCTGCAATAACTGAGCTGCTGGGCTGTAAAAACCTCAACTAGAGGCGCTTTGCATGTTGTTCACTTTTACCACACATACACACCATCAGATCATTAACAGATGCTGACAGATGGATTTCAATGCCAGAGAAAGACAACAGGAAACATCCTGGTGTTATAATCCTGGATCAGTTTCTGCCATGCTGTCCGCACCATCCTAACAAACACACAAAATCATCCGTAACTCAAGGTTAAAACAAGCAGAACAGAGAATCTGCAACCTAAAAGAAAACAGACTCAACACTCTCATTTATCACCGCTGCCGCTGTTTGACTTCTTCACACATGCTTTTCTCAGAGTTTCTTTCTGACAGTATAATGAGAGGAATGTCTCATAAAACAGACAATATAACTACACTACCTGTCTCTAAAAAGTCAATTACTCCATTGAGTCATTATTTTTTTTGTACATTACATTAAAACACAAAGCAGCTCTTTTAAATTGTAATATTTCACAATGTTACAATGAATGCCACCTTGTTGAGCATAAAACAGCTTTCAAAAAACAAATCTTACTGACCCCAAACTTATAGTGCTAACATCTCATTGTAGTATAGTACATCTTTCACACTTTCTGCACAAAAAATAAAACTGGTTAGTACTGCCAATACTTGAATATTTACTAATATTTAAATATTTCCTTAGTAACACTTTACAGTAAGATCTCATTTGTTATCTAACTAATTTGTTAGATATGTCTTTTTGAACAACTGGTAAGCTGTGACTTGTATATAATCAACAATAACTTTAGCAGCATTAGCATAACCATGATCTGTCAGGGTCACATTGTAACAATAGCTATATTGTCTGTGTAAATTAACCACGCAGGACGTTGGGTATAAGAAAAGAATAAAATGTATTATGATGATTATTGCTATAAACCTAAGCTAGGAAGACCTAAATCTAGGCATGCATTTCTGTGGCCCGTTGTTGAGCAGAAAGCTGCAAAAACCACAGAGCATGTGGAAATCCTTTAGTAAAGCACATCCTGTTTAATTAGACTGGATACACACTGTGGAAATGGGAAGCAGCAGTGGTCACCGACTTGTAGAGAGTGCCGATTTGGTGCTTAATAAACATGATAATTTCACATCCGTGTCTAGATTAATTAAGTTAATCATAGAGATGATGATAAACATTAGAATGCTAATTTATTCCAGTCAATGCAGAAGCCAGATAAAACAGAGAAATGTTTGTGTTTGAAAGCAAAAGTTGTGAAATGTACGCCAAGTATAATTTTAGCTATTCAAATTTCAAACAATACATGTAGGAATCATTTTAATCTCAGCTGTTCCATTATTGTTGGAGGAAAGCATGAGATTACTCAGGGTTTTTCTCAAGGGAGCGTATGACTGACTGTATGACTCACACAGAGCAGAAACTCGAGTCTCGAGGGCAGGTGAGCTGCTGAGGTCTTTGCTCATTATTTTAGCATGTGTCTCTTTTTTGGTGAGTAAAAAAAGAGAGAGACAGAGGGTGTATGAACAGACCTGCTGCACCATCCATCAGCCCCTAATGAGACCATTACTGCTCCAGCCTGTCTCTCTGCCATTCAAAAGCACTAATGCCCGTCCTCTCACATGACACCAGAGCAGGTCTGGACTACTGGGCAGGAATGTAGAGTCATACTCTGGTGAGCTCATGGCTCTGCTGTTGTCTGCTGAGATACACAAATCAAAGTGACCAGAGCAGAAGATCTATTTAGCCTTGACTATTTCTGTTTGTTCACATGCTAATTTTATCTCTGATTCAGAAAACATTTCATGTTAGCAGAACAAAAAGAGGGCGCTAGTGATTCAAACTATGATTTAAACAATGAATATTCACTTTGATTTTAATATTTTGCTTGAGGTGTAAAATTAAAGGGGTAGCTTATGAAAAAAAGGGTTAAATTATGAGTATGGGAAACCATACTTGGCCACAGGTCCTGTCCTGTCCTTTCCTTTCCTTTCCTTTCCTTTCCTTTCCTTTCCTTTCCTTTTAATATACTCATCCCCATGTCCCAACCCAAAACAAAACAAACCAAACCAAACCAAACTAAAAAAAACCAAACAAAGGATTCTGTCATCATATACTCATCTTCATGTCCCAACATTCTTCAGAACATCTTTAATATTCCACAGAAGAAAGTAGGTCATACAGGATTTAAATGACATGAGGACAATTTTTATTTTGGGGTGAACTATCCCTTTAAGAAACATGATGAATATCAAATTGATTTTTAATATGCTTTTTAATATGCTTTTTTTTTCCATAATTAGGCTAATATAGATCCAAAAGTGCATCGGATTTATTTACATCATTACATAAAATGTATCTCACACACGTCTCTGTGTGGTACTTATAAAGCATTAAAATGGGAATATAAATCTATCTAGAATGATTTTTTAAAATGATTCCTTTCACAGGAAAAAATCCAGAGCAAATGAAATTGTCAAATTCTTATTTAATTTTTTTTTTTTAATTTAGAAAAAAATGAAAACAAATTAAATATTTAAAAATAAAATATTTTATATAAATTAAAATGTAAATATAAAAATCTTTTTTTTTTTTTTTGTTATTGTTTTACTTTTGGTGAACCTACAACTACTTTGAATAAAACAAGTTCACTTAAATATTACCTTCAGGGCACATTTTTGAGAGTGAATTCTAAAGGAGCTCACCAGAACCTCAGATATCTGGAAAATTCCAGTTAAACAGGAAAAAATAGTTAAACAAATGTGGTGAAGGGGGGACATACCACCCCTGTCCCTGATGGCCAGATTATTGCCCTTCTTCAACACAATGTCCAGCTGATACATTCCTGGCTTTGACGGGGGAGGAAGTTCTTCATTACTTGGCTCCACAATATTGATGACCTACAGGAAGAGAGGAAACAGTGAGGTAGTCAGACAGGCCTACATACACACTGCCCTAAGATCTCAAGCACATACTTCAGGGAATCTATATCGATTCCAGTTTATTGCTTAATGTTATGAAGACTTAAAACATGAAGTGTTGGTACATCAGCTCCTCTCACCAATATAGCGCAGCTCAATAGAATGGTAATAGCTCTACTTCAAGGCTGTAAGATACAGCAGCAGAGAGAAAAAAGGACGTTTGCATTTCACTCTGCCCTCACAGTTACATAATCAATCTGCCTCTACAATCTCAAATCCAGACCTCACAACCTTGAGATGTTGTTGTAAGGAGACTATTTAACAGTTATCCTGCCCCTGAGCAGGTCATCAGACATTGACAAAGTATCAAAGAGCAAAATTAAAACCAAATTATACTGCAACAGAAGACAGAATTCTAATTTCCTGAAGTCTGTAGGGCTAACCATTAGCAGCTGTATGATTTACACAGTTTTTCCTTATTAAACATGGAGCTAGTTTATTACTCAACAAGAACTTATCTAAAGCTCCTCGGTTTGCAGTATTTACCAATAAGACAGTCTGCCTATATCCGTCTTCACTATACATACGCTGCACTATCCTGTCAAAGGCATATGAAATATGCACCTTTATATTAAAAGAACAAAGAACTCTGAAAATGTCCATTAAAGCGCTGTCACCAGTTTCTTGTAATAAGAAATAAGCAGTGTAGTGTACTGCGGGGTGTATGCTAATGTTTACATGACTCGAGATATTAGTGCACAGTAGTAAATTACTACTGCTTTATACCCTCATAGGACTTTGGGGACAGTTTGTGGTGACTTGGCTGTAATTCTTAAAGCATGCATACTGTACCCACACACACTTGTGCTCCTAAACACCAATACACACACACTAGCATTCACAATATGACTGTTAGAATAGAATAGAATAGAATAGAATAGAATAGAATAGAATAGAATAGAATAGAATCTTGGTAACATGGTAAATTAACCAAAAAGCAGCAAAAGAGTTAACTACTCAAAACTGTTCACAAACTTATCATAACATAAGGGTAAATGAGGGAGAGGAGACAAAGCAAAATGAATTATTCAAATGCTTTATTCATTTTACATCATAACTTTTCTTTATGTAATTAACAAAAGCAGAAAGGTGCAAACAAACATTCCTCTACCCGCTGCCAACAGGAATTTATTTCCTTTTTCTTTTTTTTTCGCTTCATAAGGAGGAGTTCATCTTGAAATTTAAAACAGCACCTGACACTGTCACTCAACAAAACACTGTTATTATTCAGTCTTAAACTGAATGACAAAGATTTGAATTATTGTGCTAGCCTCAAATGTTAGGAGCATTTGTTGTGTTTGGAATTTATTTCAGTTTCAATTTGCTCATTATGACAGATTTCTAGAGTCTAGCCATAGTTGGGCTTCAGGAATCATTGAGGGTGAAGTAAGGAGGATTCAATCAAATTCTTTGACACATAAGGAAGGTTTAAGTCATCAAGAAAGTCATTATCATTATTGATCTTTTAAACAATGACACTACTTTTTAAATTATTTATGTAATGTTATACAGCAGAACATACTTGGATACATTAATTGATTCATTTACTATCCACATGCAAATGGACATGGCTGATTTTGCACATAAAAAATGTGGACCTTACAATATTATGATTCACAGTATAGTACAAAAAAACAAAACTGATCTCCTCTGAGAATTAAATCTACGTGTTTCTATTGTGTAATCTCTTTTTATTTTTTTAAATCAAACAAACAAATATTAAATACAGTATTATGTGAAATCCCTCTTTATTATGTTTCAAAATAATCCAGAAAATAAAATTTTTACTATATATCCAAATATAAAATAACTTTCCTTAATCAAATTAAAAAAAAAATAAACTTTATTCAATAAAAAAAAACAAAAATACTTCTTTACCTTAAAATAGACATTAAATAAATAATACACAAAGATGTGTTTGGCAGTTTAATGTAGACATTGGCATATACATTTCAGCTTATCATTTATCATAAGATTTGGCCCATTATAAGCATGAGCCCCGTAAGACTGGTCGTGGCAGGGGTGTTGCAACAATATCTAGTGATATTCTCAATGTTACTCAGAAAACAGGATGCAGGTTTAACTCATTCGAAACACTTTTACTTAATGTTAAACTGTCACATATGCAAAAGAGATCTCTCCTATTTCTTGCTCTGGCTACAGTGCATAGACCACCAGGGCCATTTACAGATTTCCTAAAGTAATTTGCAGATTTCCTCTCAGACCTATTGGTAAATGTTAATAAAGCACTAATTGTCAGTGATTTTAACATTCACATTGATAATACAAATGATGCATTAGGACTTGAGTTTACTGACCTAATAAACTCTTTTGGAATCAAGCAAAACGTCACCGGGTCCACTCATCGTTTTAATTATATCGCATGGAATCGATCTTACTGATATAGATATCGTACCTCAAAGTGATAAACTGACCATTAGTGAAACTGACCATTTCCTTATATCGTGCATGCTGCGTATTACTGATATTAACTATATGGCTCAGTGTTATTGTCCGGGCAGAACTATTGCTCCAGCCACCAAAGACACAAATAACTTGCCTGATTTATCTCAACTGCTCTGGGTACCCATAAACACATATGAACTAGACTAAATGACTAGCAAAATGGGCACTATCTTCTCTAATACATTAGAAGCTGCTGCCCCCATCAAATTGAAAAAGGTTAGAGAAAAATGTACTGTGCCATGGTACAACAGTAATACCCACTCTCTCAAGAAAGAAACTCGTAATCTTGAGGGCAAATGGAGAAAAACTAACTTGGAAGTTTTTAGAATTGTGTGGAAAAACCAGCTATAGTTTGTCCAACTATAAACAGGCTCTAAAAGCTGCCATGGTCGAGCATATCTGCAAACTCATAGAAAATAACCAAAACAATAAAAGGTGTTTATTTAGCACAGTGGCTAGATTAACAAATAACCAGATGCCACCCGATCGAAATTTTCCCTCACAGTTTAATAGTAATGACTATGAATTTCTTTCCTGATATTTAGATAACATCAGAAATACAATAACAAATTTTAATTCTACAGCGTCTAGTACTTCAGCTCCATTCATCGGACCCAAAGAAAAACTGCAGTGCATCTCATTGCTAGTTTTACTTGATCTAAGTGCTGCATTCGACACTATAGATCATGACATACTCATAGATCGTATAAAGTTTTATTACAATACTATATGGGATTCAAGAGCAGGCTTAAGATGGTTTAGATCCTACGATTGTTACCACTTTGTTTATTTAAACGGGGAGTAGATATTCAATTATCACCAGTAAAGTATGGAGTGCCACAAGGATCTGTCCTAGGTCTTCTGCTATTTCAATATACGTTACCTCTTGGTAATTTTATTAGAAACATACAGAATAGTTCACCATTGTTAGGCTGATGATACTCAACTATATATCAACAAGACCAGATGAAACTTCTAAATTATCTAAGTTAACAGAGTGTATTAAAAATTTAAAAGATTGGATGATCCACCATATATTTTCTTCTATTTAATTTGGATTAAGACAGAGATATTACTTATGGACCAAAAAGCACGTACACAGAATCTCTTGGATTACAATTTGAAACTACAAACCCGATCCCAAAAAAGTTGGGACACTTGTACAAATTGTTGATTTTAAATTTCATGGCATCAACAAAGTTTCAAATGTCAATATTTTATTCAGAATACAACATAGATGACACATCAAATGTTTAAACTGAGAAAATGTGTAATTTTAAGGGAAAAATAAGTTGATTTTAAATTTCATGGCATCAACACATCTCAAAAAAGTTGGGACAAGGCCATGTTTACCACTGTGTGGCATCTCCTCTTCTTTTTATAACAGTTTGCAAAGTTGTTTCTCAAGTTTAGGAATAGGAATGTTGTCCCATTCTTGTCTAATACAGGCCTTCTAGTTGCTCAACTGTCTTAGGTCTTCTTTGTCGCATCTTCCTCTTTATGATGCGCCAAAAATGTTTTCTATGGGTGAAAGATCTGGACTGCAGGCTGCACATTTCAGTACCCGGATCCTTCTTCTACGCAGCCATGAGTTGTAATTGATGCAGTATTTGGCCATGTTGGAAAATGCAAGGTCTTCCCTGATAGAGACTACGTCTGGATGGGGGAGCATATGTTGTTCTAGAACTTGGATATACCTTTCAGCATTGATGGTGCCTTTCCAGATGTGGTATAGCTGCCCATGCCCACACGCAACTCATGCAACCCCATACCATCAGAGATGCAGGCTTCTGAACTGAGCGCTGATAACAACTTGGGTTGTCCTTGTCCTCTTTAGTCCGGATGACATGGCGTTCCAGTTTTCCAAAAAGAACTTCAAATTTTGATTTGTCTGAACACAGAACAGTTTTCCACTTTGCCACAGTCCATTTTAAATGAGCCTTGGCCAAGAGAAAACACCTGCACTTCTGATCATGTTAAGATATGGCTTCTGACCTATAGAGTTTTGTAGCTGGCCGGCAACGCGAGGCACGGTGGATTACGTTCACCATCAATGTTTTCTGGAAAGTATTCCTGTGCCCATGTTGTAATTTCAACATTTACAGTACCTTCCTGTATGTGATGCAGTGCCGTCTAAGGGCCTTGACATCCAGTATGGTTTTCCAGCCTTGACCCTTACGCACAGAGATTGTTCCAGATTCTCTGAATCTTTGGATGATATTATGCACTGTAGAAAATAACTTTAAACTCTTTGCAATTTTTCTCTGAGAAACTCTTTTCTGATATTGCTCCACAATTTTTCGCTGCAGCATTGGGGGAACTGGTGATCCTCTGCCCATCTTGACTTCTGAGAGACACTGCCACTCTGAGAGGCTATTTTTATACCCAATCATGTTGCCAATTGACCTAATAAGTGGTAAATTGGTCCTCCAGCTGTTCCTTATATGTACATTTAACTTTTCCGGCCTCTTATTGCTACCTGTCCCAACTTTTTTGGAATGTGTAACTCTCATGAAATAAAACATGAGCAAATATTTAGCATGACATTTCAAAATGTCTCACTTTCAACATTTGATATGTTATCTATATTCTATTGTGAATAAAATATAAGTTTATGAGATTTGTAAATTATTCCATTCCTTTTTTACTCACAATTTGTACAGTGTCCAAACCTTTTTGGAATCGGGTTTGTAGATCGATGTACTGTTACTGTACTTCCACTACGGTCAAAAATCTGGGTGTAGACAGCAACTTGTCTTTTGAAATTCATATTTCCCATGTTACAAAAACAACATTCTTCCATCTTAGAAACATTGCCAAGCTACAAAACATGTTCCCTTTTTCTGATGCAGAAGAGCTAGTTCATGCATTCATGACCTCTAGACTGGACTATTGTAATGCACTGCTAGGTGGTTGTCCTGCATCTTCAATAAACAAGCTACAGGTGGTCCAAAATGCAGTGTCTAGAATCCTTACCAGGTCAAGAAAATATTATCATATTACCCCAACTTTACAGTCTCTGCACTGGCTAACCTGTAAAAGCTTTCGTCGTCTTCGGAACACAATTTAAGATATTTTGGATGAAAACTGGTAGGCTTGAGACTGTCCCATAGACTGCCAAGTAAGTAACAGTGTCAAGGTCCAGGAAAGTAGAAAAAGCATAATCAGAATAGTCCATCTGCCATCAGGGATTCAACCGTAACGTAATGAAGCGATGAGAATACTTTTTTACACAAAGAAAACAAAAATAACGACTTTATTCAACAATTCCTCTCCTCTGTGTCTCTACAAATCAGCGTAGCGCCATTTTGGCAAATCTAAGCAGTACGCAGGCAGTGTAGGCTCTTCTGTGTCAGCCATACAGAAGTGCGGACGCCGCCTGCATACTGCTCAGATTTGCCAAAATGGCGCTACGCTGATTTGGCTCTCCAAAAAGGCTCTCACATAGAGGAGAGGAATTGTTGAATAAAGTCATTATTTTTGTTTTCTTCTTGTTCAAAAAGTATTCTAAGGTCAGTCTTCATTATTAGCTGACAAATCAGTGGGTTTCTGCTGAGAACATCATTTAATAGAGACACTTATGACTACAGGCTAACCTTTGGATGATACAGATGTCCTTATAAGTCACACCTCTTGACTGCATCTCTCTGATTGAGCCGCCTCAAACAACCTTCTTCCATAACATTCAAGTGCTGCTACTTTTATACACCTACTTATCACCCCACAGTAGATTGTGACCTGAAATATATCAACAAAAAGTAGTATTATGACAATAATCCCTAAACTAAAAACAAAAATCAACACACACATCTTCATTTCAATTACATGAACAAACAACCTTCTCTTAATAAAAACAACTACTAACTAGTAATAGTAGTATTATGACAATAATCTTTTGAATGCATAATATTTATGACAATAATCCAAAATCAACTAAAACTGTCAATGAAATCTATACGTAGGTATGTGTTGGCAATGCTGTCTGAACAGGCCAGAACAAACTCTACAGTGGTTATAAAACCATGCTTTATCATAATTTACTGATATTTATATTGCTAGACTATTGTTGCAGTTTGAGAGGTGGTAAATTGATACCTCTTGCATCCATTGTTTGTTATGTACAGTACACAAAACACATTACTCACAATAATTGTCATTAATACTGGTCAATAATTGTCAAGAACAGCTACAAAATAAAACTTTACTAAATATTTAAAGGTTAACAAAAGCTCCTTCTCCTACCTTTTGCTTATGTCTCTCCAGGGTCAGAAAGCATTTAGCGGAACTGATCAGAGCTTTGCATAATAAGCGTCTCTCATGAATACGTGATGACGGTGATGAAGTTTCAGCCTTACATAAAGAGCTTATAAATACCAGGATGTAGGATATTCCATTCCACAGGTATATGGACAATATTTCACTGGACAGATGGCTCGGGTAAATGAGAGGTCAGAAGTGCCATTACAGTAAAATCAGAAAGTAAAAAGGGCACTGTTTTTAAGAAGCACACACTCAGAGCTGAATGTATAACACTGGTGACTGATGTAAAATATGTGAATAGATTGGTGCTTCTTACTGAGGTATTTTTCATTGCACGGCAGTTCATCACAGTGTTATCTGGACACATACGGTGGATTGTGTATAGGTGCAGCAGCATAAAATAATAAATGTGCTCTTATTTGACTACGGAGGACAGATTTGTTTATTTCCATGCACTGCAGGTGGCAAGAGATAAATTGCATTTGCATTGGTGTCTTTTTTTTAGTTTAGCCAGAGGAGGTTCAGATGTAGGTTATGGTAATGGAAGTATACAGAGACCTGAAATACACATAATGGGATACTTCACCCGAAATTAAAATTCTGTCATCATTTATTGACGGTCATTTTGTCTCAAACCTATATGATGTTATTTCCTCTATGGAACACCAAAGGAAAAGCACACATGAAAATGAGTGATGACCACAGCTGTCAAGCTCCAAATTGGATGTGCTATATTCCAAAGTTTTCTGAAGCCATATGATAACTTTGTGTGAACAGACCTCAGAATAAGAGCTTTTTCACTGTCAATCTTCTCTTTTCATTCACTAAAGCTCTCAAATCTGATTAACATTTGCATATTCAAATATGGCGCATCAAGATGTGTCACGACAGATTAGACATCAGTAAAGCAGTACTGGTTCTTGTGTGTCTTGTAACAGATCGTGACATTGCAAATTTTACTATATAAAAAACACACAAAGCTATCCAATGACTTAAAATAATTCAATGAGGTAAACACACAATGACTAGTTTTATACATTTATCAATAAAATCCAATTTGTTTCAATTTCATATGTTTTAACTAATTTAATACTGCCTGTTCCAGCTAGCCATATTTTAACCATGTTCATACTTTTTTAACTGAATAATTGTTTTCAAAATAAACAGATTTATGCTGATTATATGATTAACAATTTTAGATTATGCCATGATTTTTTTTTTTTATCAGAAATTTCAGAAATTTTAACTGTTCCCGTTTTAGATATTACTGAAAAGTAGTTTATTAGTTTACATTAAACTGTGTAATCCAATTGAATGGAATTTTTTATGCAAATCAAATACACAAATCTTAAATTGGATGGTATTCACACAGTGCTCCATGGTACAGTACTTCAAGCAATAATATAATATTACGGCATGTGTCCAAAAACAATGAAACAGAAGAAACAGGTCTGCAATAACACCAGAAACAGTGCAAAAGAAGGTGCAGTACTTCATATCAGAGCTTTGCCTGACTAATATCACCAAACATTGTACTTAGAAGAAACTTACCCCACTATTAAGCATTGGTTTCAAGAAATGCCTGGATTCCTAGTATAACTGACCCATGATCCTATATAACTGTAGCTATTTTCCATACAAACAGTGAAGGTCACAGGGTCATCAATAGTCCATTCATCACTTTTTTTATATCTTTACAAAGACCTAAAACCTACCAGCCATTTGTATTAAATGAATAGTAGAACCTAAACACCGCCATTAAAAATGACACGATCTGTTACCTCTTCTATTATATTCACTATTCATTATGAGCAGCAACCAGTCACATTTTTCCAGACCATTCTGTGTAGGCATTTCATTATCACTAAAATGTAATTAGTACATGTATGATTTTGGCTGATGTACTGTGCATATCATAGAGGTGAACAATAACTGAAAATCAGAGTTCAGTGTTCAGTCAAGAGTGATTTTACTCTAGTGCTTTCACTGTAGAGGATTCCCTCAGCAGGATTACATCATCAAACATTAGTATGCATAATGTTTGCAGTTCTTCTGTCAAAAGACTGGTGTTATTATTAAACATTCATATGGAAAACAGAAAAACTAATCCTAGAAAGTGAAGGATTTTCAATGCGGAGTTATTACATTCATATAACTCCATAAACAAGATTTAAACCAATCTGTTTCCAACAGAAGCCTTGTCAACTTTTATTTTAAACCACATGTGAATGTACATCTATTTGAAACCAAAAATGAAACCATTTTCAGCAGAAAGAAACCTAACTGCCTCCAATAATAATAATAATAAAAAACCTATGCCTTCACTTTTTCTCTTTTCTTATTATCCTCCTGTCCTAGCTTTTTACTATTTTGAAACCTTGTGTAACAGGCACTTATCATGTTTATTGCCATCTTATGATACATTTTTTGTTGTATTCCTCAATTGTACGTCGCTTTGGATAAAAACGTCTGCCAAATGAATAAATATAAAAAGTAGATAACCAGTACACAATAATATACAAAAAAATAATAATAAAATAAAAACAATTATAAAATAAATTATGACAGAATTTCACTTTTAACCCTAAAAGTTTAGCCTTAGGTAAAATAACAGAATGAAAACTTCTGAATATGTCAAAACGGGGACATTTCAATGTTGTTTGAGCACCTGTTGATCATACTTGCTAGACTGAGTGATGCTTCCACATGAGAGAGTGTTACACATGCTCATAAAGTACTGTATATTTATTGGGCAATTAGAGGTTGAGCAATTAAAACGTTTCTATAGGGGGGGAGATTGCATCAGAGAAGCAAAGGCTCGCTGAGAAAGCCACTGTAGATCAATCCAAACAACACTGAAACCAGTCAGCTTTTTTTTCCAATGCACCCTAGGTTTATGAACTACATTATTCATGTTTATGGTTTCATTTTGAAGCTTCGCTCTCCATCACACTGAAAGCCACTGTATTTGTTTCATACTTTTTCAGCACAGGCAAAGATGTCATTTATCACTTGCAGGATAACTATGTTCACACACACACACACACACACACACACACACACACACACACACACACACACACACACACACACACAAATGCATTCACACTTTATTTGTGATCATCTACTAATTGATCCATCCATTTAGCAGCATGTCTTTTCATCCAGCCACAGGGTCTGAAAACACATCCTCTTATCGGCAGTAAGTACACCAACAACAGACTGAAACATAGCCAGTGCTACATGTTTAGCTGAAAGAGTAAAATGTGTTATTTAATGCTAAAACAAGAATGTATAAGAATACTTTCTTAGGACAAACTGGAGCTCAAACAAATTAGTAAATACAGAAGAATGCATACAATGAAAGAAAACAATATTTTCAACCATAGATATTTACATACCACTATTAAAATGTATAAATACCATAAAATTTTTGCTTTGAAAACCAGTTCATAAACAAAATCTACAATCGCATACAAAGGCATAGACTTAACATCAGAAGCTGAGCCAACGAGATGTATTGTGACCTGCTATTATCTCATTATTTGATCCACTTTTAATCAATGTTCTCCAATTACTCACCTAAACTATTTATTCTGGAGTTAATAAAGTGTAAATCAAATTTATGCTGCTCTGCTTTATTAGGGGTAAAGCAAAAAGGTGCTCAAAATTTTATCTAAATTCATTCACACAGGCCTACTTACAGGTATGTATAAACAGAAAATCTAAAATATTACCAACAATACTGAGAAGCTAAAAAAAAGGCATGTAAAAATGAAATTTAATACAAAATTAGGCATTAAAAAGGTTACTGACATGTTTTTGCCACTTTAAGATGAGAGAGGCAAAGTAACAATTTAAAGAGTATTCAATAAAAATATTGTAAATATAGCCATGTCAAATCATCCCATGGGCTAGACTGGACTCCTCCACAGCCCACTGACTTTTTGTGCCTGCAGTTAAGTTCATGAATGAGAAGATGTCCAATCGCTTACCTGCAGTGGGCTGCAGTTTTAAATTACAGCCACTCTAAATGAATTACCATTGCAATAAAATGGAAAAACAAAAATAAATAAATAAATAAAATGCAACAAGTTTTCAAAAATAATATCTGGTGCTATTAGCCAAATAGTGAAGTCTTAGTCATGTTTACTGTTTGCAAGCAATGTAGCAACTTGGGGCATTGAAACTTCAATTGTTGGATATTTTACTTTGATTTGATCAGAATTGAGAGTTGAGAGTCAAAATACCATTTCCAAAAAAAATAAAAATAAAAAATCATGCAGGAGGATGTAACTTATGATATACATGTGATAATTATATTATGATTATAATGCATTTCAATTATATACAGTTCAGCCACCAAAACAGTTCTGATGCATTGGGGCATGGACTCCACAAGCCTTCTGAACAGGTCCTGTGGTGGTTGTTGGGTACCAAGACATCAACAGCAGATCCTTTAAGTACTGCAAGTAGCAAGGTTAGGTCTCCATGGACTGGATTTGTTAGTCCAGTACATTCCACAGATACTCAATTGGATCGAGATCTGGGGAATTTGGTGGCCAAGGCAAAACCTAGAACTCTTTATCATGTTCCTGAAACCACTCCTGAACAGAAGTTCTGCTGAAATAGGTCACTGCCATTTGGGTAGGTGGTATGTGTGAAAGTAACATACTCTGGGACAGAGGTCTCCAACCCTGCTCCTGGAGAGCTACAGTACCTTCCTGCAGATTTCATTTCCAACCCTGCTCCAACACACCTATCTGTAAATATCAAGTAACCCTGAAGACCTTGATTAGCTGGTGTAGGAGTTTCATTGGGGCTGGAGCTGAACTCTGCGGGATGGTAGCTCTCCGGGAGCAGGTTTGGAGACCTCTGGCCCAGAGCAAAACACTACCTCTGCTGGCCTGCCTTCTTCACATAGTGCATCCTGCTGCCATCTCTTCCCCAGGTAAACGACACACGCACACCCGGCCATCAGACCAGGCAACCTTCTTCCATTACTCTATTCCATTGCTGTAGGTACTGTTGCTGACTGGATTGTAGCTAGCCCTGTGCACAGCAAACTGCAATGAACTGTGTGTTCCGAGACTATTCTATCATAGCCAGCATTAAGTTCTTCAGCAATTTGAGCTACAGCCGCTCTCCTGTGTAAATGGACCAGATGGGCAAGCCTTAGCTCATCAATTGCATCACTGAGCCTTGGGCACCCATGACCCTGGAACTGGTTCAGCGGCTGTCCTTCCTTGCACCACTTTTGGCAGGTACAAACCACTGCGTACCAGTAACACCCACAAGACTTGCTGTTTTGGAGATGCTCTGACTCAGTCATTTAGCCATCACAATTTGGCCCTTGTAAAAGTCACTCAGATCTTTTCCTGCTTCCAACACATGAACTTCAAGAACTGACTGTTCACTTGCTTTCTAATATATCCCACGCCTTGACAGGTGCCATTGTAACAATATAATCAATGTTATTCACTTCGCCTGTCAGTGATTTTAGTGTTGTGGCTGATCAGTATCTTTGTGCTTTTTAAATATGTATATGTGTGCCTGCACACGCTGCACAACAAACCAGGCTGTAGATGCTTAAGGAAAATGTGTCAAAGCTCCAGTACTCTGCAAGGATGTCTTTGTGTAATTATCAGGAACATATGGGAATGTTTTATGCTGCATTGGAGCCAAATCCAGTCCAACGACTACCCAGAATTCTGAGCTACAGGAAGCTCTAATCCACCCTCAGCCCACCCAGCCTTAACCCATCAGGGCTGGCGAGCTTGTTCCATTAGCTGCTATTTCTGTCAGACCCATGCAAGCAGAGACAGGTTGGGCTGAAGCAGAGGCACTGTGGGGGTTTATATACACCATAAACGAATCCACACGGCCCTTTATCATGCTGCTTATGTAACGCTTCTCTATTTACCAATAAGAAAGTGCTACAATTACAGAGTGGATAATCAAAGTGGCACACCGCATGGTAGTGGATGAAAGAAATTTACACGCAAATGAAATTAAGAGTTAAATAGAAAGTAGATCCTGAAATTAACCAACAGAAAAAGTCTCACGGAAATTAAGTGAGTCAGATTCTGTTAAGGGGTCATATAATGTGATTTCAAGTTTTCCTTTCTCTCTGGAGTGTTACAAGCTCTTGGTGCAGATCTGTAAAGTTGCAAAGACTAAATTCTCAAATCCAAAGAGATATTCTTTATAAAAGTTAAGAGTCAACCACAACCAACTAAAATGGCTCAATCTGACACACCCCCACATGTCTACATCACTGTGTGGGAAGATTTGCATTACACCGCCCAAATGTTCATGCAAAGAAAGAAGGCGTAACTTTTATTCTCACTGTTGCTGATGGCACCATGTTGTGGAGACGCTGTTTCGTTCAGAAATGGAAACTACATTGTTTTGCCTTCCAAAGAGGACACAACTAGAAATCAGTGGTTAAGTTGTATTTACAACACTGTTATATTCAACCCAAATACTCAGATGTGTGCAGCAAATTTAACAGAGGACAAGGACTGTTTCCTGTGAGAATAGCCTACAATGTCAGATTCTGTTAAAGGGGTCATATGATTACAACTTTGCAAGTCAGTCTGGCGCTTCTGATTCACAGTCTGTAAGTACAAAGTACTTTTACATATTTAAATAATTTGCCACTGATGATTCAAACGTGAGTTTTGAGCAGTGTAGAGTAGCGTTTGTTGATTCTCCGATCACAAATGCAGACAAGGTTTTATGTTTACGCGGCACAATACGCAATGCAATGTGTAAAAACCCAGAATAACATGGCATCACAGTATGGTAAGGCAGCGTTTCCCAATCCCAGTCCTCTTATCACGTACAATGTTTGTTCTATTCGACCGTGAGTGCCCTGCGAAGTGGACGTCACCGAATATTCTGCCATGCTTCCAGTTCGAAATGAGTGTATATGTTCCATTCAAAGGGCATTAAAGTGTGCAAGACGTAATTTTAAATTGTATTTATTTACAGAGGTATATGATGTCACACTCATCTGTGTGTGAAGACGCTGCAGGCAGCAGCACAGCACAAATCCATGAATGAATGTTCGGGAAGTGAAGTAAACTTCAACGGATTTCCCCTGCTCAGGGAGTAGGGAGCAATGAACACGGTGCAGGGATCATATCAATCAGTACGCAGTTCATGCACGTAGCTCTCTTCTAACAAGCTGGTTATATGAATCAGGTGTGTTAACTAAGAGAGAGATGCAAAATATGCAGAGCAGGGGGGCACAAGGACTGGAGTCGGGAACCGCTGTGGTAAGAGGCAATGACATTTCCGTCACACGCTTAAGGCATTCAGCCAATCACAATGCACTGGACAGCTGGCCAATCAGACCACGACTCGTTTTTCAGAATGATGAGTTTTGTAAAAATTGACACATTACAGAAAGGCGGGGCATAAAGGAGAAACAATAATGTACAGCAGTGGTTCTCAAACCTGTGTGGGAAGTCGTGGCCTAATGGTTATTTGTATGTCTCCCCCAATCATCTATCACACCAGATTCAACTCATCAGTTCTCGTTAGTGGAGGGTGCTGCAAGACCTTGGGCTGCATCCGAAAATGGCTCTAAAATGCTGCCTTCGGAAAATGCAGCATTTCTGGCAGGAAGGCATCAAGGCACATTCAAATCCAAATTCTGCTTTACTTCCTGTCTCTGGGGGTACCTTCTTCTGATTGAATTTTGAAGGCAGCATAGATGTATCCTTCGCTGCCTTTGATATCCCACAATCCTGTGCGTTCCATTCCGTGATGGTTAAGCTAAAAAAAAAAAAGATGGCGTCTGAAAGTTGCGTTTGATGGTCAGTTTGTGTGTAAATGTATATTTCTGACTAACTTTGTGCACTTTTGATGTTAGTTCTAGCGATAAATCAGTATTATAGTAATTAAATATTCATTTTATTATCACTAAAACTCGTTCTATTTTGTTGTAGATCATTTAACCGTTACACTGCCTCAGAATTCGGTCTGAAATCACTTCCATGAGGTGCCTTTGTGCAAAAACGCTGTCTGCAAAGTCATTGCCTCATACGGCAGCGAGGCAGCAAGCCAACTGCCTAAGTTTTCGGATACAGCCCTTAAGTGGGTGTGTCAGATATAGGGAGACATACAAAATGTGCAGTGCTGGGGTACTTCATTGAGAGGTTTGGGAACCACTGATGTACAGTATGTGGAAAATAATGTGTTTTTTTGAACCATAAACCACATAAACACATTGCATTACACCAAATACACAAAATAATGTTCTTTTTGGCAATGTCATATGACCCCTTTAAGTAGTTTGATGATGTGGCTAATATTAAACCCACATGCACTTGAAAACAATATTGCTCTCATAAATGTGCTGCAGCTAAAAAAACAATATCATCTGTAACTTACTACCACATTTATTTGACCTTTTCCTGATCCCTGTGGCAAAAAAGGAAATGTTTATGTGATAAAATCTGAGTCATGCTCTGAATGAATCTATGTAAATGTTGTTTTCTCTCAAAAGACCTAAAGGTTTGGTTCTGATGAGTCATGATCTCTCTTCTCTTGATCGTAATCTCCATTCTGACTACAAACACAACAGAAGTGTCTCCTGACTGTGAGTTACACACCGAAAATGGATAAATCACAATGACTTTCTGAGGACAGATTCATGTTTTGAATCAAGACTCTGATCTTAAGGCTAGAATACACTACATAACTTTTGACTCCATTTCAGACATAATTTGCAGTCTGGAGAAGACAGTGCTACTTACTGAACGTCAGAGCCAGTTTGCAGATATTGATCAGAGTTGACAGACTCAAATCTGTTCAGACTTTAAGAGTTTTTATTAGCTTTTAAAAGCTTTTAATGCAGAATCTACTATTAAGACTGGGATATAGTACAGATACTGTCAAAACAGAGGTCCTCTGACAGGGATATGAGCCAATTAAATCTAAAATTGCACAGGCTTTAGCTAAATATATAGCAAAAGTGTATTTACACAGGCTATTTAATATTTAACATCTCACAGACGCAGCACATTTACAGCATGCTTTTTACTATAAGACGCAGAGAAAAAAAGAAAGAAATTAAATTCTTAAATCTTTCATAAATAATATTTCATATTTCCCTCACAGATTATTATGCATTTGTTATTTTTTATGAATTGAATGGTTGTATTAAAGAATTTAATGAACTAAAGAAACACTTGACCCTTTGGAGTCAGATGCAAATGTGGCAAGTAAATGGATGGGACAGATCTGCTAATGAGGTTGAAGATAATGTTAGAACTTCACTAATGACCCTGGACAGAAAAATGTCACGAGGACATTATGTGGCTTGTAATTAACTGTGCTGAAATGATCTCTCAGATTCAGCTCCATTCACAGACCTCACAGAGTAACCTAGACTCTTGTTAATTATCCTGTGGCTCTACTGATAGCATCATCTGGGTTTTCTTTCTGCTTGTTAAAAAGGAAATTGTCATAACTTTTGTGTATAAGCATGAAGTCATTGTTGCTGACAGAACAACATGTAAAGCAACCATTATTTATTTACCCATAAAGTAACAGCAACCATGTATTTTGTATGCCAGCATCAAAGTAATTTAAACAAAAGATACAACAAATAGACTTCTTGCAAAATTGCAATTAAAAACTACATAATTCCATTTGATAGTTGCTATAAGCGTTTTATAAAATTACTGAAACATACAAAAATCATTTATGAAGCAACTTTCTAAATACAACATTAGCCCATTATCTTTAAAACAGGTAAGTCCAATAAAATACGCTGTCATAGGCATCTTACAGAAATTGAATAATGGTGACCCTTTGAATAAAATATAGCCCCTTTCACACTGCACGCCGGTCCTGGAAAATTACCGAATCACCTTCTGTGTGAACGCAAACACATCCTGGGATTGATTCGGCGATCGATCCCAGGCTGGGGACCTAGTAACATTGCCTGGTTCGGTCCTGGAATGAGCTCTGTGTGAACAAAAGCCAGAACCAATGCCATAAAGGGTGTGTCATAGTGATGACGCACATTATCGAGCAACTTTTTGTTTTGAAGGAATATCAACATTCGCGATGACAAAAATATGTGCAAACTGTAATGAAGCAGACATCAGTTAGCTCCTCACTATCTGAGATTATTCACCAGCTTAAGTGATAGTTAACGTGCCTAGCGTTTTCATCTCGTACATTACACGTCACATCCTGATGTCACGTGTAATTACGGGACCTTTACGGGTTATGTGTGAACGCACGCACAGATTCCGGGAAATCACTGGCAGTATGAATGAACCAAAATCTAACGATCCTGGAACAATTGAAAAGACACAAAACAAAAATATTATTCGCAAAATAAAAATCAAAGGGGCTTATGTTTAACCTCTTAACCTGCACCTCCCATTTTGGGACTCACAGCTGAAAATGACCTACCTGACCAGTGTGCCACACACAAAAATTTGGTGTCTTTGGGAAGAAGACCCTTTGGGCTTTGCTATTCATCATCCAGAGTTGGATAATGCTCAAAAAGATAAAAAGTTATAGACACTGAAGTGTCTTGAAAAAAATTTACCACACTAAAAATGTTTTTTTCATATAAAAATACATGACCTCAGTCCTGGAGCAATCCAGAAAAATAATGGGTTGAAAGTCACATGTCTCATGTGTTTCTGTTTCAAATCTGAAGAAGATACCATGAAAAATTAGATTCCCGCAACATTTACCTGTGACATTTAAAGGTAGGTAAATCTGAAACCGGTCAACAAACTGACAACCAAGGAGAACATTAACTAAGTTCCTGGGGGGAAGTATTTTAATAAGGAAGGCTGATTCAGATGAGATATATGACTGATGATGATAATGAAGCCTGAGAGGGAGAAGCTCGGGACATCTAATCAATGATGCACTCAGAGCTTAGAAAATAGGATGATACTAATGAAAAGCACAAAACACTGCAGGCAATAATAAATAGGTGGAAGACGTGACTGAACAGATTTACATTTCCATGGTGAAAGGATGGTTTGGGCGGATGCAGAAAAAAATGTTTGGAAATAACATGCATCATCCTTTCCAAACTTTTCTAAATAACAGCATTTTATCTGAAGATAAATCTTTCTGAAGTTTAGTCAAAATAAGCCAACACGCCCTTCTGAACTCACTCTTAACAGCATTGTGGTCATTTGTTGGAGGTCTGGTTGCAATTTGCATGTTTTGGTGCTTCAGAGGACTGTGAGAATTTTGGATTAGTTTATCGTTGCAGGAAACATATCATTATCTACATTAGTAATCAGGAAAACAATCTGTACACACTCTTTTAATTCCACAAACTAAATTCTGGAACTGTGCAAAACAGCTCCTAAATGTCACAACTATAAGCAAAGTAGCCATTTGACACACAAATGCTAACCAAGGCTGCATTTATTTGATACAAAATACAGTAAAAGCACTAATATTGCAAGATATTTTCACAATTTAAAATAACCGTTTTCTATCTTAATATATATTAAAATGTCATTCATTCCTGTGATGGTAAAGCTGAATATTTAGCAGCCATTACTCCATTATTCAGTGTTAAATGGTCATTCAGAAATAGCAAATTTGCTGCTCAAGCAACAATTCTTATCATTATCAATGTTGTTATTCTGTGTAGTCTGTCAAAATAAAACAATAAACATTAATTATGATATAGTAAAATTACTTTCCCTCTACTATTGCTTGACTGACAAAGCTTTGTAGAAGAAGCCTTTAGTTGAGGGCCACAAGCCAGGTGGTCCTGTACATGGAGGAATCTTTTATAAACTTTTTGACATAGACAAGCTAACTATGATTCATCATAAACTGAAGGAGCTTCACTGAAGGCAAATATTCTGTACAAGCAATTAAGATCCAGAGACACAAGGGGGAAAAAATCTGCAACTCCTCAAATCAAAGGCCACAACTAATTGGATTTTCTAGATTATATTAAAACCAGTTAACTGTGGGCTATCCCTTATCTAAATGACCGGATGGTTTTGTTTATAATCAAAGTGAGCCCAGACAACACAAGTGCCGGTTAACTCCATCTCTGGGGAATATGCCACTTCCCAACCTGCTATTCACTCACTTAGATCAATAAGCAATTTGGGCAGCAATCTTCTGCACAGCAATCCATTTAAACAATAAAATATGTAACAAGCACTTACAGGAGTCTGTATAAGACTGAATGACACCAAGACAGCACTGTGAAAAGTAATAGCATCAACTACTCCACTAATTCTACATGATTAATTCATTTGAACATTAGTCAACAAACTCTTAGCCATGGATGTTGGAGAAGAATATTCAGCCGCCATTTAACCTCTGGCGCTTATAGTTCTCAATACTCTTGGGGGACTGCAACAAATAGAAGGAAACTTGAGTGTTACATTGTGGATGAGAAAAAGAAACAAATGTCACCAAAACGGAACAATACATAAGCATTATCTGAGTAGATAAAACACTGGTTCTCAACCTTTTCATTCACAGCAATATTCAAAGGCCTTGCACTACTAGTTTCTGTGAATTAAATTGCAGGGTAGCAGAAAGTTGCCTTTTCTTTAGGTGTCACACTCTTTTATCCAATAAATTCACATGACTTTCTCGGTTTACTGGGTAAAGATTAAGCATAACAAATATTTTAATTACAATTTCTACCCAATAAAAAAAAAATAGCTTGGCTTGGTGTAACTACAAACATATATGTTTGTAAGATTTTCTTCACCAAAAACTTTTCACCCTCTCTTGAATTTATTTTAAAGGCAACATTGGATGCAAAATTTACTTTTACATGGTGTTTGCATATAAATGTGTAGCAGTGTTTGGACACAACCACCCTACAATGATAAAAACCCATTCACTCCATTTTTTTAATTCCCATGAAACCTAAACAGTCTCAGTTGTCAAGCCATTTTGATTTTCTGAGCTGTATGACATCATCCTACTCAGGCCATGACCACGACATCTGACGGACTGTCCTGTATAGGCATATCTCCGCCCTTAGCCAGTTGTACATTGGCTGCCATTTTCTCTGCACTCGAGCAGCACTAGTGACAATAATGTCTCGTAAGCATTGCAGAGTTTTGTAGTTGCTTTTAAATGTGAACATAAGAGTATTCATTTTTTACCCAATATCAGAGCCACTGAGGACGCAGTGGACACTGTGGATCACCATACACACAATATATATATATATATATATATATATATATATATATATATATATATATATATATATACTGTATATATTATTGTAGCATATTATTGTAGCACGGTTTGTGCTGAATACACAATCATCAGGGCATGTCAAAACCTTTCCAGGGCCCCAAAACCCCCTCAGACTCCAGAGGGTTAAAGACACATGCACCGAAAAGGGTTGCTGTGATCAGAGCTGTTTTTGACAAGATAAAGAAGGGTGTTATTTTACACGACCACTGAGGAATTTTAACCAAGGTATGTTGAAGACATTTCATGAAACCTCTGAAGAATCATACCAACTTGTGGAAAATGGGCATCTGATATCCCCTTTAAATCAAATAGCCTTTTTTTGGTACTATACCTTGAAACTGAAATTGAAACATTTGATTTGCTAACCTCTTTGCCTGTGAAATGAGCAACAACATTTACTTACAGGTTGTGGTTTTCCTGTCAGGTCATTCAGTTTTAATAACAGCCTAAATAACATCCTCTTGGAAAAGTTTGGAGAACTTCTCCCACGTTTTTCTTACAGCAGCAAATTATTAGCTATATACCAAGAAGAATAATTGCATTTTGTCATCTTCAGTAATAAAAATAATCCACTTCTCTCTTATTAATTCACATATGATCCCTTCAATTCTTACCCTTTACTGAGTGACTGATTTCAACACAGATCTCTCTGTCCACCTACAATCCATCAAATATTGATGCCAATAAACTCTTATGTAATCTTACACTGTTTCTGGAGTTGTTTCCTTCGCTACGGCAACCTCAAGTGGAGTTTGCTTGTGTAACTACAATCAAATAATAAATATCTCGCATTTGAAATATCTAGGACAGTGAATTAATGAGAACACAACAGCACAGCTTTGATTTCCAGTTAAAAGCTGTACTTCTAGTAATATATGTTTTATATATGGCAAATCAACTCCAGAAAGGGGGGCATTTTAAGCTAGTAAAACAATTTTCCAAAATAGATGTTTAAGCCCCATAATTCTGAGTTGATCATGTTCCATATTTCCATTTCTTCTCATTTCTGCCCTAATATTGTAGTTCTGTAGACCCACAAGCAGGCCCTGAGGGAGCCGCCATCTATAATAGACTCCTGCCTCTGGCTACTGTGACTATTATAAACCTCCATTAAACCCCTCCAATCCTAATGTATCCACCCCTGACCCAGAGGCTCAGAGCACATGCCTAACCCACTTTTACCCTTCTGGAACCAGCTGTGGTGAGGAAGGCCAGCAGGGCCTGCAGGTGGTGCCAGGGCGAGAGGACTGGCCCGGCTAATCCAGAGATGGAGAGGTTCCAGATGGACAGGCCGGGGTTGGTATGTGTTTGAACTGGGAGTGTGCAGATACAGACCAAAGGGAACAGCTTATCATGACATGTTTTGGTTGTATTATGCGTTATGAAGGACACCTTGGAGTTAAAGAGGGTGTAGCCCTTTATTAGAGCTGATTACCATTTAGTCAGAAAAATTGAATGTTTTCCAATAAGCAAGAGAGTAGAGATGAACCTGCAATAGGAATAAGTATAAGAGGAAGATGAGGCTGTGGAAAGCAGGAGTCAGGCTAGCTGCTGCTCATGTCCTCCTACTGTCTAGTCTATATTATTTGGTGTAAATCAGTGAAAAAAGAACTTGTTGACATGTTGCTTGTTGAGAGAGTATTTGTCATTTCTATGTTTGGAACAGTTACATAAACAGTCTTTATAGTATAATATCATAATTTATATGTTATAAACAATAAAATAATCATGAAAGTACTAGTAAACACTAATGCCTATGTTACAGATCCCAAAAACAGAGTAACCATTTGAAAGCAATATGACACTTTAAAAAAAATTATATTAGGTATCTAAATATTCCACCTAAGCCTTCTCCTAATTTGCATCCCTGCTGGGAAAACAACTGGGATAGGCAAGCTGATTAGAAATATCTTAGCTCTGCCAAAATCTGACTCCTACACTGCACTGCAACATTAAACAATGGTTGCACATATAGCAGAAATCACATGTTTTTAAATATTTTAAAAGAACTTTAAAAGTTTTACTTGGGGTAACACTTTAGACCAATTCTCACTATTAACTAGTTGCTTATTAGCATGTATATTACTAGCATATTGGCTGTTTATTAGTACTTTTAAATCACATATTCTGCATGACCATATTTTAGATCCCCTAATCCTACCCTACCTAAACCTTGATAAGCAGCAAATTAGGAATTTGAGACAAAAGTCATAGTTAATAGAGAGAACTGTTCCCCAAATTAAAGTGGGACCACATATATTCCACAACAAAGAAGAAAAGATGATCGCAACTTCGGTTTCACGCTGAATTCAGTACTGCTACTACAAGCAACCTGCCTTTACTTTTGAATGTGACAGTGTCTCTTCACATTTGTAGTGACTGTGGTTAAATAAAGTGGTTAAATGGCAACATAGAAAAAAAAAACATAGACACTACCATTCAGGTTCATCTGGCAGATTGTTTGTCATATTTATTTCCAAAAGAAACAAAAATGTAGCCTTCTAGACAGAATGTTTAAAGGTATTTTAGTCAGATGCACACTGTTAAGAAGCCAGCATCATGTAACACAATATTCAGGGATTAAGAGCACTCAGATCAGGATGCTGAGTCTGAGAAGCAACTACAGGTGAGGAAGGTCGCAGTAACCCGGAATAAAGCAAAGCAGCAGGGAAGCACCATGACAGGCAATCTTTCCCAAAGGCCAACACAGCTCCATGGGAAAAGACACGGCTGGGTCTGACACACATTGTGCACATGAATACACAGAAAGCGAGATAAAGAGAAAGGTGTAAGAAAGGAAATGTGTTAGAGAGGGGGAAGTGAGAAAGATCAAGATAATATAAGTTCTGAATACTCGTAGCTCAGGATATTGTGCTGAAACATCATGTGCAAAAGTGGCATACTGTAACTGTTTGAATTCATGAATGTTAAATGAAAGATCACAAGAAAGGTAAAGGTCACGGTGAAAACAGTGAACAGAAATAGTAACCTGGAAATATGTCCACATACAGTAAACTGTGAAAACTGTTGACAGGTAAGGCAGGGATATAGAAGAGAGAGGAGGAATATAGCTGAGCCTTTTAGACAGACGTACAAGCAACAAGAAAAAAAGGCTTCCAGAGTGACAGGTGAAACTGTATAACCAAGACAAGTGAAATGGGGGGAGAGAGTGACAGGAGAGATGAGAATAGATAGACAGACAGATAGAGAAGGAGAAAGAGAGAGACAGGGCTGGCAGACATCCAGCGTGAGAGCAACTATAGCACTGTTGTTGTTGAATTTTAAGACGTGCATGTGTCATGTGCTGCTGACATTGCATAAAATTTCAATTATTTGAATGGCAATAATCACAATTATCACAGTTATCTCAAATAATTGCAATTAGATTAAGAAAAACATAATCAGACAATTAATCAGTCACACTAGGCCAAGTAGGGATATGCCGGTATCAAATGTTCATGTTGCGATTAATTGCTCATATCACGGTATAGGGCATTATCACGGTATTGAAATATAGTTTTAAAAAAGTGGTCATAATACAGTATAACAGGTTTAATAACTTTTTTCTTATAATAAAAATAACTGAACATTTAAATACAATAAAGCAATATTGAAAAATATATTAAGTTAAAAAGTTTTACACAGATTAAAGGGCAAAATAACTATAATAGGTATCACTACAATAAGACCTCATTAGTTAACCTTAGTTAATGCATTAACATTCACAATGAGCAATAGCTACATTTGCTACAGAAGTTATTAATCTTTGCTAAAAAATACAAGTCTTAGTTCATGTTAGCTCATGTTAACTAATAAATTAACTAATGTTAACTAATGAAGCCCTAATGTAAAATTCTGAATAATTTGTTATATATAATTATTCACAGTATTTAGAAGTGCCCACGATAACAATATTGTGCATATTCATTAGCGTGATATATCGCATTACCGAATACCGGCACATGTCTAAGGCCAAGTCTAAGTTTCATACATTAAAAGTTTTAACATATACTTAAAAAAACACAGAAACAAAGTTTCACCCAGAGGATGACTAAAACTCTAAGCAAATGGGCATTTTCTGCTTTTTCTGGCTTCAATTACAACAAAAGCAGCATGAATCTGGAGATATGAAAGCTTTTATGTCTCATCCACATTATCTCACCTGCGCAGAATATCCCAGAGGAAAACTGTGTTACTCAGAATCAGAGGCAGTGCTTTCATAGTTCAGGAAACTTAATGGTTTCTCAATTATCCAGTTTCATTTAAGCATCAAATGGTTGTGTCCTAAAATTTTGTTTCACAACACTGATGCTGGTATTTATGTCAAGTAATATGAAAGCTGGCCAAAAGCAATGATTTATACTGTAGATAAAAAAAGTTTAAAATTTAAGTAATTTTCTCTCACACACATATTTAGCTTCAGAAGACATTGTCTCACAAACTGTGGTATGTCATATGGATGACCATAGTGTTCACTTTGTGTAGTTTTTGAGGTGGCAACTTTGGAGGTCTAGTACACTTGCATTATATGGACTCACAGAGATGGATTATTTTTTGTTTGTGTTCATCTGAAGAAAGAAAGTCATATACATCTAGGAGGGCATGAGAGTGAGGAAATCCGAGAATTTACTTGTTCTAGGTGGAGTATCCCTTTAAAGAGATCTCATTAGTGATTTTTCTTTCCGATGGGAAACTCTACAGTTGGATGCATTTTAATCTATGGCCAATGGCCAACCTTTCCACCCCCACCGCAATCAAAAGACTCAGTAGCAGAATCTGATTGACTGTGCATGCTGCTCAACGTGACAACAGCTTTTTCACTGCACGGCTGCTATCTTGCCACAAAAAAAATAAAATCAAGAAGCCATACGAAGACTTCAGGTTTGACTTCAATAAATGTTATTATCATTCAAGTGTGATATTGCTTTTTTACTGAAGTTACAAAAACAAGAAGTTAATATCAAAAACTGACCTTTTAAAAAAAAACATTTCAGGTATTTTGTGTATTTTTGCAGCAGCAGCAAAAACAGTCAGTTACAAAGTTGCAAACCATTGCATTAAGACATAGACAAGACGAGAGATTCAAACAGTGGAATGTTCCAGTTCTGTTGGAACTCTTGGAATGGCACTCAGCCAGTCAAATTAGTGGACTAATTGCTGCATAATATCCCTACCAGAGCAGGTATATTAGACAAACTAAACTAAACTAAAATAAAAGACACTATGAGGCTTTTCTGTGAATATGCATGGATGATCAGAGGAAAAGAGAGAAGGAAAAAGAAAGGGGAGGTGAGACAAGGGTCAATCCACCTGCTGAGTAGCTCTACATCAAACACATGAATTAATAATTCCAATGCCAAGTCTAGTTATCAGACTTGTTCTCTATGAGACAAAGATGAATTTAGCAAATTAATTAATTATTTAATCCTGAGAGTAAAACTCACATTAGCATTCTTCTCTCTTCCACTACTCGGAACTGCAGGATTGCTTTTACCATCTCTGGCCATTTATATCCCTCTTAATACAGTAAGTAGAACATAATCAATAACGCTTCATAAATACTATGTAATTGACAGACTGGATTTTCAGGTCCCCAGAGACTTTCTTACTGGTGATTAAACCAGACTGTTTAGCAAAATGTTTTCCAATATATAGGCCAGTGGTGCTCAACTAGTGGACCACAGATCTGTTCTGATAAGGTTAGGCAGGGAGGAAACAATGGAACACAAACAATACAATACAACAAATTATGCAGTTAGAATAGCAAAACAGGCTAATCAACGTTTAAAAGGAAGAAGAAATGTTTTCCTTTTCCTACAAATGTTGTGTCTAAAACTCAGTAGTATTTTGGTGCAGTCTTTTGCCGCTTGATTGTAGCCACTAGAATGCTACTTGATTTGTTCTTTATTAGCCATTATAAAAATAGGACGGGTGTTATTAAAGTAACATCTGCCTCTGTGTACTTCTAGTTTAACTGTATCTAATTCAAATAAGTTACATATTTAACTGAGATGAGTAATGGCTGATAATAGGCCCAAAATATTTGATTTCAAAGCTTTATACCAAACCTTTATACCAAAAACTATGCCTGCTCTCCCCTTCACAGAAAACATTGTTTTCTGTTGTGCTTGTTCCTAATTTGTTTGCAAAATCAATAACTTGTTCAAACTCAAACTTTCCACAGCATGCCTATATGAAATATGACTACTACGGCACTGAACAATGCATTTTTGCATACTTTCACGCACACTTTCATGCAATCATTTGCATATGTTTGAGGAGGAAATGAAAGATAAGCCCCATTCAGACTCACAGTAGTGCATCAGGTACATGCCAGTTTCATTAAAGCACCTAGAAATTCACCATCAAACACAGAACACATCCTGCAGACTGGGGTGTTTCCTCTACTATTATTCACTTCACACTCTGTAGGCTTGAGGATGCTGCCTGATACTGCTGTTGTTCTCCAGCTATCAGATGTCTGGGCGTAAAAAAAAAAAAAAAAAAAAAAACCCTGACAGCTGTCTCTGTGAAGAAAAACAAACAGCAGGAATCCCCCCCTTGTCTACCACCCTTTTTCCTATCCTTCTCCACACCTCATCCCTGTTTTCTCTCTTCCCTTACAGCACTCCTTTTGTGCCATCCATTACATCCCTCTCAAGTTCCAACCACAGGCTTTTAGAAACCAAACACTATCCCAAGAATAAACAGTCCCCAGTGTAAACAACACATTGAAACATTTTCACAGCCGACTCACACCTTTCAAAAACGCTCAAATATTTACAATGCAAAAGAAGTAGCTCTTTTACCCGAGCCTGACTTTCGATCCCCATCACGCAGATGAACGCAACAACGTTAACAGAAGATTAAAGTCCCCATTCACACAAGCGGCATGCCACACATGTGTCACAGAGGACTCCATCTGCAGTACATTCATTAGAGGCATAGCTGAAAGGAAAGCTTCAAGAAAGGATGGAAGAGAGCATACATACAGACAATTTATGTCCCACGGAGGAGAGAGTGCTAACATCCAGTCACAGAGATGAAGAGTCCTCACACTGCTGCCGCTGCCACTGCTGAGTCTGCCTCTGGTTTGCTGCCCTATATGAGCGGGAGCCCGCCTCACACATGCATACACACTCACACACACATATGCATACAATGCACGTAGCGACCAGCTGTCAGAAGAGACAGGGAGCATTTCTACTGAACTTCTCAAATATCTCTCAATGGCTACACACACCCACATGAGCCTGCTGATTTTGATATACAAAACTATGGGCTTCAGGACACTGTACTGTAAATTCGCAAAACTGGTGCACACATAAAGTGTAAAGTGGTGTTTTTCAGGATGAAGCTTAATGAACGGCTGTAGAGCATTCAAGGGTCAGAAAACCACTCTGCAGTGTCTCAGAGGACAGCTGTCACTGTTTTACCATTCCTGTCCTCTCTTAGCCCTCATCTAAACAATGTTTTCACCCAACATTCTCTCCATTTATCTTTTGAAAGGATGGTTTACCCAAAATTGGCAATTCTGTATGCTGATTTAAGATTTATTGAATTGTGCATAAAGTCCTATACAACTAATATTTTTCTTTATTGTAAATTATTTCTTATTTAGAATATATTGGGGACAATGCAGTATCTTTTAACAGGTTACACAATTTACTATAAATTAGCCTGATGGCCTTATGTCACTGGCTTTTATGAATGTCTTAATGTGTCACCTATTTTTTGAGTTTTAATCACACCAGCACATACATAAACTTATAAAACTGATTCATATTAATGACACTTTGCTTCATTTCAAGCAAGAGTTTTGGCTTTTAAAATTTATGTAATTACAGCTGTTTGACCTATCTGATCAATAGTGTTAATTCCGCTATCTGCAGTTACTCACTGAAGCCTCCGTAAACGAATGCCACCGTAATTACAACTTTTATGGACCGTGAGTGTGTGTAGGATCTGTAAGAGGTCATTAATCACTATTAATCTCTCTGATACTCTGCCCAGGTGTTCTTGAACAAATGGATTCTTGTAGAAATGCCTCCACAGAGAGAGTGTGGGTCTCCCACATCATGAAAATGGGTCATCCTTGGTGCATGGAAAAACCCACACCTATGACTCTCATTGGCTGCTGAGGATGGGATGAGAGAGAAATGGAGTGACTGCACTTTGTAGAAATGGAGGTGGTTTGGTAAACAGCGTCAGCAAACAGACGTTATTTTAGGATAAATGTAAGCCACTGACAAATTCTGATGTTCATCTAACTCCTTCGGCACATATTACTGAATTTTAAGACACAACAATTATGTAAGTAAGGAGTACCATGGTATTCTTTGAAGTATGTTGTATGATTTTTTTTTTAACTTAACTTTTTTAACTTTAAATGCAAACCAAACAGGAATATTATTTACAACAAATCAATGATAAGCCTGGCATCAGTGTTAAATCAGCTCCAATTAATGTAATACTTCAGTATTAAAGAAAAACACAGTCCAGTGTTTCAGTCTTTTGAATGGCCATCAGAAAATACTAAAAATGACTAATCAGCTTTTGCTTGTGATATAGCAGTTTTGTCTGGTACAGTTCACATTATGAGTGGAAGAAGCCTCACTCATAATCTCTTGACTGAGGATTTCCTCGGACACCAGGAACTTGCTGCCACATCACAAGAACAGGGATTCTCAGAGAGCCCATCTCCACTGAAGTACTCTTATATAAAGCAATAAAATTTTCATCATGTGGAGCTCAAGTGTCCTCTCTGAATCCCCAAATAATAGAGCAGTACTTTATCCGACCTCACAGACATTACTGAAGCATAAACCATTTGTAGAGCTAAAAGAAAGTAAAAATAAGGGACAAACTACAAACAGATCTGATATTTTGGCATAAGCATTTATAACACCCAAGCACTGGGAGTCCTTTGGTTGTGTTGACTGGCACATCCACCATATGGCAACTCATTAAGGCAGGAAGATCAGAGGGAAACATCCTGTATTGTGGAACTGAGGAAACTTTGGCGCTGTTCTCAAGGTAGACATCACTCCTGTGGTTCCCGCCAGCTCACTGTTAGATGTGCATCAAAGCCCAGCTTGAAAAACAGGTGAAACGATTCTTGTGTTATTGTTGTTTAAAAAAATCCACCTTTTAGGAATGGCTTGTTTAAACACTGATGTAACATTTTTATGTATATTGCAGAATGAGAGTTGACATCATCAGGACCAACACTGACAGACCTCTGCAAACCACAACAGGATTGTTTAGACCAGTGATTCTCAAACTTTTTACAGCGGCGTACCCCCTGGGGCATTTAATATTCTTCTGCGTACCCCCTCTCTTCCACTTAGACCGCAGTTACACTTTTTCTATTAAAGGACAATATTTGCGTAGGCCCTTTTCACATGACGTCACGCAACTTCCATTCTGACACGAAGCAGGGTATTCTTACTTACGTCAGCATAGTAAAGCACTATCGCTACCAGCGTGGAGTTCACCCAGATGCTTGTACAACTGCCACAAATACGATTAGAGGATGAAAAAGATCGCTTGTCTTTGGTCCGTGTGGAGTTGTTGGCATTTGGGAAATTATCACCCCTGCTGGCTGCAGTCACTGATTCCCGAGCACTGGTCTTTATTGAAGTTAGATGACTATATTTATTGACTAACATGACGGTCGAGCACTAAAAAGGTAAATGTGTGGACTTTTTACATGATCCCCTTTGCACACAGGCAAATATCAAATTAATAATTTAATTCAATAATAGATCTAATTTGGAAAATTATCACCCCTGCTGGTGCTCCAATAGTAACTCCAGCTTCATACATTATCGCTTGTCTTTGGTCCGTGTGGAGTTGTTGGCATTTGGGAAATTATCACCCCTGCTGGTGCTCCAATAGTAACTCCAGCTTCATACATTTTTAATAGGCTAAAACTGCCTATTTAAACACGTTTTGAAAGTTTTTTTAAATCCAATAACGCAATGCGCGGTCCATATACGATGATCCCCAAATTGCCAGCTTACCCACCTCTTATTTTACCACTACACACCTGATTATGACCATGAAAACTGAAAGTTTCCAGCTCACCCATATCTCTCGTTGGTTGACCCCCCTGCTCAGAATCCAAAGGTGAGGGATTTACATTAAAGTGTATCGGACAGCCCTCTACATTAAAAAGCGATGCAAAGGGGGTACCTTCTGGGGCAATGACCAAGCGTCGATATGTGACGATGAGGTGTGAGACCGTGTTGGTCATTCATTCATTCATTCAGTAACGAAGCAAAATGCTGTAGTTATGAATGTGTTAATCACTGACTCTCCGAATCATTCAAAGCCACAGATTTGTTCACTAAATAATCACAGTTTGCTTGGAGACTCACACCAGATGATATGGATTTCGTTGAAACTTATTTTGTTGCAAAATATAACAAACATGACAATATTCTTTTTAAAATGTAGGCTACATTTAAAATGTAAAATGTTCACTTAATATTACCTTTTTTTGTTGTTGTTGTTGTTGTAAAAATAAAAATCAAATTCACACATCCCATCGATATTCAAAAAAAATAAAAATCTTAATCATAACTCATAAACAAAACATAAAAACAATAATTCGCACAGGGTATGTCTGTATCGAAGAGAGTTTAAATCGATCTTAATGTACAGTACATGTCAATATTTGCTCATATGCTGCTATTAAGTGAAGATCTACTTAAAGATACATTGAACAGAAGTGCGATTTGCTAAAGCAGCATATTCAGCGGGCATCCTATCACATGCACGCTGCTTGTGTGGATGCCGTCAGTTTTGACCGCAAAAGATGAGGTAAGCTGATTGGATATCATGTATTTGGCGGTTTACGGCACTCCCATTTTCCTGTTTTTACATTAGAAGCGGCATTTTGCTTGTCAGAAAGACATGTTCAGTTTTATTGTTACTTTAAGTTGGAGTAGAATTAAATGAATGCCAAAACTCAGAATTTTGTTGCATACCCCCCTCTGTACCCCAGTTTGAGAACCACTGGTCTAGACTATTTAATATCAGCTTGAAAAAAAAGTAAACTCTTACTAGCTGTCATGTATCTTGGTGAGTAAGTGCTCAACTAATACTAAACCAAAGGTCACCAATGGCTCATAAACAAATATCTATTTCAGTCCTTAAACTATAGATGGCGTAGGCTGATAGGATCTTTACATGTAATCTTCTAGCAATTACAACAAATTAAGATCAGAAACCCTCTACCTCCCCCAGCTCCACCTGTCTAGATCTGCTAGGGGATTTATGTATGCCTTTTCATGCAGCAACAATATATCTTAATGCTCCTAGCAGCAAGTAGCAGATCTTGTCTGCCAAGACCAGATGCACTTACATTGTTGAGTAAAATAACACGCTTAAACTCTTCTGAGAGTTGCCATGATTGAAATATTGTTTTAAACACATACATACATAAGACAAAAAAAAAAAAAAAAAACAAGCACGCTGTCTGGCATGACAACAGAAATCTGCCGCTAACACTGTGTCAATTGCAACAGAGCTGACTAGTTCCTCAATGGGATGGAAATGTAGTGACTGGGACCTCTTGAAGCTTTAATTAGACACCCCTGCATTTATTCAGTCTGTAGGGTGCATTGAAAAGTCTCCTGAAGTATTAAGGTGGCAGTGCCCACATTCTTGTCCTTGTAGCACCAAATGTTGAACAATGTCCAAAGGCACAGGCCATTTCATTACCTGGGAGCACAGCCAATGAAACGAGGAAATTGTGCTATGATTGGAAGAGAAAGAGAGAGATCAGATAGTCAGAAGACAGAAGGTCAAAGAGTCAAAGAGATAATTTCATGTAATTCTAGGTCATACTATTATTAGAATAAATTTAATCAAAGGATTCTGGAGGCATGAAATGACCCTTGTTTTCACTCACACAATATTATGTCTTGTTTGATTTGACATTTTCAGAGACAAGGGCAGGTCAGGGTCACAAAGAGGTACAAAAAAATTGAGAATACTGAGGTATGCAGGTTTGGTGAGGCTAAAACAAAAATGATGCATTGAGTCTCTATCAGTATAGGGATATTCCTGTTTAAAACTATCTGCCATGTTTTATGCACTTTATTTTCATAGTTCAATAGTACTCTTATTTTATGTATATTATTTTCTTATTCATTTAGATCTATTTTATTGTCTAATTTTGCTTTTACGCTTTTTTTTTTTTTTTTTTTTTGATGGCATTAATAAGGTTTCTCTAAAGCACTTTGCAACAGCAATTTAAATGTACTATACAAATAAAGCTTTACTTAAACTCTATCAACAGCATGTGCTACTCTGATGATTACTCCAGAATGTTTTTATACATCTTTCAATTTTTAAAACAAAGGAAAAGCATGCATGTATAATATAATTTTCTGTGGTAATCAACAGCATGCCACAGATGATGTTGAAAGTGCTGAAGCTGTATTTAACTCAGAATATTCCTTTATAATGGTGTATACATTATATGAACTGTACTGCTGCACATACAAGCACAACATCCTACTCCTTTATGAGCAGAAATGTCTTAGACATTCATATGCACACCCACACAAACAGTCAGTGCTCGTCTGGAATTTCACAGCAGGTAGGAGTGCACAATTCATCTAAATAACCAGTGCATTTATACAGTTTTGTACTACAAAAACATTATCCAAAAAGTTATGCAAAGTAGTTTCAGAATATGAGACAATTCACTGCAACAATCAACCTTTCCAAACCCATTAAAACAGAAATGTACACAACACATTAGCCTTGTTCCGATTGGAATCTGATTTAAATTATTAATGGTCTACACCGTGCATACCAACTATTCAGATTCGATTTGTGTGTCCTGTTGCGCTTTTGTTTTCCAGAATATCTGCGTTGGTTTCCATGGCAATGATGTTGCATTGGTATGTCTATGCACCATCTGCGCAGTCAGACTGAAACAGATTTCCAGAAATGCGATTTGAACCACATATGAATGTAGCTTGAAACAGATTTGTAAAAAAATTGGATTCCAATTAGATATGCACAAAAATCAGATTTGGACTGAGTCTGAACAAGGCCTTTTCTCCTTTAAAAATCTTGTACTAGGGACTTATACCAGTCTATGGTTTCCTACAAAAACAGAAGACAAAATTCTGCAGCACTTCCTGTGGTCCACTTCCCACAGCTACTTGATGATATCAGTGTGCTCAGAGATAACGGCTGTTTCATTCCCTGCAGAAGAGACACATAGAATTGGCAGATAGAGTACACCATGTTCTCAGAGCCTCCTATCCTTTAGCTGCTGTTCTGGGGTCAGTTGTCCCTCGAGGACATTAATGGATAAGTCAGACATAATGCTAAAAAATGTCTGTTCTTTTGTGTGTGCACATAATAGGCCTACGTCAACATTTGTGAATGGTGAGCATACACCTCTAAAAAAAATAATAATAATAATTAAAACCAATTCAAAGTAAATAATGAAGATATAATACAGTGGTTTCCCCACCGGTTACTAAAGTTGCCAGATCCATTTCTAAATAAACATCCAGAAATTGCATTTCATGAATTAGACATCACACAATGTATCCAGTAAGGTGTCAAAAGCTCTTCCCAATCTTGTCTAATTGTATGTCATTTGTTTTTAAAAAAAATATCATTTTTTGACAACTTTAGTTGCCCCCTGGCTTAAAGGGGTTACGGTGAGGAACAGGAGCGTGTCTGACTCACTGAGCAGGTAAGCATCAGATATCATACAGACTGCCGGTATAAAGCCTGCAGCAGTGTATGTTTTTAGTGGGCTATGAGAGACTAGTCAAATGACTGCGCTTGCACTCTCTCTCTCTCTCTCTCTCTCTAGGTTATACTAATGAAAGTGGCATAAGAAATAAGAAAGTATCATCTGTCATCTGTGCAACCTCCACTTCTGCAAACAATATCCTGAGAGGATCGCTGTGCAATTCACTCATCTCCTGCTTAAATATCAGCATAAATGCAAGGATAATTTACAGATTCTGCACAGATTCTGCATAGCACTGCTTCACTTTTCTATCTCATATACCCTTGTATTTCCATCAAAGCTCAAGTAGCCCTTCATCAACACCAAACAAGAAATATGTTCCTGCTGACTCATACTGGACTCACCAAGTAGCAAATATCCTGCTACATGTGTCACCCACACAAAATTATAAAAACAGAAACTAAAGACATCATAAATAAAATTTTGCAGGCTTGACAGAAACAAAATCAGAATAAAGTACACACACCCCTGACTGGAATCACTGCAGTATAGCAGTATGTGCTTGTGAATGAGTTTAGTCTTGACGCATGACAGCAGTGCAGAGAAAGTATGTTTTAATCTCAGAGAGGCTATCCTGGTTAAATAAAGATTAAATAAATCAAATAATTTTGTTTTTCTTGACCACCAAATTAGCATATTAGAATGATTTCTAAAGAATCGTATGAAAATTCAGCTTTGCCATCAGAGGAATAAATTACATTTTGAGATCAATTAAATTATTTAAAATTATAATAATATTACTATATTATAACAGTATTACTTTTTTAATGAAATAAATGTAGCCTTGATGACCAGGAGTAAACCTGTAAAAAAATAATAATAATAATAAAACGTGTAAAAAATAATGTTACCGACCTAAAACTTTTGAATAGTACATGGTAATAGTACAGCCTTAAGATTAGACATTTAGATTAGACAAACCATTTTGTGAAATAATACTGTATTTAAATTTAGTTCACATTTCATTTCATACATACTTTGAATTAAGAACTGTATTAGAACCTGAAATACAATCAAAATTGTTTGGACATTTTCCCCCTATTTTGGGTGTATTATTTAGTTTAGTGTTTGTTTTTATTATTGTAGTTATATGGGCAGATCTTGGGCTTTGTTGTATATAGATTTATATACATACATTGCCAATTTTTAAGCTTTGTCTTTCATGTTGTTTTTTGGTAAATAAAAAATGTTTATCATAAAAAATAGTTTGGACATTATTAATCAATGCGTAAAATGTTGCAGAAAAAAATCTTCCATGTATACTTTGAAGATTTCACATTTACTTTTATGCATTCAGCAGATGCTTTTATCTAAAGTGACTTACAATAGAGGAAAATAAGCAATTTGTCACAGAACCAACAATAATCCTAGTATACAATGTCAGTTTTATTGTGCAAGTTGCACTGGTTATATAATAATACATTTCATTATCAACCAGTACAGGAGTCTGTTGTGTTGTTTCACACAGTAAAACAAAAACAACTGACTCATTCTAAACAAGTAAAACTGATGATGCAACAGGCAAATTCACAGTTTATGTGAAAAAGTGTTCTATCTGCATAGTTTGAATGAGTTAAAAATGTCCTAAAACCAAACCGACGCCATTGCTTATGAGACACATGCTGTTTGTGTCTATCTGGGCTCCTTCCTTGTGCTATCCACAAAGGAGAATACTAGACTGAGTGTGAGTGCAAGCATGGCAAACACCATCTGCTTTGTTGTGTTTTTGGCTGAAATTGAGAGCACATAGCTAGTACATAAGCTTGCCATGTTTACTGCTTTCAACAGGAAAAATCCAATCTGGTTTTTTAGGATAAATTAAAAAGTGACGTACAGTACAAACAATCCCACAATCCTTTACAGGGATTGAACCTCAAAAATTTCAGTCACTAGCCCAAATATTTAACCATTATGCCACAGTAAATCCACAATGAAATCACACACTACCTTAATAACTTATTAACTCATTAATAACTTAATCACTTAATAACTCAGTAGTCTCATTTTACTCTTTGTAAAGTTGGTAAGAGCCTCCAAGGAAAATGGAGGAAGTTTCCTCACACTTCTATTAGTCATACAGGGGAAGATGATAGTGCCGCTGACTGAAACACAACCTTAACAAGCCTAATCATAGCATCCCTCCCTCTCTCAGCAGTCACGACCACATAATAGGCCAGTATTTATAGTCTCTGCTACAGCACAGACTCTAGTATTTTCCTCAGAACAGGTCTGCACTATTGTCTAAGCCATTGTCTGGCTAAACAGATGTAAATCAGAGTTTAAGCCAAATTACGTTGGCTTAAATCAAATGTCATGTGTGGAAATCATATGTACTCGAGACTTTTTAGTTATCTGTTGTAGACAATCTCTGACTGTTACAGTTCTCCCAAAAATAAAAATTCTGTCATATTTTACTCACTCATGTTGTTTCAAACCTGTATGACTTTTTGTTCTACTGCTGAACACAAAAGTAGACATTTTGAATTATGCATTAATTTATGGTAAACACACACACACACACACACACACACAAAAGTCCTACAGGTTGGAAATTACATAATTGTTGAAAGAATTTAGATTTTTGGTGAACTATCCCTTTAAGTCAAATTATTTCATTTCGATTAATTTTAATAATTTCAATTCAGCTTCATCAATTGAATTTATTATTTAATCATGTTGACTTCTGGGCTGTTCACATACTGTATTCCTCCTATATGTTTATTTTTTTTTTCATTGTTTGTCCACGTACACATGCAACAGAATCAGACGGCTGCTGCATTACGTCACCAGTTTTTATTAGTATCTCACACCATGAGCACCACTTTAAGATGGTGTGGCAAGTTAATTGTAGTTCAACTTTTTAAAATCATATTTCAAAACATTCTCCTCCAGCTGTTCCGTTCTGTCCAACCATCTAATATTGTTTTGTTTTTTTTAAATAAATTGTACCAAAGGAACATTCAAATAATAGTTCGCCCAAAAATGTAAATTCTGTCTTCATTTACTCATCCTCATGTCATTCCAAACATGTATGTCCTTCTTTCTACTGAGATACACAAAAGATCATTTGAAAAATGTTTTTATGTTCATACAAGTCAGTGGGGTCCATTATTTGAACTAAAACAACTGAAACGTTCTTAAAATAATATCTTGTGTTCCATTGGAAACAGGCAACTATTGTACCCATAGAGTTAGTTATTTGATATTTACACTAAACGACAAGAATAATAAAAATATATATATTGCAAGGCATTTTTACAAAGATTGAAAGTATAGAAAACTATTCAGAAAACTATCACAATGTACATTTGTTTCTGTTTTATACCAGTGATGGATTGTACTTGATTAAAACAGTGCTGAGTGTCTTCATTAGTGCATTAAGTTACAGCTCAAAACACACTAAAGGGACTGAGATCGTTTACTTGAGACCAGGAAATTGAGAAATTACTGTAATTACTTTTATGGCGGATTTGTTTATGAAAAAGCATGCTGGGAAGATCCTGTGTGTTTTTGGTGTGTATACACATTCTGGTAAAAAGCACTAATGTCTCCCTAGAAAAGCAAAATTAGTGCTTTTCCCAGAACAAACATACCAGGTGTCGCCATCCGGACCGCAAAGCTCTTTGACATTATGAAATAAATAAATGTCAAACGCTGTTTTCTAATAAAATCTGAGCTGCTTTGTGCACTTCCATTACTGGGGAAACCGCTGTATTTCTGCTGTTCCAAAAGCGCCTCCTGCTGGCAGAGAATTAATGTGCATTTTTAATAAGCCCGTCTGCTGTTTTTGTTCAGACCAGTGTGAAAATCAACCCATGTTTTAACACCGCAAACACAGAGAGCTGAAAATGTGAACTGGTGGATCAACAAGAAGATAATGCATTATAAAATTTAAAACAATTAAGAAAGTAAAATATATTTGCTATATAAAGGCTGAAATGTGAAGTTTATCATTTTATAAATCTTTTAGTTTTTTTGAAAACCTGTATCTGAACTGTAAATCATGCTTTTTTTGCAAATTGTATTTGTGCAAGTCTTAAAAAAAGATGAGGTCTTAAAATTTAAGTCTTAAAATTTGAGCTTAAATATCCTACAGATACACTGGTCTGGCAAAAACCATCAATTCACGTTTTTGTATAAAATTTTACGGACCACGGCTGGTGAGGAGAGGTTCATTACTGAACCTCAAGCAATTTTAGTTGAAGACCCCTGATATATACACACACCCCTCATAAACACTCACAAACAACATGTGAAAATGTATGCATCATTAATATGAACATATAATTTGAAAATACCATATTAATGGTGAAGTGTATAGTAGTGAAGTGCATAGTAAATGGAAATGCAAAAAAAGCATGGTTTTCAAACAGGTTTCCCAAGTTTCATTTACTCACCAAATCCATTTTATTTTCTTTAGCTCATGAATGACTAAAGGACGTATGATTTGTATGTCCCCCTGGCGTTAGCATTGTTAGCATTCTAGATTTTCAAAGTGTACTTCATAACCACAAGGCACATTTTATGTATATGCACTACAGTTGCTTCATGATACCTCACCTGACCTGCAGAGGCGCTGCAGTGGATACTGCCCAACTATATAGTAGGCGAAAAACACCTATGTGAAAAGAGTATGTCCGAATTCACACTATTCATAAAACAGTAGACAAAAACTACAGTACCAGGATTACCTATTACTTTCTGCAAGATTCTGACGTGCTCATCCAATGAACGCTTTGTCCGTTAAATTAATACTCTATATAACTTTTTATTTTTATCTTTAATGATCGCACAGTATTTAAATATTCAAAAGGAGTACCTACTCCTACATAGGGCTGGACGATATTGCCAAAAAAAATATCACGATAACGTTTTTCATATCAGTCGATACTAATAATTATCAAGATAAATGTCAAATCTTTTTCTTTTAAGTTTAATAGCAGATTTCTGCTCCAAAGTGAAAGTTGTAGAAACCAGACCATTAATTATGGTTTTAAACTACTCAGTGACAAACACTTCATATTTTTGAATTCTTTACACTTTTCCAGCAATTGCTCCTTAACAAAATAAATATCTTAATAGAAAAATTAATTTCTTAATTCCTGCATGTTCTGATGAATATTGTTGCAAATCATGAAACAGGTTTGTGTTCCCTGACTTTGATGATGCATATCTTCAGTACAGTTTGAAGTGTAGGTTGCAATATTAATAATATTAAATTCTTTTGTCTCTTAGAAATACACATTTGACAGTAGCTTGAGTTGACATATCCCACCGCGTGTGCTGGCTGACTGAATTGTCTGACTAATTCAGTCTTCAGAAACAACAAAGTGAAGATGTACAAATGTAAGTAAGATATTAATTTCACAGTGTAAACTGTTTTGGAGATTATTATGGCAGTTTCTGAGAGTGCTTGAACTCACTGGACTTAAGTGAAAATGTTCTATGATAATGTAAACGTTCTTTGTTCTCTTTTTGTACAATGAAAGTGTTTTATAGGCTAATTAGTAACTTACAATGTTTTTATTAAATTCACATTAAATACAAAGTCAGTTATTAAAAGTATTTTATGGTATGACACCCATATCTGGTACTTGAGTAAAAACATGGGGTTTTTATGCAAAGTTAATAGATTACAGTATCAGGCTACTTTGCCCATCGCCCATTATAGATCAACTAACACAATCTATAAAGGTGCTAAATGTGTACTTACACATATTTGAGAATCAAGATATTTCATGATATATTTTGGGGATATATCAAAAAAAAAAACTTGCTGAAAAAAAAAACAATAGACACCATTACAAAATTTTTAATGGTTCAACTGGTTATAATGGGACTTGTATTGGTTTTACTGGAAACTGTAATGGACCCTATTAGTTTCTACTGGTAATTGGTTGCCTTCTATCGGTGGCTGTTAAAACCAATAAATCCCAATGGAATGTCCCAAAACACACTACAGAAAACCATTTTTTAAAGGTTAAAAGATGCTATTTTGTAATGTCTGTAATTGTATTTGTAGTGGAAACCATAAAAATTTTCTTTAATGGTTTTATTTTATTTATTTATTTTCTGTAGGGACATAGACCTGCCCCTGGCTCTGCTACATCTCTTTCATTCTGGCATGAAAGATGTGGAAACACAGCATTATCATTTTTTAAGTAAGTCAAGGGAAACGTACAAGAGAAGAATAAGGGAGAGAAGAACAAGACAGACGGCAGTGGCATGCTGAGCCAAGCAATGTGTGCGCAGACCTGATTTTTTCACTCACACTGTACAAGAACACACACACAAATGCAGACGTGTCTGCAATCAATGACAGCAGTGTCAGCAGTGTAAAATGCTGCCCCTCGTTCTTATTCAAGGCTGTCATTATTCAGTTTGTGTTTGAGTTTTTTCACCTTTTCAACATCATGGACAGTGATAGCATGGAAAAGAAAGGAAAATTATGAAGGCAAGTTTCGAGAAAATGACACAAGTGGGACTTGAACCCACTTCATCCACAAAAGCAGCCTGGCCTAATGAGATTCCTCAACTCTGCACATTTTCTGACATTTCCTTCTGACATATGCATGCATTTATGTCAGAGCCTGAAGACACCAACACCTCTCACCTGTCCAGTTTCTAAAACACAACCCAGACACACACTACAATATAATGTTTAAACGGAACATCAGATGCAAAATTCACTTTTATATGGTGTTTGCATATAAATGTGTAGCAGTGTGTGGACACAACCACCCTACAAAGATAAAAATCCATTCACTACTTATTTTAACCCCCAAAAAACTAAACAGTCTCAATAATCAAGTCGTTCGCATTTTCTGAGCAATATTGCTCAAGCCCCGCCTACATTCACTGACAGACTGTCCCATATTAGCATATCTCCGCCCTCAGCCAGCTGTACACTGTCTGCCATTTTCTCCGCACTCAAGCAGCTGTAGCAACAATGTTTTGTAAGAAATGCAGGTGTTTTGTAGTTGGATGTAAAAGTGAACGTTTTCCTCTGATTGCGATTTAATGAGGATAAATATTAATAAATAGTGATTACTCTAAATTCCAATATAAAGTTTAAATTAAGTAAAAAGGCATAATTATTGATATTATTAATTGCTGTTGTTATTATTAATAATAAGTAAAACAAAAGTTATAATATTAAAAAAAATGCATAATAGACCAAGCAAAGTCTAGACTACTAAAAATTTATTAGATTAAAAAAAAATCCACAATGCATGTGGCAGATTTGAAGGTGACACACTACACAAGGAGTCAAGGAAGCCAGGATCAAGAAGACAGGGAAGTCGAAACGAGAGTCTTTAATAATCCAAATGGGGAACATAGAGCACATGGAAAACACCCAAGAACCGATCATCGCAAACTGAAAGGACTGGGGCTTTTGAACACAGGATAATTGGGAATACACAGGTGCAAGGAATGACTAATTAAAGGCATCACGGCACACCTGGGGAGGGAAAACACAGCACAATGAGTCCAGGGGTGAGGTTTATAATTTTTTTTTTTTTTTTTTGTACTTATCTTTTTTTTAGCTTGATAGCCAAAGTTAGCCACTTACTATTCCTAACAGAACTAAAGTACTATTCCTAAAGTAAAATTAATTGTATTATGCTTTATGAGATAAACATTGAGAATGATTCATAAATACCTTAATAGGGGACCATTTCAAACATAACCACCAAATTCTTATTTTCTTCTGTTCTAAATTGAATCCCAAGCAATCAGAATGAGATTAAACTTTGGTAATTAGTTCCTATTAATAAAACAGCTGTAAGTTGTGACTAGTCCTGGCTAATGCTCTTAACAATCTGTTCCTGTTAACAATCAGAATGGCTGGCATGCCATTTTCAATTTTCACATTCAGCATAGCAGTACAATAACCAGAGCATGTGTTAGAGATAAGACACTGCGTACTAAAAGGAAGGACAGATGATATCGCTTTTCCCTAATTGAATCTCAGTTTTGTAGACAAAAGAACATCAACAATACAGCAACTGGCACAATGGTGTTAAAAGCATTATGTCACTCCGAATTACTGCTGATGAAGTGCTTACAGGATCACTTTACCATGCAGGGCTGCTCTCCCTTGCATTTCTCAACATATACCTCGACTGTATTACCCAGAACATGAATGTGATAAACAATTATTCATCAGTTTGCCTGAGTGAAATAAATTACATGAACTGCAGAAATATTTACACTTTTGTAACAATGTGCATTCAGTCAAAGTGAGTATATTCATACACTACCATTCAAAAGTTTGGAATCAGTAAGATTTTTTAAAGAAATTAATACTATTGAGCAAAGATGCATTACAATGTAAAAGTGACAGTAAAGTTTTATAAAGTTAAAGAGGATTTCTATTTCAAATAAATACTTTCTATTCATCAAAGAATTTCACCAAATTAATCCCACCAAGAATACCAAAATCAGCATTTAAGTTGTTTCTTGAGCAGCAAATCAGCATAATAAGAAATATTTCTTAAGCTGCAAATCATTTTTTATTAGAATGATTCTGAAGGATCATGTTGACACTGAAGACTAGGGATCGACCAATTATCAGCACCAATATTAAGCATTTTATGGTTATCGGTATTGGTCATTTTCAAAACTTCACAGATAAAATAATTACATTTTGAAATGTGCTATTTGGCTCTGATGCAGCCACCTTTGTCGGAACTCATCACTAGAGCAATGTCTGCCCACTGCCCGTCTGATTTGTTGGTAGTCACGAGTCCGGCCAATCAATGCGGATGGCTCAATGCACTGAAAGTATGTTACTCTCTCTCACACAGAAAGCACTTGTTAACTGGAGCTGCTTCAGTGATCACGCATCAGTTGTCTCAAAGGTAAGGCAGCAGGAGTCATTGCTGAAGGTGTAATAAATCACAATCCACTCCAATGAAGTTGTGAAACACCTCAATATAATCTATTTATGATGACAAGCACCCCCCCCCTTTCCAGTTATACTGAGAATTCCTGGTCATTCCGTGGTGATAGGTTTTCATTTTGACATTAATTTAAATTTTTACACCAACACATATATATCTGATCAAAATATCAGTTATCGGTCTACTTAATCTGTAATAATCTGTATTGGCCCTGAAAAACACATATCAGTCGACGCCTACTGAAGACTGAAGTAATGGCTGCTGGAAATTCAGATTTGTCATCACAAACTACAACTTTTTAAAGCGGTAGTGTATATTTTGAAAAGAGAAAGAGAAAAAAGGGAGCCAAAAGGGGAAGAAAAGGCTATTCTCAGGTGCTCAAGAAGTAATGGATACAATATGTCAGTCAACAGTGAACAGTTGTGTGATTTCTAACTCTCAAACACACACACACACACACACAAACGCTACTGCAGTAAGGCTTAATCTCTGCTCAGAGACATTTCAAATTACAGGTTAATCTCTTGATCTGTCCCCTTTTAAAGCCCAGGCCAGTGTCCAGCACACAACTATTGTTCAAAACAATAGAAAGCTCAGTTCAGGGACTACTGAACTTAAATGATTTTGACAAGCGGGATGGAAATAAAAATGTTTGTATAATATTTTTTTTTACAGAATACAGTACATTACATCATTCAAACCTCAGAACTAACTTCACGGGCAGTGCGCTGACACTTGTGGTGTGCGATATCACAATTTTTTATTGTGGACAATTTAAAAATGTTTCCATAATCAAATGTCTGACATTCTTTTTTTATTTTATATTGTGTTACGTTACAATTCAATGCTAGATTTTTATCTTCGCACTTTTTTGCATAAATGTCTGACATTCTTTTTTTATTTTATATTGTGTTACGTTTTAAGGCTTTGTTTTTAAAATAGGGAAATTAGTTTGGCTGTACTGCTCAAACAACTTGGAAAATATTAAAGCCAAAATGACAAAGAATTGAGATAAAATCATAAATCATGATTTTCCTTAACAAAAAATCGTAATATGATATTTTTGCCATATCGCCTACCCCTATTCGACACTCAGCGTGGTTATGCTATTAGTGACCCAAGTTTGAATCCTGCCTTTTGGTCCTTTCCAATGCTGACCCCTCACTCTCACTTCCTGTCCAAACTCTACAAACTTTATTTGACCTAAGGAAAAAAAAAAAAAACACATCAACAACAGTGCAGACTCTTTGAGTCTTCAGCTGAATATAAAAATAGTCTCTGTGTATCCCAGCTCTCTCTGATCAAAATAAGAGATAAGGCAATTCAGTTGTAATTTTTGAGAACATAGAAACCAAAAACCAGTTAAAAAACACCATCAAACACTCAAAAAAAACAATACATCAAATATTAACAAAAATAAATAAACTCACAAAAAAACCTAATAAAAACAAATAAAAAACTAAATAAAAATTAAATAAAAAAATCAAAAAAATGCATGAACCAATCAATAATTTGAAATTTTCCACAGATTTTGATCTTACAACTGTTCGGTTGTGTGTCAATAATAGTTTGCTCTGCATGCTGTCAGCACTTTGCATTAACACATGTGTCCTTGGTTAAAATGGTGTTTGCATACACAACCAGCTGGCAGCCTATATAGTAAGAGCCCATTTTCAGCTCTAAATGAGAAACCAGGCTCTTGGAAGACCGTGGAAGAAGTCCAGATGGAGAATTTAGAAGAAGAGGAAGTTAGATCTTCTGCTACAGAACATAGATTAACATCCTGCAGTCAAAATACACCTCTGTACCACAAGAACGAGAGAGAGAAAGTGCACAGAACATGCAACTTGACCACATCACTCTGTCTGATGTCATCTGAGATGACTTGGAATACAATGCATGATGACCACTTTTGATACATACCATATCATGCTGTTTTTGTCATTTGATCATTCACTTTCATTATATGAAAAAAAAAATCTCCTGTTGTCTTCAACAGAAGAAAGAATGTCATATAAGGTTTGGAAAGACATGATTGTGAAGAAATTGCAGAAAATGTATTTATAGGGTGAACTATATACCTTTTAATTTTGTGGAAAAGCCCTGGCTCATATCTAGTGTCATGTTTAATCAATGAGCCCACAAATACATTTTTTCAGACATCGGATCAATAATTTAAATGAAAACACTCACATATATGAACAAGGTTAAAAAGCACCATGCATTTCTGGCTGGGATTTATTCTGAAGTTACTGTGACAGTCATGTGAAAGGCTCTGGAATAACATTAGGCAACGAATTTGCTCCAAGAGCAAAAAAAAATAACCCAAAAAAGCTGCAATTCAATGTGTTAGCCAGAAGGTGGAGCCAGATATATTCACACAGAGCTTCCTTTCCGCTCCAGTCCTAAACTCCCCATGATGAAACTAGAACTGCATTAGACAGGAAGACAAACGTAGATGGTACCCGACACAGTAAAGTTATACATGCTCCCAGGATGTGATACGGCATCATGAATATTTAACAGCTGAGTGAATGGTCCTACTTAGCTCTCCTATTCTGACAGGCTTGAACTGTGCATGACAGAGATTTGGATTTTGAAGACGGCTTTCGAAGCAAGTTTCCTGAGGGGGTGCTGAAGCAACATTACATAACATACACAACATGTACAGTATACTGCTCAGCTCTCACAAAACCCTAAACCTGATCATATTAAAATATGAAATATTTACTTGATATTTTAAATTTGTGATGCTACATCTAATAAACCTAATTTATACAATTCATATATGTGAAAGAAAGGAAACAACGCTGACAGTACTGCCCTGTAAGACATGTAAAATCACTTTATGAGCAAGGTTTTCATTCATCAAAGTAAAAAACTAAAAAAAGAGTTTCTTGCAATTTTCTGTGACATTACTTCATCATTATTTACATTATTTAAATCTTTACATTATTTGTAACTTGCTTAAATAGAATGTGATATTTGGGGGGATAGGGGATTTTGGGGTCATTCTCATCATATAAAAAGTCAATAGGGACAGTAAAGGGACTTCAGGAAATATTTACCTGAAGTACATCCCCTGATATTTTAAATTAACATTTGCATATGGTTCTTTGATGTTGGTTAAGTGTCACATATTACATGTAGGTAAACAAAGAAAATATTTCTTGTAAATATTTTATTTTGATTGTTTTTATTTTAAAACTGTTTAATTTTACCATTTTATGGTTTAATTAATTAGCTTTATCAAACCACAAACCCCAGTTTGGGAAATGCTGCATTAGTATACAGATGACCTCAACGCTAACAGAAATGCACTTAACCCATAAAACGTTCATTTGAAAATAATTAAATAACGTTAAATAACATGTACAGTCTAACACTCCTTACAACAGCAGTTAAACATTTATAACAATCGTGCTTCACAGCTTTTATTCAGGGCAGCTCTAATTGCAGGTTATCAGAGTAAAGTGTAATCTGAGACCTGTGAGTGGGACATCACTTCAGTGGTTTGTTAGACTACAGTCTGAAAGCAGGTATTAGGGAGGAAAAGACAAGCATCAGATGAGACCTCCACTGATAAAGTCTGTGTTTGTCATCGCTGTATTTTATGTTTTGTCTTCACAAATATGCTGGTGCAGCGAGAATGTCTTTAAATCTGTGGGGTGTAGTATAGTGGGTGAGATCTGGTCTGGTAACCAAAAGACTGCAGGGTCAAACCTGTATGGGACAATCATTTATCTATCAGCAGTATGTCCTCGGGCACTTAATCCCGAAGACTGTCCCTTTAGTTTAACATGGTGCTGTCTGATGACAAGGTTATGGAAATAAATTCCACTGACCCAGTCATTGGAGTAATAAAAAAGATTGCCTAGGAATAAATACTTTTTTTTCCACACTAGGAAATCTAACATTGAGAAACACTGAATATAACATTTGGAAATCTACCCTTTAAATCATAATTAGAGCTTAATTAGTCTTGCGTAGCCAGACCTTCAGACTGATGGCTGAAGGTCTGGAATCCAAGGCAGCTTTCTTTGGCCAAGGCCCGCCCATGAGGCCGTTTAACCGACATGTCAAACAACCAATCACAGTTCGTTTTGTTCAGCAGCACGTTTCGAGGTGTGGAAATGTCGCCACAATAAACAGACCGATGTGTAAAACTCTCAGACGTATTTTAAGGATTCTGTGCTGCGAACTTTAAATATTTTACATACTTTTGAGAATCCAGCATTTAGTTGATCCTGATAAGCTCTCGTTGTCACAGTTTAAACACGATGGCTTTCTTCTTTCGTGAGGGTTTGGCGGCACAGCATCTTTGTTTCCAGGCGGAACATTAAAGAATGCGACACACGTCTCCTGGATATCCTGTATGATTCAACCAATCCGATGACGACTTTGAAACTCCTGAAGTGTTTCCACTTTTGTGTGCCATATGCATAAGACGTTGAGCCAACGGTCGGTGAGCATGACATCCAAGGCTGAAACTAGACCTTAATGGCTTGCATTTAGCTGTATCTTATTCATCCTAGCAGCTTCAATAGTCTTGCATTTTAAACTGACACCTGTTGGTGTGGATGCATGAATTTTGTTCATTAACTTCTGTTGTTTGATAGCAAAGCTGTTGGTTTATATTTATGTTGGTTTATGTTTGACGACTGGCTAAAAGCAATATGTTTGTTTCAAATAGTGCCATTATTAATACTAAACTGTGTCAATTATATGACATAGCTGGTCATGTGATCTCAACATGGTGGCATCCATGGAGGGAATAAAACAGACGGCCTGTCCAAATGCCCGCACTTGCGGTCTTGGCCACTTGAGACCACGAGCATGCAACAAGAAGTAAGTGAACAAAACTGTCCCAGGTTTTAAAAATGCCAAAGGGCAGTGCCCTTAAATGGATAGTTCACCTTCAGTTGTTGGTCCCCATTGACTTCCACAGTATGAGGGGAAAAAAACACTATGCAAGTCAAAGGAGACCTGCAAATGAAGGATAAATATCCCCCACTAAATCAACACTATCTTGAATACCGCTCCGGAGCAGTATTTGAGGCTAAGTGTATCCCATCATGCATAATGTTCTGGGAATAAATTGTGAGACTTTTTGCTGAGATCTTGGGAGATGTTGTGGGAATCTTTCCAGTATAAATTAAAAATTAATAATAATTAGATATTACATATAATTTGGTAGTAAATTTTATTATTGGTACAAAGACGAGTATGTTTAATTTAAAAAAATTAAACGAAGGCTATAAACCAACTACACCACAGTCACATGACTTAAACTACACCACCATTAAGCTTCTATCAACTCTTCCAGCCTTTTTTCTAAAAATATTTTCCCTGAATGTTTGAGTTAGGACAGTTTGTGAGAAAGTGATTATAAAGACAACAAGGATGTGAAAGAAAAAAAAAAAACATTCAAAAAACAGTGAATTTGAGATGCATGAACCGAAAGAGGCAAAATGATAACCCATTTCTGGATTTTGCCTATGGTTTAAATGTCATCCCTGCAGCACTCTATTAAAGGGCACCGCCACCTATTATGCAAAATCTATGTGTGTTGTTGAACACAACCACCCTATAATGATAAAAATCCACCCACTCCTTATTTTAAATCCCCACTAAACCAAATCAGTCTCATTAGACATGCCGTTTTGATTCTCTGAGCAGTGCAACATCACATTGTTTAGGCCCCACCCACGGCCATTGACTGACAACACCGTATTAGCAGAGACCCCATCCTGAGTGAGACAGACACAATCCGCCATGTTTATCGTAACGCTAGAGCATTTAAAAGCAGCATTCAAGTTAGAAATATCTTCTTATTAAAGATATAGAAGTTATTCGGTCAAGAGCAGTGAGTGATTTCTGTTTTTATTTATTGTTTGGGTTATATTAACAGCATAGACAGCAGTGTAGGTACTGTATATTACAGTGATGTCACTTAATACACAGATCTAATATAAACATGATTTCTTTCCCAGCTGTTTACCTTCACAGACATAACAGACTGTGTTTTTATAACATGTTTTTAACATAACATTGTGTGTATTTGATAGTTTAAGTGCAATAAGACATGAAAGAGAATTTACAGTAGTTTAATGCTCACATGCCATGTGACAGCTGCTTTCTGTGCAAGTGCTTTGGATGTGTGCCCTCAGAAAACACTATATCAGAAGTTTAAACTGATATGGCTTTAAAACACAATATTTCAGCTACACACACAAAAAAAAAGAAATTAAAATGTAACAATAAAACGAGCTGTAAAGGCACAGCCCTATTCTGGAAGGGGGCGGGGAACAGCAGCTCATTTGCATGTAAAGATAAAGACATGAAAACAGCAAGTTTCTCCTTCCACTCAAAATAGGCATTTTCAAAACGATCTGAGGGGTATTTTGAACTTAAACTACACAGACACTTTCTGGGGACACCCAAGACTTATATTACATCTTGTAAAAAGGGGCATAATAGGTGACCTTTAACAAAAAAAAAAAACACATACCTACACATTCACACACATCCTACAGCTCCACTTCCAACCAGCCCACCTTCTACCCCAATGATGCAATGGTGCAGAAAACTACTAGTATAAAGGGGCATTAACAAATAACAATATGTATCGACAAAGCAAATGTGAATTCAATTTCATCAATTTTATAGAGAGTTTCTGATTTCTGGTGACATGAGTGACTACCAGACAATATCCTGGGCCGGACCTCAGAGCATGTGCCATGGAGCTGGCTGCTGTTCTCACTCCATCTTCAACCTGTCTCTCTCACAGGCCACGATACAACCACCATTATCCCATTTCCCAAAAAGAGCACAGCGACCCATCTGAATGACTACAGACCAGTTGCACTCACTCCAATCTTTATGAAGTGTTTTGAGAGAGTGGTTCTGGCCCACATTTACATCAGCATACCAAAAACGCTGGACTCATTACAGCATACCTACTGCCCAAACAGATCAACCAAGAACACCATCTCCACAGCTCTTCACATAACCCTCTCACACCTAGAAAACAAGGATACCACTAGGATGCTTTTCATTGACAACAGTTCTGTCTTTAACACAGATATCCCCCATAAGCTCACTGATAAACTGTTAGTAAACTGTACTGATAACTGGGACTGAACTCTACACGCTGTGATTTGCTGTTAGATTTCCTCACTGGCAGGCCTGTCAGAATTGGAAATAACAGTCTGTCAGAATTGGAAATACTACATCAAACAGCATTGTGATGAACACTGGTACACCATGTTGTTAGCCACATGCTCTACACACTTTTCACATTCGACTGCATCATGAGGAAGGAGAGAAGAACTCATTGGCCACTGTTCATCCATGGGCTTGAGGTGGAGAGGATGAACTGTTTCAAATTCTTGGGCATCTGCATCAGTGATTATCTCTCTTGGTCACATAACACACACCCAGCTGGTGAAGAAAGCACAAGAGTGGTTGTACTTCCTCAGTAGGCTTAGTAAATTCGGCATGTCACCAAAGATCCTCAGAAGCTTTTATAGCAGCATCATTGAGAGCATCTTAACCAGCTGCATCACAGTGTGGTATGGTAGCACCACAGAAAAGGACCGCAAGCACCTGCAGAGAGTCGTTAAGACTGCTGAGAGGATCATTAGAACACCACTACCATCTCTGCAGAGCATCTACCAATGCAGAGTCCACAGGAGAGCCAGCTCCATTGTAAAAGGGGTCATGGACTGCCTTTTTTTTATTTTGTACTGTTCTCTGAGGTCCACTTATAATGTTATCAAGATTTTTATATAAAAAAACATCCTAATTTAGAAGTAATAGGCTATTTTCTGTCCTGTTTTGAAACCCCTCATCAGAACACTCTGTTTGAATAGGCGTGGCAGATTGCAGACTCAAAAGTATACACCCACTGCTATGATTGGCCAACAGTTCTGCATATTGCAAATTCGAAAGGACAGCTGGAGCCCACCGATGTAAATTTCTGCATGTATATTTGACAGCCTACATCCTGCACAAGGCCGGACTTACCATTGGGCTTGACTGGGCTCAAGCCCATGGGCCCCGCCCAATAGGGGGCCCCGCCCATTTACGTTTTTTTCAATAATATGTCAGTCATTTAATTTTTCATTTAAAGTTTGTTGATTGGACTAGCATTGTTACCTGGTCCTGCCCTGCAATGAAAATTGTAATTTAATTAGCTAAATTAAATGTCAGTCATCTTGAGGTTTGCTGATTGGTAATTGGCAGTTACGCAGCGCCTCGTTTACTGCCGTTGAAAAAACCTGTCTGCATTAGACAGTGATGTAATGGCGGGCAAACGGTATCAGAGTGGCGCGCTTAAAAGAAAATTAAAGAATGAAAGACAGCAACGCAAAAAGGAAGTTATTAGTAAAATGAAAAGGATTACTGGATTTTTTACACCCATGACACCACAGCTTGATGTGCAAGCGGCAAGGCCGGACTTACCATTGGGCTTGACTGGGCTCAAGCCCATGGGCCCCGCCCAATAGGGGGCCCCGCCCATTTACGTTAGATTTTTTTCAATAATATGTCAGTCATTTAATTTTTCATTTAAAGTTTGTTGATTGGACTAGCATTGTTACCTGGTCCTGCCCTGCAATGAAAATTGTAATTTAATTAGCTAAATTAAATGTCAGTCATCTTGAAGTTTGCTGATTGGTAATTGGCAGTTACGCAGCGCCTCGTTTACTGCCGTTGAAAAAACCTGTCTGCATTAGACAGTGATGTAATGGCGGACAAACGGTATCAGAGTGGCGCGCTTAAAAGAAAATTAAAGAATGAAAGACAGCAACGCAAAAAGGAAGTTATCAGTAAAATGAAAAGGATTACTGGATTTTTTTACACCCATGACACCACAGCTTGATGTGCAAGCGGAGAATCCAGGGGACAACAACCCAAACCCGTTGGAAGAAACGGTTGGAGACGATTTGAATTCACGAGCAGGGGAGCCCATCAATGAATCATCATCTCTTCAGTCAGAAACAGCGACCAAACAATGTCCAACTACAGATTCTTTATCCACTGATCCTGCTCGCTGGGGTAAAATTGATGAAAGCGTGCGTGCTTATTGGGCGCGAAAAGGTCCGGAGTCCGTTCAAAATAAGGATGCTAATGTCAAGGCTTCTGAACGCCACTACAAACATCAGAAGAGACTGTTTTCTAAAAACTCATTTCAAACGCAAGCATTTGAATGGTGAGTACTTGCCCAGAGAATGGTTGCTCTACTCACCATCCACCAGTTGTGTGTTTTGTTTTGCTTGCCGCCTTTTTGGCGAGGGTGACGGTCAATCCCTTTTGAGTCTGGCTATAATGACTGGAAACATGCTACCAGACGCATTGCCGAGCACGAGAATAGTGACAGTCATAGAAAGGCTATGTTTAATTACATCAACAGAGCAGCAGCTGACGGAGTTATAGATTCTCAACTTAAAAAGCAGTTCGAGTCGCAATGCAATTATTGGAGTGAAGTTTTGCAAAGAGTGGTTCCAGTTGTAAAATTTCTGTCAGAGCGGGGATTGGCTTTCCGAGGCTCCAGTGAAATATTTGGTCGAGCTGACAATGGGAATTACATGGGAATCCTGGAACTGATCAGTGAATTCGACCCATTCTTGAAATCACACATACAGTTATATGGCAACGCTGGGGTAGGAACCCCCTCATATCTCTCATCAAAAACATGTGACGAATTTATCGAGCTAATGAGCAATAGAGTGCTTTCTGAAATCATTGCTGAAGTGAAAGTGACAAAGTACTTTTCCATTTGCATCGATTCAACTCCCGACATGACGCACATTGATCAGCTTACATTTATTATAAGGTATGTTTCACCCGAGGGCCTCGTAGAAGAGCGATTCTTAAAATTTCTCCCTATATCTAGCCACACAGGGAAGGCACTCTGTGATGCAGCGCTCACAGTTTTACATGAGATGGACATAGATATTAGTAACTGCCGTGGACAGTGCTATGATAATGCCGCAAACATGGCAGGAGTGTACAACGGGCTGCAAGCTCACATCAAAGACATTAATCCACTAGTAGAATGGGTGCCATGCGCCGCGCACACGCTTAATCTGGCTGGAGTTAATAGCATGAACTGCTGCACAGAGACCGCCGATTTTTTTAACTTCATTCAGACTTTGTTCAACTTCTGCTCGAATCCACAGCTAGATGGAAGGTGGTAACTGCAGGATTGCAGCCTAATGAAAACCACCGCATTGAGACCCTAAAATCTCTCTCTGACACCAGGTGGGCTGCGCATGCACAGGCCACCAAGGCACTGTGCAGAAATTATGCCAATATTCAAGAGTCACTGATGAACATTGCAGAAGACAGCAAACAGAACCCGACAACACAAAATGATGCTTGGTCACTGCATAAAAAAATGAACAGACTTGAGACTGCTTTTCTTTGCACTATGTAGAAATTATGTTCTCCAACGCTTTCATGGGACAAGTGTTGCACTTCAAGCTGTAGACCTGGACCTGTGCAATGCTGTTGATTTGGTGAGGTCACTGCGGGAATATATTGTTGGTTTGAGAGATGAATTTGATTTGTTTGAAGACCAAGCAAAAGCGATGTCTCCCACCGGTTTCAGAAACATACAAACAAGACACACAAACACAAAGAAAACGCAAGACTCATGTGGGTGAGTCTGCAACACCTGAGGTTCACTTATCAGGAAGAGAACGGTTCTCATCTGGTGTGTTTCTAGTTGTGATCGATAGGCTGCTGGCTGAGCTTGATCGCCGTTTTCAGTCCTATAATGACCTCAACAGCACTTTTGGTTTCCTGAACAACATATCTACCCTCTCTGCAGAACATCTTCATAAAAAAGCAGCAGATCTACAGAAGAGATACCACACTGACCTGGAAAATGAATTTTGCGAAGAAATCATCCAGTTCAAAGAATTCATCTGCCCTGATGAGCCATCATCTGCTAGGGAACTTCTTTTGTGCATTAAAAAAAGAAAACTACAGACCATCTTCCCAAACGTGGATGTTGCTCTCAGACTTTACCTGACATTACCAGTCACAAATGCAAGTGGGGAGTGCAGTTTCTCCAAACTGAAACTAGTAAAAAATAGACTAAGATCCACAATTGTCCAGCAGAAATTAAATCATCTCACTCTGATGTCAATTGAGAGTGACCTTCTACGTAAGGTGGATTTTACTGATTTGATCAAAGACTTTGCTGCAAAGAAATCCAGAAGATGCCACTTCTAAATAGTACTATGTTAATATCTTTAAAATGAGCTGACATACATGAAGTCATAACCTGATTACCTTTCTCTCTCTTTCTCTACCTTGCCTGTTGTTGTTTTAAATGATCAGCCTCTGGATTCTGTTGTTGATGTCTTGCTTTCTTAAGATATGATAGTGTACTATTTTTATTTTATTTTATTGACTGTACATTTCTAATTTGTGTGCATAGTTTAGATTTTTCACTACAACACTTACGTGCTGCACGCACACACACACAATTTATCTTGCACTTTGTTCAATGAGTTATTTTGCTATATTCTTGCAATTGAAGGCACTTCCTATATTAAAATTGCTATCTTATATTAGCCTACCACTAAATTTGAACAAAGTTAGGCATGTTCTATGAAGTTCTATTTATGTATTTTTGCTAGAGTACTAAATTACATCTAATGATCTTTAAAATGCCATGGTAATGAGAAAATGCTTATTTAATTTTGTTGTATATTATTCTCTAAGATTGTAATTTATGTGATGTAGTAGACATACTGTAGGTCAAAGTCAGCCTAACACTGCCTATATGTATACTGGAGATGTATATAATCTATACAATTTGTCAGCACTTACCAAGAACATTTTTTTTTTTTTAAAGATTTATACACTCATAGATTTAGCTATTTATATGTAATACAAATGATTTGTAATGATTGCAACCTTACAAGGTATTTGTTTGTTTTTCAATATGTTTTCCAGGTAAATAAGTGTTTTATTCTCATTCTGACCAAGACATTTGTGCATTGCAATAAACACCATGATCACTTTGAACTTTTTTAATCATTATTTATTTATTAGAAAAACTTTTTCAATCATTGATCATATAAATAAATTATAACGGTCTTTTTTTAACATGTAACACTGTATACTGTACTAGTCACCTTTTGAAAGTAGCTTTGCACTTCAAATAACGATTGGATCGATTATATTGTTACGCCACCAGATGGCGACAAATGACTTAAAAAACATTTGTCATTGAATCGTTCATTCAGGAGATTCGTTCAAAAATGCTGATTCATCTATGAAACAAGTGTATTTGATTGAGGAATTGAATCATTCATTCAAACCCAAGTTTTTTTTAATAAATGATTCAGATTAATTAAACATTTTTATAGACTTCAGCAATAAACATAAATAATGTTATTTTGTTTAGTTGTTTGTTCAGAATCGTAATCTCTATTTTTATTCTCAGTTTATCCAGAATTGTGAAGCTCTAATACATAGCTTGTGTATGTATCATTTTGTTCTATTTAAAGTAATGTATAGAAGGTAGGTGTCAGGGTTACTGAGGGAGAGGACCCAAATGCAGATTGAACAGGGGACGTTTATTGACAAATAAGACAAGCACGATAGGAGGGAGTGGCTTGAACAGTCCAGACAGTAGGAAAGGGCGTACAACAGTGAAGCAGGCAGATGGGGGGGATGACCGCCGAGGAGGGCCCTGGGTGCCAACCGAGCGCAGGACTGTAGAGGAGGCTGTGCTAGAGACCAGACCACAGCACCAGGAACCAAGGGCACTTGGCTATGGAGGTGAAGCCACACACGTCAGACCTCCAGGCAGGGAGACCCAGTGGCCAGGGAGAAAGCAGGAGGCAAGACAGGAACAGACAGAACTCACAAAACACTAGACAAGACAAAAGTAAATTAAAAGGTAAAGAAACAAATACAAAATAAAGTTCTAGAAATAACTGGAAAGACTAAATCAAGAAACTCAAACTCAACAACAAAAACAAGTCAAACTCAAAAACAAATCAAACTCATGAGAAACTAAAATAGAGATCCAAACAAAAAGAAAAACTGAAACTGGACTAAACCGTGACCAGATAAACTTAAACTAATAAATACCAGACTTTAACAGACAAAGAAAATCTCGATTAGTAAAGATCAGCTAGCAAGCTAAGCAAACACTAACTCACACAGCAAAACGAACCAGCAAACACATGAGGGAAATGAGCACAATAAATAGGAAGGAAAGCACACCACACAAGGTGAGAACAATCAATTAATGAGTGCCAAACAAGGACTAAACGAGGGGCGTGGTAATGTGAAACAAGGGGGCAGGACAAAAGGAGCACATGGCCAACATAAACAAAGACAAAGCCATGTGGTCATACACAGGACAAACAGAGAAACACTAAACAAAGACAAAATAGACACAGCTGCCAGGGCAGAACCCTGACAGTAGGGCCCGAAAGTGACTCAAGCCCAGGGGCCCCCACCACCCTAAGTCCTGCCCTGATCCTGCACAGATAGACGCTACTGTGATTTAGGTTAAAAATGCATAAATACTCAGTTTATATCAAACATTCTGTAATAACAGACAAAGCAATAGTGACCATGTAATAAAAACAGTTGCTCACACTTGTATATATAGTCGGCACAGATCGTCTTTTAGTTTCAGTCTTTCTGAAAATCCAGTCAAATTGTGCCTTGAACAAAGGACCAAGATCTTACTGAAGTGTAAGGATCAGTAAGTGATCAAAGGACTAAGATCTTACTGGAACTTAAAAAAATACAATTAAAATAAACTTCATCCACTCTTTCTTAATGTTGGGAATGGGATCAGAACAGAAGGAAGCCAATGATCCAAGTTTATCATTTGGTTTCTGTGTAGACCTGCGTTTGCCTCTCTTGTTATTTACACTACATGCGTGAATCAGTGGGCGGGGCTAAACAGGCAGTGATGTTGAAGTAGGCGTTGATCTTCTTCTGTGGAGGCAGGGTCCAAAAGGTCTTGCATATTCCACAAGCTGTCGTTTTGGCAGATAGGCTTCAATATAAGCTGTTTTTTGACTAACAAGAAAGTGTTGAGTTCTGAAACTTACAGGATATTTTTAAAGTACAATGACCTCTTATATGTCAAAAGTTCAAGGGAATTATGATTTCTCAGTTTATGACCCCTTTAAAGACTCCACCCACCCCCAACACAAACTCTTCACAATCCTGCCCTCAGGAAAGAGATACAGAAGTGTAAAATGTGGGACATCCAGACTGAAGATCAGTTTCTTTCCAGCAGCCATCAGAATGTTAAATGGGCCAAATGCTCATTCACTCTGACATCACTCTGACATCACCACATTCCAAGCTGCAGTTTATACATGCAACTGTGCACAGACTTTACACATTTACACACAGACTGTATATTTGTATTTTGTATATTTGTTTCTTCTTGTTTATCAATACGTTATTCTTAGGTGTTTTTCTATAGCGACATTCAGAGTGGAAAGCAAAGTAAGAATTTCAATTATACAGGGAAATGTCTTTGAAATTTGAACTTAACCGTTTATAATCTAATTTACTGGTGGATGGATGGGACATCTCCCGGTCACATTTGCCAACAGTTTTGTCCCCACCAGTTTTTGTAAAAGCTTTAAGCAATTTAATCAATATATTATTGTTTGTACATTTGTTATTGTATTTCTGATTTGAGTGGAAACGTGCAAATATTGAACTACTGGCATAGTATAAGAGAAATACTCTCTGTGACAAAACTCGAAACTCAGCTTCATGCAAATTAGCAGTAATGTGACATGCCAACTAATATGGTTGGAAACAGAGGTCGAGTAGGAATAACAGACCAAAAGCACTGAGTCTCTGTGACTGTGACCTTAAATATTGTTGTGGATCAGTGAAATTTCAAGTAGACTTCTGTGCTTATCTAGCAAAAACACATGCTTTATTTGAGGTCCTTCTAGAACATGAATTTCAATGGCACTATTATTTCTCTGAAAGGTTTGCCTCCGTGTCTGTCACAATAAAGCCACATGAACTAGGCCTGTTAGCAAACTTTGATATCTTGAAGGGAACAGAGGTCATCTGGTATGCACTGATTTATTCATTTAACTAATGCCAATATTTAAATTAGCATCAACACAAAAATAATACCACAGTTTGTAACAGATCATAAAGACAAATACATATTAATATGAGCACAGAGTTGACCCATTTGTGAACTTGAACCACCCACAAGCATTTTGCCATGTTTCTTTTTCTTTCTCTTACAAACACACACACATGAGCTAGCAGTGGTAGCTGGGTGGAAAATCCTCCAATTACCCATGGCACAAAAATGGTCTACTACATGTGACAAATAACAAATAATGTGTGATTTTGAACAATATTTTTATTTATTGAAATTCATTTTAATTACATAGGCTGTTATTACATTTAATTCCATACTAATATTATGTACTATTACGCATTGTGAATTATGCAAAATTACAGCATTAAAATGATAGTCTCTCTCAGTGGATGGGACACTAGCCAACAACACACTGTATGGGTCAAAATTATAGATTTATATATACAGTATATATACACACACAAATATAATTTGGAAATGTATCAGTGTTAAAGATTGCTATTTATATAACTGCTATTTAAGATTTGAGTGTTTACATAATCAATTTTATGTTATTTTGCATGTAATCTTAAATGATCTTGTTTGGGAGTGGAATGGAGGGCGCCAACAGGGATTTCACCCAGGGCGTCAAAATGGCTAGAAACGGCCCTGCGCACACATCTATTTTTAGTCACAAATGCGACTGAAGCACCCGCACTGTTGAGCCCTGTCTGTGGGAATATCAGCGGGAGTAAACAGTTCTCGCGCACACAAAACGAGCAGATTTGAAATGTGTAGAGTGAGGGGAGATTTTCCACTAGTTAAAAACAATAAAAATAGTAAAATGTTTCTCCAAATATAGTTTGGCGGCTGTTAATATACCTGGGCAGCCCACCCAAGTAAAGTCTATGTGTGGGAAGCACTGTGGGAAGTCTAACCCTGAACTAAAACTGAGCGGTAGTGGATCATTCCTTTCTGAGGTTAAACAAAGGATTAATACACTTCCAGAATAAAAATTCCTGATAATTTACTCTATCCTATGTGATCCAAGATGTTTATGTCTTTCTTTCTTCAGTCACAAAAAAAATAAGGTTTTTGAGTAAAACATTCCAGGTTTTTTCTCTATATAATGGACTTCAGTAGGAATCAACTGGCTGAAGGTCCAAATTGCAGTTTCAGTGAAGCTTCAAAGGGATCTATTTATATACTTTTTAACCACAAAGCTCGTCTTGCACTAGCTCGACTTCACCCATCACTTAATCACGTTGGAAAGTTCACGCGTGATGTAGGCGGAAGTACCGACCCAGTGTTTACAAAGCAAACGTGCAAAGAAAGTCAAACGGCCTTTACAAAACACAGTAAAACAATGATGTTGGAAGATTTTGAAGTTGGAGGAGAAAATGAGATGCCCTACAGTAACTTATTGAACAGGAGTACACAGATGAAGAGCTAACCGCGTGTGTTTGCAGACACACAAACCTTGAATTGCCTTAATTTCTTTGCGACTGAGAAAAGAAAGAAATGAATATCTTGGATGACATGGGGGTGAGTAAATTATCAAATTAGATTTATTTTAAAAATCAGATTAGATTAAATTAGATTTTTTATTCTGGAAGTGAACTAATCCTTTAAGCAAACATCATGTGCCTGAACATCATCACCTAGCAAAGCCTATGTGCTGTAGCTTTTGTTACACAAACAAACAGTGCAATATGGGCAGTCATGGAGCCCAGTGGAGCGGCGCATCCATCCACACAACTGCTAATTGATGTCCATTCTGCCTGGAGAGTTAATGCGAATCGCATTTGCCTCTGTGCAAACAGCCCTGTACTAAACACAGCCCTGTGCAAATGAGATTTCACACAGTGGTGAACAGGCCTGCTCACAGCCAGTGCATAATTATACTGTTTATACTATAGTTTATATACTATTTAGCTTTCAAAAAGACTATGCGCTCTCTCATTGCCTTACTTTGTATTCTTTATATTTTTATCTATGTAAATCCCTGGAGTGTGATGCAATCTTCAAGTCTCGTGAAGAAGGGAGTATTAAGAGAGTGAGAGGAGGAGGACTCTTTCTTTATAGGAAGGTGTGAAGATGCAGCTTAACACCCCTACGATACAACTTAACTCAATATCACTACATCACTGCAACACTACTACTACCACTATCAGCCATTACCAAGAAATGTACAGATTAAGATCATGCTGCCACAGCTGCTAGTCCAGCCCACAAAGACCATATTCAATTTGACGAAAACAAGGCTGTGACCATGTTCAAGAATGAAACGAGGCTGTATGAGGGTTCGAAGTACAGTTTGTTCAATGGATTGTAGGTTACAAAGTGGTGAAAACATTTGTCTAGCAATCATCTTGTCTAAAAAATTAATCTGTAACTCCTATTGCAAAAAAACAAACAAACAAAAAAAACGTGAGATAACAACACAATTGTTTTAAATGTTTCAAACAGGTATCACAACATTATAAAGTACAGCATGAAAAGATACAAATATTTGCTGAAGATTAATTTTAAAAGCGTTATTAAATTAGTGTTTTAAAGGATAAAATTGAGTGTTAGATGACACCAAAGTTAACCTAAATATAAAAAATATGGAAAATGAGCATGAACATTTAAATATCCAACCGATAAATGAAAAACAAGTAAACAAATAAACCCTCTAATATTGACTGATAACCAATATGACACAAATATGTTGTGCATGCAAATGTTCTGGCACCCAAGTGTCTGATGATGAAAATATATTTCTTTTTATTGAATATTAATGAAGCAACAACATTTGTGTGGGGAGGGGGGAAGTTTTGTACCAAAGGGTTGTATCCCTCTTAGGGATTTTTCAAATAACCATTTTCCCTAAAGTAAGAACATTTTAACAATCTAAAAACCTTTTGTTCACTATAAAAAACCCTTTGTGCAATTTAAAGGTTCAAAGAATTTTTTAAGATTCTTCATGGAACCATTAGTTTTAAGAGTGTATATTACAAAGAAAGAAAGAAAGAAAGAAAGAAAGAAAGAAAAAGAAAGAAGCACACATAGCACATGCACACCACAGTTGTTCTGATTACAATAGTAGAAATCCAAAAAACATTTCATCCAATGCGTCTGCATGATGCTCACTGAACCCAATGACAGACACCACTGCCCTTTATAGCATTCGGCTCATGCACATTCATTAGTCCTTTTAAAACAATTCACATGAGAAGCAGAAATGTGTTTTCATACAGCTTCATTTTCAAGTGCATTTAGACCATCTCTTTTTGATAACTTCCACTGAACTGAAAATTTTTGTTTGCTGAATTATCATGTTAAAACATTTAATAAACAGATGCCTTTATCTTGTAAATATTCACAGTCCACCTGTTCCTTTCTAAACATGTTGCCGTACCACATACACCAGACATCAGACTAGTGATCAGTCGGGTTAAATTACAGTTTACTTCAATGTAAAATAACCCCATGAAGGCCTTTCAAGCTGTAATTTGTTGCCTACTGTTTGAAAACTAATGAAAGCAAAAGAAAAAAAAAGAAAGCAAAGAAAAAAAAGCTTTTAGTGCAGGCACTTGCTTCTGTTCTTTCAACAGGCCAACAAAAGAAGAGCCCAGCGCAGTCTAATAAACATAAAGATTACCCAGAGAACAGGCCACACATACTGCATTAGTGCCACTGTTTAAAACATTAAGCAGATTTTAACTTGCAAATTAATAAATATTAAACCAACTTCATGTCAAAAACAGCTTTAAGAAATCCTTTCATTTTTATTAATTGTCCATCATAATTAAATAAATAATGAGTTAAAAGAAAATGGACAACCATATTTTTCCTTCATTGACTTGATTGATGAGTTCAAGAACATCTGATTTACTGAGAGGACAATTAAAATGTACGCACTTTTCAAAATAAATTTTATATATATATATATATAAAATATTATATTAAACATATCAGAGCTGATTGAATTAATTATCTGAATGGCAGTTGCACGGGTGACACAGGACCACCTGGATGTAAGCAAAGTAAAATTTTAATTTTTGCTCATGAGCATTAACCACAGAAAAATGACACCATGAAAATGCTGTGTGGCTAAGGTTAAACAGATCGTAGTTGATCTGTGATCCTTAAAGACCAGGCCCAGCGGTTCTGCACGTGTGTGATTCATGGATTATTTGCAAAAATTAACCATCATAGAGTGAAAGTTTTTCATTTGTACTGTCTACGATAATATCGTAATTGTTGTTTACACAATATGCGATTGGATTTAATGAGTATATCGCAAAAACCAAACAAAACACACCTAGAGAGTGCACACATACACTACATGATGTAGGTTAGACTACTGTGCGAGCACATTTAGAGTTCAGGCTTTCACTCATTCAGCAGAACACACACAATGGTTTTTCGTTACTGAATCAATTAGCCATTTGAACGAATCGGTTGAATTCGGTCTGTGTGAATGCATCTAATGCCACTTCAGATGCAGATTCTGTGCCACTTCTGCAATGCAAACACAAATTTGGTTGATACGGATTTTATCTGATTGGTAGCAGCCCTGTAGTGTCTATTTGAATTTATTTATTAATTTGACAAAAGTTGATGCATAGATTTAATTAAGTTAGAAAAACAGGCCTTCTAAAGGTTAAAATCAATTTAAACTTATTCGAAAAGTTCCTGCAAACTAACCACCGCACAGAATATGAAGAATAACAAAAGCTTTGGGAGTCAGCTGTCCACGGCAGTCCTAAACCTGTCAGAGTACCAGCACAATAACATGCTCAGCAAAATATTGCCTATTAACACAAAAGATTACACATAAACACAAAATTTTGTCAAAATATCCGTCTTGGCAATCATTCTCATAAACGCAGTCGGTTTTGTCTTAAGAGAACAAAAAGCCACTGAGAAAGAAATCTGATATGTATCATTATATTGGATCCATGCATTCAGTCTTAAAGGGACAGCAGCCTTTACATACCTGATGCTGTCTGTGTCATTAATGTAAATCAAACAACAAAATACAGCTTTAACAAAGATTAATCTATATTTAATTTATACCGTGAACACTATGTAGTGTTAGTTTACTCTTAATTATTAAATTTCTGTACCTGAATACAGAATGCTCCCGAAATATAATCTGTGTGACCCCAAAATATATTTGGGAGCATTTGTGTGAGTACAAATAATTGTTATGGTGCAACCTCTTAATTTCTTTGCTAAACGTTCACAAATAACTGCACATGCCTGCTGTGAGCTGATACAATGCAGGGCTCGCAAAATCGCTAGCCTGACGTCCCAGGACTATTGTGTTTTCCAGTCAGGCTACCAAAATGTATCAGCAGCACTCTGCCCTACAGGCTACCTTAAATGCAAATCTCCCACGTGTCCTTAAAAACTCCTAAAGTTAGTAGTATCAAACTTAAGGCCATAAAAAGTTTTAAATACGTTAAATGGTATAAGAAATGTCTTAATTATAATTTCAAGAGGTCTTACAGTTGGGGACGGAAAGACAAGAATCGCGATACGGCTGGATTAAACTTTAAAAGGCATGATGTCATTGAATAAATATAAGCACTGCACTTTTCAAGCCAAACGCAGCGCGCATGTCTTAATTTTATGGCTCAATACTGTATGTTACCATTGATATTGTCCAACCCCACTCATGCTGTTTATTTTACTTGTGCAGCTCTTAAAATGGGTCATAAATTGCCTAAATAAATTCTGCAGATACCCTGTAAATTGTGAAATAAAATTACTTCCTTCATATTTGTTGATCTTTATCTGATTTTCTATATTAAAAAAAAGGTATTTTTTTATATGAGCTAGTTAAATTAATTTTCAGGCTACCAAAATCTCAAGAGTACCTGCCCGAATGCGAGCCCTGCAATGACCGGTCCCCATTCTATCTAAGCTGCGCTTCAATAACAAGACTGGTTATATATTAGCCGCCAATCACTCCCTTTCACAAAGAGAAGAGAATACTGTAGCAAGCAGAACAAGCTCACTGTTCACCATGCGCAAAATATAGAAAGGAAATCCTAAATATTGAATTGGGAGTGGAGGTTTATATGACTGTGTTTCTGAGGGGAACTGACTGTCTTGAGAAAAGTTTAAATGCCATTTTCTTCTCACCTTGCCTCTGTATATTGCATGTATAAAAAAAAAAAACAAAGCACTGCAGCACTGCTTTGTTTACAGGATAACCAATGAAATGCTATATTGTCTGTTCCATAAGTGCCACCTGCTGTCAGAGAGTGAATTTGTATTTACAGTCAGCCTGCTCGCTGTTTTTGTTTCTTTCAGATGTTTTATGTAGCATAAACTCACAAAGCTAAAGTCAGACCATTCTGTTTTTGCTTCAGATTTTGAAATAATTCACTATAATTGACATCTGAAACGGCTCATGCATGCAGCATCTTTGTTTGGATCATGATTACAATGCTGGGGTTGTCTCTAATTTTAAATGTGTACAAAATTCCAGCCCTTTCGCGCAACTGACAGCTGTGATGCTCCTTAATATTCAGTGAGTGCTCTTAATTTTTTTTTTTTTTTTTTTGGTGTTATATTGTATTAAGGGCTATCAATGTAAACGCATGCAATTAATTTTACAATCCGTAATGTGTAAAAAAAAAAAAAAATACACAGTTAACGGAAAATTACTGAATTTCTATTCAATTTCTATTCTAACCCTTTAACCCAATTTGGCTTCTCTGTTTGCAATCAGATCATTTTAAGCCGCTAAACTCTGGGAAAATTTTCAGTCCAATGATCCAGTAAGCGAATGCATTCAAACAATCAGTCCAAATCTGAGCTAATGTAAAGAAAACCAGGCTGATTACATCAGAGATGGCAGAGAGAATATACACTCTAAAAAATGCTGGGTTAAAAACAACCATTTCTGTGGCTGGGTAGAAAAAGTAACCCAGCTTTTTTGAGAATGACCCAGCACATGGGTAAAAATAATTAAAAAAATAGTACTTAAAGTGTGCTTTAAGTAATCAATAGAAAGCAAAGTACATTGATATAAAATACTTTTTTTCTTGCTGATCCAAAAAATATTCTGATCCATGAATCAAAAACCGCAATATGATCCATCCGTTGAACCACTACTAGTGGCTAGACTGCAAGAAAAAAAATAATTTTCTTCAAGAACATTATTATTTACAGACATTTCCTTTAACCCTAAAACACCACAATGCAATGCATTATTCAAAATACAGGTAAAACACCTGTTGAAAAACAATCATTATGGAAAAATTCCCTTATATTAACACAATACATTGGGCCATATTTTTACAGACTTTTCTTGGAGTGTATCCTGACTTGTGACATCATGCCCATTTCACACTTTTAAGATCATCCAAAAGAATCTAGCACTAGTAGAACTTTTATAATTATACTATCATACACATTCCACAATATATGTATTACATTCCACATATATAATATGAATGGCTGTAAATGAGGCAGTCATGGCCTAATGTTTAGAGAGTCGGACTTGCAACCTGAAGGTTGTGGGTTCAAGTCTCAGGTCCACCAGGAATTGTCGTGAGGGGAGTGAATAACCAGCACTCTCTTCCACCCTCAATACCACAAACTGCTTCCGGGGCACCGCAGCAATATGGCTGCCTACTGCTGGGTGTGTGTTCACTACTGTGTGTGTGCACTTGGGTTAAATGCAGAGCACAAATTCTGAGCATGGGGCACCATACTTGGCCATATGTCACACATTTCATAAATAGAGAAAAATGTCTGCCACATGATGTTGCTATAAGGCATCAACCAGCAGGGGCTATTAAGATCATGTTCCCACTTGACTCCTTTGTTAAAATAAGCAGAAGACAAGTTTGGTTAATTCCCACTTCTTTAATATTAATATCTAAGCCTGTAATGGGCATAAAGAAAAAAAATCAAACACAACATCATAGCAACAAAGAACCTGACTTGCTCACTAGGAAGATAAACCTTGTTTTACTGCCAGTGTCTTGTTTTAGTCTCATCTCCCCAATCTCATCACAAGAAACCTACATATGTGACCCTGGACCACAAAACCAGTCATAAGGGTAAAAATGAAGTTCTTAGCAATGCATATTTCTAATCAAAAATTAGGTTTTGATAAATTTACGGTCGGAAATGTACAAAATATCTTCATGGAACATGATCTTTACTTAACATCCTAATGATTTTTGGCAAAAAAGAAAAATCGATAATTTTGAGACATACAATGTATTTTTGGCTATTGCTAAAAATGTACCCCAGCGACTTAAGACTGGTTTTGGGGACCAGGGTCACATATGAGATAACAACCCTACACAGTCAATACATCTAGAAAAAGCCCTGAGTCATCCTGGCTTGTGTGTCCATCTCATTTGTGCAGGGCATGAGGATATTACACCAGCATTTCTGCTCCAAGCAGAAAAATACTACAACATTAAGCCTTGCGGCCTTTGAGAAAATGTATTTCTGATGCTATGTGGTTTACGCATTTCAGACAATTTCCTGTGTACCCCTGGGGGGAGGATGTTCACAAAAAACTGTGCTGGTATGGAGAATTCACATTAGTGATCAAAGGGCTCCAGTCAAAGAAAAGCACAACAACCTATTGTGGTTTACCATTGTTTGTGTCAAGAAATATGACTCAAACCTCTTCTTGTAACAAATAAGCTGACTGAGTGAGGAAGTGTTAATCATAGTTCTTAGAAACTCAATTGAAAGGGGCTAATAAACCTACCTCAAATTACATACACTGCTCATTATGTATAGTAAGGTCCAAGAGTAGTTTAACTTTATGCAGACATAATGAATGAGACTAATGAAAAAATACAGACCACTGCAGCTCTTTACAAAAATGAGGGCACATACAGTAGTGAAGGTTCATTAGCTTTTGAGTGACCTGCTGCTATGGCCATTAATAGAGCAGCATGTGTGCTGAGATGAAGAGCTCAAAGGAACCAAATTATGCCAAGCAATGAAGATTGTGAAGCCTGCACAATTGTAGTTTTTTTGTTTTTTTGCATGATTTGGCATGAGTTTTGCATTCACACAGTTCTTACCAGCAGGTGTCACGAGCGTGTGATGTTTGGAGTGCCCTGAAAGAGTGAATCATTTTGCGTAGCAATTGGATTAATTGATTCAAAGCTTTGAAGAGGTTAATTTCTGCCATCCTTAAGTGTCTGTAATTTCACTCAGCCAATGAAAATAGTTCCAAACAAAGTCAAAGCATGTCCAAGAAGCACACAGCAGTATTCATTTCCAGAATGATTCAGTGTTCAAATCGGTTAAGTGAATGATTCAATGACTCATTAAATAGTCACCTGGCTCGTTCCTGAATTAATTCTTGTCTGAACGTATCGTTTGAATGAATTAATGAATCACATCTAAAGACTTTCGCTTGTTGCCACCTACTGACTGTAACTAAACACTGTAAACATGCAGAAAGTAAAAATCTCTACCAAACTGACAGGCTGTCTTAAAGCAAAATAAACAGTGAAACGATGACTAGATTATTTAATTCATTTTATTGTGTTTTTAATATAACTATGTGTACTAAACCAAATGGACAGCCTTAATAATTAAAAATGATGTAGCCCTGACACTTTACTAAGACAAGTCAGCATATTGGCAAAAACTATTATTGTCTGAGAGCCAGAAAGTACACTGACTGCCAGAAGCTTCTTCCACTGAGCAGTAGTGGTTGCACTTTTCACATATGACCTTACAGGTACCTAATCTGTTCTGCTCTAAACCGAAATCAGATCTATATCTCGCAGTCTCTCTAATTCATGAAAAATAAGCCCTATCTGTTAAATTTTCGAACAGAACAACAGAGGAACAGGACCTCAGTTTGGTAGTAAGGTATTATATAATTGCTATTGAGGGAAAGATGTTGTAGCGGGTTTAATTATGGATCAGGCTAAATGGGTCACTGATTCTTTCATTGCCTTCTCTGCACACAATGTCACTGAACTTCTCAAACCCACATACTGTATCATATTACGTGCAGAGATTTCGATCTTTCCATAAATATCTGAGATTTCATATAAGAAGCCTAATGCAAACTGCCTCCTATTGGAAACATTACTATAGCTTTTTAATTTAAAGATGCCTATACAAATGGTAACATTCATATATATATACTATATGCACATCCTGAAGAAGTTAGTTATTCTGCAATGTTGTTGAGCAGCCCTGATGCAAATAGATATGGATTTTCTTGTTAAAGAAATACTTCACCAAAAAATTGACAGTTTTTCACGTCACAAGACGTTAACTGATAGACTGGAGTCATGTGGATTACATTGGATTATTGTGATGTTTTCAATTAGCTATTTGGACTCTCATTCTGATGGCACCCATTCACTGCAGAGGATCCACTATTGAGCAAGTGATGTAATTTCTCCAAATCTGTTCTGATGAAGAAACAAATGAATCTGGATATTGGATGGCCTGAGGATGAGTACATTTTCAGCTATTATTATTATTATTTCTTTATTTAATTTTTTGTGAACTACAGTATTACTTGAATTACAAGAATAAAATTAATAGTAAAAAGATGGGATTCACTGAAAGGCCAATGATGATGTCAGGAGGTTCACAAAATTATGAATTGATAGCCTAAATAAATCTGGTTCTTATTTGCAACAAGGTCAGTGCTGAAAACATAAAACAGTACTGTTGATAGCGGAATTGCTGTGATATGGAGTATTGTTTTCTCTTGCATTTCCATTGTCTGAAAAAAAAAAGATAAAATTATAATAAACTTTAGGAAAAAACATGTGTAACTGTTGATTTAATCTTTTTTAATATGAACTGAGTTTAAAATAATTATACAATCAGAACCTAACATCATATAACAAAAAAATACACATAAGTCAACGCAAATTTTTGCACATAATAAGGCAGATATGTCACTGCAAACGTCTGGGACATTTGTATCACACGTGTGATAACCACAAGAGCTGCTACGTGTTAACAATGACACTAGTCAGCGGCTCTTGAGACAATGAAGATCATGACAGATATCATACAATGTCCTAACTGCATTTTATGAAACTCATGTTTGCATTAGTGTATTAATATGTTAAACTCAGAGAACACCCAAACATACAGGGTCCCCACAAAAAAAAATGTTTGGAATAATTAAGTCACACTTAAAAAAAAAAAAGATGTGAAAGTCATTGCTTTAAAAATACCAAACCAATTATTTAAAGAAAGACAGCAAAAACAGACTTTAAAAGCAAAACAATTCACAAAACATAAGTTTGTTAATAAATATACTCTTCAAAATTAGGATTACAGTACATATTTGGACACTATTTCATTGTCAAACTTAAGTAAAATTAAAAAGTCAAAGCCTTCTTGCATTAGAAGTGCTGGTTTCAGCCTCATCGCCTGCTGTATAGTTATGTCCTTATATCGTATACAAAACACCAGTGATTCACAACTACCTGCTGCACTCACATTCAACTAAAGAAGCCAAGGTGACAAGTTTCAGTGAGTAAGGGCAAAACGCACAGGATATAGCACCTTTAATGCCCTGTACATTGCAATATTGCTTCTTTTGTAGCAGAAATAAACTGCTTCAGAAAAAGTTAGGTGCCATGCAAAATGTAATGAGTAACTGCAACACTCATTACAAATGTAGTGGAGTAAAGAGATAATAACTGTTCAAAAATGTACTGAAGTAGAGAGTTAAAGCTGTGAATACCTTTGATACTCAGTAAAACAAAGTAGCCAAAAAGATACTCAAGTACAGTAACTAATTACATTTAGTCTAGACTACTTTACACCACTGCTGCATACATCATTCACAAATCACATTAACACTAGTTAGTTAAAAGTATTTGCAAAAATGGAGGTGAAAAGTGACGTTAGTTCTAAGTAAAAGTCTATTCGTGTACAGATGCCATTGGTTTGATATGCTGTTATCTAATGCAGTGATGCTGAAGTGTGGATTAAGTGGCCAAATACTATTTGGGGCCCCTGAATGTGACCATTGTGAGATCTTATGAATAAAGTTAGTAAACCTCTTAGTCTCTCTATAACACTTATGAGTACACAAGGAGGTAATTGGCAGCACCATACAATGACAGATCAGTCACCATGTTCAATGTCAACTGCTTTCTGAACACCCCACATGGGTCATGACCAGACAGTGGATGAAACGTGAAGCCAATTCATTTCTCAGGATGCGAAAGGCACACTCAGGTCACTTTCTGGTTATTTTGTGTTTTAAAATCACTCTCACACTTACCGGGTCACTGGCGTTTTTAGCCAGCTCATCCTCACTGGATGCTGCCGAATCCACCACCAGTTTCTCGAAGCACGTCGAGCCCAAGGACGAGCTCTTCTGCTGGGACATCACCAGATGAGACACCAGCAGCTTGGGGCTCCCGTGCGCGGATACGGAAATCTCCGGTTTACCGACTGATGCTCCATCAACAGCGGCCAGCGGCGAGATCCCGAGCCCTTTACTGGCGCTAGAGTCCGGCTGCTCGCACAGGGTCCTGTCGCCTACGAAAGACGGCGGAGTTGAGCAGCACAAATTGGGCTGCGAGGACGAGAAGACCCGGTCCAAGACCTGTTTCTTCTTTCTTTTAAACATCAACAACCCGCTTTCTTTTTTACCATCCCCGCTGCATCGTTCGGACCCCAGTTTGGGGCTCAAAAACGGTTTGGTCTTCTCTTGGAAATTCCTCCACATCCTTTTCTGGTAGGACGTTGATTGCGGGTCTTTGGCGCTCTCATCTTTGGGGTTCTCCTCCATAGTTCCCGTCCAGCAGCAGCAGCAGCGGCGGCGGCAGGATGTCAGCGCGCGGAGCGCCAGTGACACTGAAGCGCGCGGGCGAGCGCACAGGAGCGCGTGCTGTTGATCGCAAATGACACTCAGGCACTTACAACACATTCACTTTATCTGTGATACTACTGACATTATTCAGAGGGTCTTTCACTGCACCTTAACCTTGAAGTATCCTAAACTAAACCTACCGGACCATTTGTTTTTATTGAATAAAATAGCTCTCTAGGGGGGAAAACGTGAGGTAAAATCGGAAGAATAGCCACCAACAAGGGCTACCTGTGAAATAAACGTGACTGCATCTGATTCACTCTTTAAAGACTTAATGACCTGATAGTAACCTAAGAAATATCCAGTAAACGAACACATAATTGCAGAATTGACAGATGCGCCTCCCTCTGGAGAAAGTCCGTAATTATAAGGAATTTGGTGATCTACGTTTGACATTATATTAAAATCAGTGGTTCCAGGGGTCGCGAGATGATTTCTATAAAAAAAAGTCCCTATATATCTTCGTTGTAATTAATTTAACCCTTTCGCACGTACGATCCCCCCGGTGTGATCAGTCTAGGCTGGTCCCTGGAGTGTACGATCCCCCCGGTGTGATCAGTCTAGGCTGGTCCCTGGAGTGTACGGTCAGTGCATGACGTGAAACTCACATGTGCTCTCGCGCGTTGGCTGGCGCTGAGTCAGAGACAGGCGCGCTCAGAGCTGTCATCACAACTTTTCAGTGTTTTCAACCACATAATGTTTATTTTAGGTTTCAGACATATAACTACTTAAAAAAAACAATACATTTAGAGTTTGTAAAATACACACTGATGTCAAAGGACGAGGCAATAATAATCCTTTCCATTATAATTAGACACGTTTTATGCATATCAGATAGACCTACACATTGTGTAAGTAACTTTAAAGTTTACTCTATTATTCTCCCAGTTCACCAGCCACTTACTTTTATGTATTTCGGGAGAAGTGGATGAATTCACGTGTTGTAAATCCAACAGATCCGATTCTCTGAACTGCGTCTGCGGCACAAACTAAGATGGCGGCGCCCATCGCGCATACAGCTCAACTAACGCGATCGTTATATAGGTGTTTAAACAACAAAACACTTCCACTTGCATATATTTGAAAATCGGAATATCAGCTATTTCATGCCATATCTAACAAATTTGTGAATATTTTGAATAAAAAAGGAAAAATGACATAAAAGCAGATCATCATTCATTCAGCTCTGTTGTTTCTGCGGTGTGTCACGTGACAAGCAATGACGCGTCACCATGGAAACCATAAAGTGACACATCTATATCCCGCTGTTTGCTAAAGTTAAAGGTGTTTGGAGGCTCCAAAAAAAGGGCTTGTTGATGGGGGGGGGGGGGGGGCGCGGGGCAGCAGCGCATTTATCTTGGGGGTCGGAGCTATTAAATGCTGTTTGTTACTACTCTACAGGTCTACGTTTGACATTATATTAAAATGCTAATACAAGCCATTTGAGCTATTAAATGCTGTTTGTTACTATAAAACGTGCTGATAATAATACAGGTGGCACACCAAGAAGACAAACGATTTAAAGATGAGCAAAAATGACTCTCCAGTAGTTTACTGTGGTCAATAATAACATAAAGACAGATTTGAGTGACAACATAGAAACACAAACGCAACATACTGTAAACATTAATAAACAAAAATATCTATAATTTTACTTTTGAAAAAAAAAAATTAGCCTAACTCAAAACATTGAACATCTAACTTATTAGGCCTATGTATTGTCTTTTATGACATTAACATACAGTATGTATTGGAATATGTATTGTACAGATTACCTTGGCTGTGTAAAGACACCTTTAGAGTTAATCAGTTGAGGTTTTATATCATTTTCATATTCTTTTTCCATTAAAATTACTAGCCTTTACAGTGTAAATAGCCATGCTATCGACTGAAAAGTAAATGCAAAGCCAAGACAATACCACCCACAGAATTATTTATTTATATTACTCGTATTTCCTTTTAAAGATCTTACAGTTTGAATTATTTAATTCTATGAAGGGTGTAACAGCTGCTGTAAAGGCATGTCTGTTTGACCAAGAACTGTGATGTTTTAAATGTTTATGTGTATCAAATTGATTTTACACACAGCACACGTTAGGACATTACTTTAATAATTTCCCTAAAGAGACCATCACCACTTAGCTTTGAAGCGTGGAGATACTGAGTACATCTGCTATTGCATAATAGATGCGTTACAAATCACAAAAGGGAAATCATTACTGGTACTCTGGTCAGAAATCCCCATGAGAATGAATGAGGAGTCTGAGATGTCTGGCTTCTATCTCAATACTTAATTATGCTTCTTGTGAAATTATAGCATGATGAACTGCTTTTAGTCCATCATTCTAAAGCTGTCATTTTTCAAAGACTAGAAAGTTAATTAGTTGTAATAATGTAATATTTAAACAAGCAGGTATACAATTTTAAAATTGTCTGCATTATAGTTGTCAAGTAGGCCTACCAATGACTCCTGTCAGAACATGCCATGTGGTAGCTAAGAGATCAAACTAAACAAACACAGACTACAGGGAAACAGTTCACAAGTAGGTAAAGATTTCCGCTTTACTTTGCATTTTATATTAAGGCCTATATATTCTATATATAGCCCACATACATACACAACTCAACTAAAGGGTTACTTTTTTCTTTCTTTTGTCCTTGTGGCTGTGTTATGATGGATGTCTATGAAATCTGTAAATACTCAGTCAAAAGGATTCACCTCTGTTAAATGAATACTGTACTTTATTTATGTGTTCATCAGGGTGAAACTGTACTCAGCGGCAGATAATCAATAGCTGATGTAGTTTGCTGGAGTCCTTGAGTTATGCTCACTACAGTTAATGCAATGGAAGAGAAAATAGTGCTGTCTTCCAAAGGCATTTGATTCAGTTCATTTCGACAGTATGGCTCTTTACTGTAGTTTATTTTATGAAGTAAAGCATTATCAGACTCTGTTTACTAATTCTACTATACATTTTATGATATTAAATTACATCAAATAAGTTCACATTACACTGAGATGTCACAGGCTGTTTGCCTGTGATGAAGAGAGCTTTTTAAAATTAAGTTTCTGGAGACCAGCTTTTGAAAATAAAAATTCTTTATTGCCAGATTACTTTACTTTAACAATTGGGGGCTTGACTGTTAATGTTTAAAGGCCTAAAAAATGAGTTGTAGTTGTGTAATTACGTTTTGAATTAAATGTTTATAGGACATATGGAGAGCCCCATGACCAATCAGGAACGCACTCGAAGCATTCTACTGGAACAAGCCTTGAAGATCAGGGACGATGTGATGACTGCAACCCAGGGTTCAGTCCGGATGGAGTCTTCTGCTAGAAAACTACTGGAGAACCACATTCAGATCATAACTCACATTGTCAAACAGCTCAGCAAAGACATCCAGGTGCAAATGTAACATTTACGATGACATATTATATTATATTATATTATATTATATTATATTATATTATATTATATTATATTATATTATATTATATGCAAAAATGTAATGTTTATTTTCTTTCCTTGGTAATTACATAAAACTAATGAATGCTAATTAACTGAAGGAGTGAAAGCAAATTGGATATCTTTCTCTCTTTTGGCTAACATATTCAATCTCTCAAATTATTTTCTTCTTTGGAAAGTCATAGAAACATTATCATGCGTTTTTCTTTTGCTGTTGGGGCAAGTGCAAACAAATGTTTGTTGTAGTTTCTATTTAGCAATATAGAAGTTTAGCCAACTATGATGACGTCCGCTTCTGAGAACCCTGGAAATATAAAAGGGGTTCATCGTATTTTCTTCTCTCTCAGAAAGATTTTAACTAATTATACTGATGGAAAGCTGATCAATAAGACTTATGATCAAAGCATCTCAAAGATTTACATTTAATTTTACATTTTTAAAGTTTTACATTTAGTTTTTAATTTTACTCCAGAATTATAATGGAAAATTACTGAAAACTGATTGCAGAGAGTGACTGCTGATATAAGCACATCACTGTTATATGACCGCGAGGACAGAACGAATTTCTGTCTCCCCAGGTGCTGGAAGCCCAGATTATTGAGAGAGACAACCTTGCTGCAGGGACAACTTTTGCAGTAAAGAGCTTGGATCACAAGAACATGACGGGTATTGGGGATCTCAGAGGCAGAGTGGCAAGGTCACAATTTACACCAAGATGTTATTTAGAGGTCCAGAAATTTTTCATTAAATTAAATTAAATTAAATTAAATTAAATTAAATTAAATTAAATTAAATTAAATTAAATTAAATTAAATTAAATTAAATTAAATTAAATTAAATTAAATTTTATTTTATTTTATTTTATTTTATTTTATTTTATTAATTTATTTTTTAATTTAATTTAATTTTAATTTTAATTTTAATTTAATTTAATTTTACCAAGATTAATTAAGCAATAAATATAAATTTCATAATTTCTCCTTTTGCTTACTTTTTTTCTCCTATTTATTTTTCATGAGGTCCACTTATAATGTGTAACAGACACACCAGGTTCCATCACCAACCAATCACAGCGCACTCCCTCACCTGAGTACTAATCACTCCCACCTGCTCTGCATCCACCGGCAATCATCACTCCCCATAAAAACCACACACACGCACCCAGTCAGCGTCCGGTCTCGTTTGCAACAAGGTCTAACCTGCATGCTTATTTTAAGGACTAACCTATCTCTCTGCTTACCTCTCTCCAGTGATCTCCAGTATCTCCAAGTCTCCATCGTGTGCGTGTGTGTCCACTTACTCCAGCGTCTTGTGTTCTCCACCAACGGATCCGAACATCACCACTACCTCCAGCACCATTACCTCACTGTGCACTACCTGCTCCTCAATAAACTTCTCCTGTTATTACAGCCTCCTGTCCTTGCTTACCGTAACAGAAGACCGGACCAAGACCGATCGGCACAAGCATGAGCCTCACGGACCCCTTCCAGGACCTTGCTGACGCTTTGCGTCGCACCCTCACTACTCTTTCGGCATCCTCATCCGCTGACAACACCAACACTTCCTCACCTGCTGTGCACGCCAGTCCCATGGCCAAGCCAGCGCCCTTCTCTGGTTCCACGGAGGATTGCAGTGGATTCCTGCTCCAATGCTCGCTGGTCCTGGAGATGCAACCGCACTTATACCCCACTGAACGATCGAAGGTGCCTTCCTGATATCTCAACTCCAAGGTAAAGCGCTTCAGTGGGCCGATTCTATTTGGACACAAAATAATCCTGTTATCCACTCTTATTCTAGCTTCATCGACCATTTCCGAGAAGTTTTTGGCAGACCCGCATGGGATTCTTCTATTGGTGAGAAGCTTTATAATTTAAAACAACAAGGAAAAATGTCAGTCAATGAATATGCTCTTAAGTTCAGGACTCTTGCGGCCACTAGCGGATGGAATGAGCAAGCCTTGCTGACCACCTACCATCAGGGATTGGAACCTGCATACGAGGATACCATCGGGCTCAAACACTTCATTCAACTCTCCATCCGCTTCGCCACTCGTATGCCACTCGTGCCTCGAAGAGCACCAGGGCCAGGCGTATTCCAACTCGCCACTCTGCCGTCCAGAGACCGCCAGCTCGCGAGCCCATGCTCGTTGACTCATACCGACTCACTGCTGCTGAATGGCAAAGACGGCTGGCCCAGAATCTCTGCCTCTACTGTGCATCTCCGGGGCATATCATCTCCGTATGCCCCGTCCGCCCTCCTCGTCCCATGGTGAGTGCCATTCTCCCTTCGAAGTATCAAATGAAACCACTCACCACTATAGTGACACTTACTGCCGCTGACATCTCTCTTCCAGTTTCCGCACTCCTCGATTCTGGGTCAGCCGGCAACTTCATCTCCGGCGCCCTCTGCCGTCAGCTCAACCTCACTACCACGGCAATGCCGTCAGCCTACCAGGTCCATACAATAACCGGCAAACCATTGAGTCGAAGATGTATTTGTCACCGTGTTGGCCCCATCACCCTCCAAACCAGGCTACTTCATAAGGAGGAGATCCATCTGCTGGTTCTGGAGGAATCCACCGCTGACGTTATCCTAGGGTGCCTGTGATTGGAGCAGCACAACCCAGTTATCCCGTGGAAGACGGGCGAAGTCCTGAAGTGGGGCGAATCCTGTTTCCAGGGCTGTCTCACTGGATTCCCTGTTCCAGCCAAACTCTCCCCAGCACCTCTACCCGTCTGTAGCACATCCATCGAGAGCCCTGTTGAAAAACAATCTATTAACATTCCACCCTGTTACGCCCCCTTCAGTGACGTGTTCTGCCCCAAACAGGCCTCCAAGCTGCCTCCACACCGGCCATGGGATTGTGCCATCGATCTGCTTCCGGGTGAGCCAGTGCCTAAAGGAAGGATCTATCCCCTTTCCATCCTGGAAGAGAAGGCCATGGAGGACTACATCAAGGAGGCGCTGGCGCAAGGTTACATACGTCCATCTACCTCCCCTGCTGCTTCAAGCTTTTTCTTCGTGGAAAAGAAGGACGGAGGCTTGCGGCCCTGCATTGATTACCGTGTCCTCAACAATATCACAGTCAAATTCCGCTATCCTCTTCCTCTTGTCCCAGCTGCCCTGGAACATCTCCGTGGTGCCACTGTCTTCACCAAGTTGGACCTCTGCAGCGCTTACAACCTCATCCGGATACGTGAGGGGGACGAGTGGAAGACAGCTTTTGTCACCCCTACTGGCCACTATGAATACCTGGTGATGCCGTATGGACTAGTCAACGCCCCCTCCGTATTCCAGGATTTCATCCATGAGGTGCTCCGGGAGTTCCTCCACAAGTTCGTTCTCGTCTACATTGATGACATCCTCATATACTCCCGGAGCTTAGCGGAACATCGTCGCCACGTTGCGGAGGTCCTGCAATGCCAGAGGGCCTTCCACCTGTACCTCAAAGCCGAGAGATGCTCCTTCCATCAGCCCTCAGTGCAGTTCCTTGGGTATAACATCGACAGCAGTGGCATCCGGATGGACGAGGGGAAGGTGGACGCTGTCAGGAACTGGCCCACTCCTACCACCATCAAAGAACTCCAACGATTCCTCGGCTTTGCTAATTTCTACCGTTGATTCATCCAAAACTACAGCTCCATCACCAACCCACTTTCCAAGTCTCCTCCTTAATAAGCGCAAGTCTCTGTGCTGGATCCCTGCCTGCCACGGAAGCTTTCAACTCTCTCAAAGAGGCTTTCACTACCGCTCCACTCCTGGTACATCCTGACCCCAATCAGCCCTTCATCGTCGAAGTCGACGCTTCCACCACTGGAGTAGGAGCGGTCCTGTCCCAGCAGCAGGGGAATCCCAGCCGCCTCCATCCATGTGCCTTCTTTTCTCATAAGCTCAACCCGGCGGAGGTCAACTACGACATCGGTAACTGAGAGCTACTGGCCATCAAATTGGCACTGGAGGAGTGGAGGCATTGGCTGGAGGGAGCCAAACACCCTTTCCTAGTTCTCACGGACCATAAAAATCTCGAGTATCTACGCATGGCTAAGAGGCTAATTCCAAGGCAGGCCCGCTGGGCGCTATTCTTCACCCGCTTCAACTTCTCCATCTCGTATCGACCAGGGGCCAAAAACATCAAGCACCGACGCTCTGTCCCGGTGTCACACCCCTGAGGAAAGCCTGGAAGAACCCGAAAAAATACTTTCCGATAAGGTAATCGTCAGTCCTATCACCTGGTCGACCGAGACCCTGCCCTCCTCCAATCCCTCCACCAACATTCCGCTGGGTTGCCCCCCAGGACGGCAATACATCCCCAGGACACGGCGCACTCCACTCATCCACTCTGCACATACTTCTCTTGGCAATGGCTACCCGGGGGTTAATGAAACCCTCTTGCTGCAAAGGGAATGCTTCTGGTGGCCCAATATGGCATCGGACATCAGAAGCTACGTGCACGGATGTAAAGGCTGCGCCATCTCAAAGAGTCCACGCCACCTACCATCAGGCAAGCTCCTCCCTCTGCCCGTCCTGAACCACCCGTGGTCACACCTAGGGGTGGACTTCATTACGGATCTGCCTCCCTTTGATAACAACACATGTATTCTTGTTATAGTTGACCGGTTCTCTAAATCATGTCGTCTTCTCCCCCTGAAAGGTCTACCCACGGCCATGGAAATGGCCGAGTTAATGTTCAACCACGTCTTCAGATACTTTGGCATTCCCAAAGACACCATCTCCGACAGAGGCCCCCAGTTCATCTCCCGGGTTTGGAGGGCCTTCCACTCACTCCTAGGTGTGGTCGTCAGCCTGTCCTCTGGTTACCATCCCCAATCTAACGGGCAGACGGAGAGGAAGATACAGGAGATCGGCCGCTTCCTGCGTACCTTCTGCCATGGCCACCAGGACTCTTGGAACCAGTTCCTAGGGTGGGCTGAGTACGCACAGAACTCTCTACGACAGCCTTCCACCGGACTCACTCCATTCCAGTCCGTGCTCGGCTACCAACCACCACTGTTCCCATGGTCAGGAGAACCCTCGGACGTTCTATCGGTCGAATACTGGTTTCGAGAGAGCGAGAGGGTCTGGGACGCGGCCCACCACCAACTGCAACGGGCCCTACGTAGGCGCAGGATGACAGCCGACCTTCGCCACTCAGACGCTCCAGCATACCAACCTGGACAGAAGGTCTGGCTGTCAACCCGTGACATCCATCTGCGCCTACTATGCCGCAAGTTGAGTCCCAGGTTCAATGGCCCGTTCACCATCACCGAGCAGATCAATCCGGTCACCTTCAAACTCCACCTGCCACCTGAGTACCGGATCCACCCCACTATGTCTCACTCCTCAAACCTTACCATCCTTCTGTTTCTCCCTCCACAGAGCCTGGCGTAGCCGAAGCCCCCCTACCTCTCCACCTTGACGATGGAGCTGCCTACAAGGTTCATGACATCCTGGACTCCCGGCGGCGTGGTGGACAACTTGAGTATCTAGTGGACTGGGAAGGATACGGTCCAGAGGAACGCTCATGGGTCCCACGCAACGACATCCTGGATCTGAACCTACTAGACACCTTCCACTCCAATCAGTTTAACCAATCGTCGGGGTCCTCGGCCCTCAGGAGCGGGCCGTGGGGAGGGGGGTACTGTAACAGACACGCCAGGTTCCATCACCAACCAATCACTGTGCACTCCCTCACCTGAGTACTAATCACTCCCACCTGCTCCGCATCCACCGGCAATCATCACTCCCCATAAAAACCACACACACGCACCCAGTCAGCGTCCAGTCTCGTTTGCAACAAGGTCTAACCTGCATGCTTACTCTAAGGGCTAACCTATCTCTCTGCTTACCTCTCTCCAGCGATCTCCAGTATCTCCAAGTCTCCATCGTGTGCGTGTGTGTGTCCACTACCTCCAGCGTCTTGTGTTCTCCACCAACGGATCCGATCATCACCACTACCTCCAGCACCATTACGTCACTGTGCACTACCTGCTCCTCTGCTTGTACCTCAATAAACCGTGTTCTCCTGTTATTACAGCCTCCTGTCCTTGCTTACCGTAACATAATGTTAACTATGTTAACTTTTGCACCAAAAATAGCCATCATTTATAAATACATGACCATGAATTCAAAGACTAGGTTGTTATTTCACAATACTATAAGAGTGATTCACGAATGATTGTGATTGTGTTGCTAATGATGTTTTATAACAATGAGGCTGAAAATGAAATGATCGCTCATTTGTAAGACTGTATATTTCCAAATAACCAGCTTAGTGAACTTATTAGCAAGATGTTTTCTTGGCATTTGTTTATACAAAAAAAAGCCTTATATTTATATAGATATGAATGTGGAAATAGATAGATGGCAGAGGGTCAGCGACACCTTCCAGGCATAGCAGACTGGGCATGATGAGATGAACTGAGATGTTTGCTGGTTGCATGAACTTTTCAATTCAATTCACGTTTATTTGTATTGCGCTTTTTTACAAAACAAATTGTGGCAAAGCAACTTCACAGAAAATTTAAGTTTAGTAGCTAATCAGAGTAGCTTATCAGTGGTGACTATGTCAAGATAATGTCGATATGGCAGAAATTTACAGTAAAAATCATGCAGTTAATGACATGTATTCAAACAAACGGTGAACACTATTAACAGCAATGATTATATTGCAATCAAACTTATAGCAAAATTTGTCCACCCTGTCTTGCCATATTCACACCTCTTCATGCAATAACAGTAAATGCAATATACACAATTCCATTACTGCTCCATTTCTTTTTTTATTTTATTTTATTATTTTATTCTATTCTATTTTATTATTTCTTTTCCATTTTATTTTGTAGCAAAAGGCCAAACTGTAATCTTCACAATTCCATAATTGCTCCATAACTTTGTTGTATCTTCTTTTATTTATGAGGAAAATTTAGGGGAAAAAATGTTTGTATCTTGTATGAAAAAATATGTTATGCATTTACTTAAACTAACTGCTACTAACTGTTATTTGAAATAGTTTCTATGACTTTATAATTATAATGTATAGATATTATATTATTGAGAATTAACTCTCTTAAGAACATGAAAATGTTGATGTTATTGCTTCACAATGCAACTGAGTAGAGACAGTTTTAGCTGAAAAAAAGTGAGCAGTACTGTAGCAAAAAGTGTTTTAATGTCAGTTGTGTAACTGCAATACAAAATGACCAAAAGGAACTTTATGAAAAATGAAATATTTCTTAAAATAAAGGTTGTGTTTATTGAAAAATCTATGAAAAAATTATCTGAAGGGTTATTTTGAAAGGTTAGTGGTCAGTGGTTAAGCGATTTATACTTTTGTAAAATATGGATAAGTTAAATTAAGATCAATGGGAGCATTTTCTTTATCTTGAAAATCAACTAAACCATATAATTGTCAGTGCTGGACCTACTCACTGTCTGAATTTCTTTTTGCCTTAGATGTGATGCTAGCATTGCAAAATTGTCATCAGATGTTAGTGCTGGATGTCAGGATATCCTGAAACTCCAGCAGGAAGTGAACGAGTTACACTCTGGGCTGGAACTGAAGCTGAAAGACATGGAGCTCAAGGTGAGACATTAATGACCAGGCCACTGAAGAGCATAGCTAAAATATATTCATGCAAAGGCACTCATTTTAACATCAACACTGCACAAAAACACAGAACTGTATTCCAGCAGAGACATTTATTACACAGTATGAGTATGTGCTCCCTGTCATTTTCATGCATGGTTTTACTTTTACATCAAAAGAAATTCCATAGTATCAAGATGCGTGTCAAAGAAATAGTATCATCATGGTAAATATAAAAACAAAACAAAAAAACAAAAACAAAAAATACCATGGTTCTTTCTGGCATTGGCATGTCTGCATTTGTTTTCCTTTACTTAGGCATACACAAATAAATATTGTGGCCAAGCCAGTATGTGCATTAGATATGAAATTGCATCAGCCTTGGCCTTTCATCACTGGGGAAACTGCAGTGTTGTCATCCAAATAAACTGAAGTACCTGCATGGTGACTGTGTGGGGAGTAACAGTAAATCACAGTGATTGCGGTGCATTGGCTCTGGGGAGTGGGCACCACACACCATAAAGGTAACTGAAAATGAAAGGGGACGAGGACAGCCGGAGCTTGAGTGTGTCAAATACACATGGGAACACTAGTTTGCCATGCACACTGATGTCAAAACATGCCAAATATACATTAATTTGACATTTTTATGTAATATGTATTTGTTTCTTTAAATGATAACAGGTTTAGGAATGCTGCATTTTGGGATAACCTTTCCAAGGCTATTTAACCAACTTGATTTGATACAGTTTGGAGCTAGAAGGACAATGGAAACTATGTGAAGTGAGTGTGATGTCAGTTTCGTTTTATATTGTCTTGTAATCTGCCAGCTGTCTCAGGATGTAGGAAAACTAGAGGTGTCACTGTCAGAGAAGTTCATTTCCCAGAGGAACACCACTGGAGATTTACAGAAGGAGATACAACGACTGGATCTGAAGTAAGAGCAATAAAAGCCTCTTCTCAGTAATCATTGTTATGATTGCTTTACATGTACACTCTCATTAATAAAGTAAGCCTACAAAAGCTGCCACTGGGGCAGTACCATTTCAAAAGGTACACCTTTTTACCATATTTACCCCGGTACCTATTAGTACCTTGAAGGTACATATTAATACCCAAGTGTACATATTAGTACCCTTTGAAAAGATCCACCATAGTCTTTAATTTTTGAGTATAATATTGATTCAGGAATGAAACTGTGGACTGTCTTTATGAGCCATTGAATCATTCACTTAATCGATGTCGGTAATGCCAAACACCATTCATAATTAATATGTAATACATTACATACTTTAACTTACTTGGCAGACATGTTTTCAAAAGTGGTTTGGGCTGCTTGACTGCTAATATTTAGTCAGACCTGTTGCAGAAATCTATTCTAGGCCCCTAGTTTTTTTCTAATAAAATTAAGTGTGAAGGGCACTAGTGAAGGGATTCGACAGCCCTGACATCACTTATTGCGATACTTTCCCACCGGCCAATTTTATAGAATCTGCTGTCAGGAGGATTTGTTCTATTGAGACTGATGTAAATAGGAAACTTGAGAAGTGCCTGGTGTTATGACACCAAATGGCTCCCAGGGGAACCAGTGACTCACCAAATATGCCTCCAAATAGTGCGAAATGCCAGTCTATGTGCTGCCACATGGGGCATCATGGCATGTGCAAGGTGCTCTCCATCTCTGTGACAATATTAGCTCCTGACTGCATTGTGGAGCACAGATGGCAGCTTCAGCATGCTGAAATAGAGCCTTGCCCGTGATCCCAGTGGAAGGCGTATTTTCATGATGTGACAGAATCTAAGCAATTGGCTGGCTATGCTTGGGCTGTTATGTAATAGTGGTGAGTCAAGATAGCTTACTGTGGCTCACGAAGAGAAGCATATGGGCCAAAGAAAAATAAACACATTAAGAAAGAAGCCGGGAAATATAGCATGAGCCCAAATGTGAGAATGATGTCAATTAGACACAGTTTAACCTTTATAAAAGGGTAAAGGTCTACCTAAAGGTCAGGGATAGTTTACTCACTTTTTACTTCAATTAATATTCCTCAGTGTTGAGTTATTTTTGAAAGTCAGTTTATGTATAAGCTAAGCACATACCATTAGTCTTGGTCACAATAAAAAAAAGCCTTTGAACATTTCCACCAAACATTGAAACAGTTATGAAACAGCAAACACTAAAGAATCAACATAAAGTATCATACTAGTGCTTGATATTGTTTTGTTTTGTAGAATTTAAATTATAAAAAGACGCCCTGACCTGACAGTAAACATAGGATGTTGGAATTTATTTTATATTATAGCATTGTCATAACAAGACAAGAGTGTATTAATACATTATAAATATCACAATATCTTAATGACATTAGTTAATACAAGATTAATGCAAGTGTAGTATTAAGTATTAATGCGGCATGTATGTGTGTATATGTATGCAGGATCTCTAGTGGTCTGAGGGAGGTGGAGGAGCAGACAGTGAAACTGAGGAAGTGGGCAGAGGAGCAGATGAAAAACACAGTTCAATCACACACACAGAGCAGCCAGCAGCTGCACAGACAGCTGCAGGATAGAGCGGTAAATGTGTGAATGTGCTGATGCATCTTTCTGAGTAACTTTAACAAGTGAGCTACACCATAGTGAAACTACACAGTGGTACAACATTCGTGGCCTCAAACTCAAACTACAATTTAAAGGCCTTTATAGAGAGCACACCTACTGATAAATGATGCATATAATTATATAAATTAATAATATATACTTTTATATATACAGTATATAGTTAAGTCATTCAACTCTTGATGGCGCAGACTGATATGTCATTTGCATCACATCATTTACCTGACAAAATAATAGCTAATTGACCTCTGCTGATTCTGCAGCCATTGAGCTTTCTCACTCAACATTTAACGTGTTTGCTGTAAACTGGATTTGCAGTGTGCTGTCAGAAACCCTCCACCTCCCCCAGCTCCACCTGTCTAGATCTGCTATGGTATTTATCTATGCCTATTAATGCAGCAGCATATCTTACATGCTCATAGCAGCAGGTTTGTGCATCTGTTGGCAGTAGCAAGCAGTGTCTGCACCAGCAGCATGTACAGCAGATCTAGTCTGGCAGTACCACATACATTTACATTGTCATATCCAATAACATGTTAAAAGTATATGTAAATATTCTATGCAAAATATGTACTTAGGCTGAAGTGGAAAGCATGATAAAGGAGAACATGGCTCTTCTCTCTGGTCATATGGAGAGGTTGGAGGCAGAGTTGGAGAAGGTGCGATCATCTGACAGGACCAAGCGCACAGAGAACAAACTCAACAGCAAGATCAACACTTTAGAGCAGTCCTTCAGAGAAGAACTAGAGCAGATGAGGAGCGAGTACCAGTCAGGCAAGTCTTACATGAGAATGACATAACCATACATACACAATAAACCCTTTAGAACATCTCAACTCCATCCTGTTAACTACCATTCAAAAGTTTGTACCCCAAACATTTTAACTTAGTGAATATGAAACGCTAAAGTATAACATAGAACTTTTTACTCCATCATATTTGGTGCCTCTCTACACACACCTCTGGATCAGCAAATCATTGTGAATGCAATACAATGAGCTTAAGGCGGGCGATGCATTATAGATGAGACATCTAACACACACTTCTGCCACAGAGTCAATGCTCCCACAGCTTTCTGAAGGTGATCTCCTCCATTATATTTGCTAGGGTTCCAGGCGGTTCATGATGCCATTGCGTCTTTGAGACACATCGGCGACACCAAAGCCAAGCTGGACAAAGGAGAGCTGCAAAGAGACATTAGACAGATCCAGAGAAACATGGTAGGACTGAAGGAGCCCTGATTGGATTATTCTTTTAGAAGACATATATGCTGGAATATACAACCTGTGTGAGAACACAAAGTATAATTCAGCGAAATGTGGGCAGATGGACAATATAATCAAATAAGTTCTGCAATTGTTTTCTACAATGAAAAAAAAAAAAGGATTTAGCCAGTTTGCATGAGGTCATTTCCTTTAAATCTTTTTGCCAGACCAGACTTTAAAGTCAGATTCTGAGTGAACAATCATAGTTGATGAAATTCAGTCCAGGTACAATTACGGCAAATCCAAGATTAGAAGCACAATACATGTGCAGGCTCAATACTGAAAGATTAGGAAGATTAATTGTTCGGTTTGTCTGCACGTCCCCAGGCCAGTATTGATTGTAATGAATGCTGGAATAAACAAACAAGATCACTTTGTTTTCATTTAATTTTCCAAGTCACCAATGCATACTTGCAAAGCATTAATACACCCAACATAATAAACCATTATTGTTATTTCCCTTTTTTTCTTTTTTCGTGTATGTGCTTTAATATTTCAGAGACTCGATGGCTTTCTGCAGTCGACCATAGGTCAGTTCTGCAGACATGAGTAAAATCGGTTATTTGGAAATGACAGTGGGGAAAAAAACACAGGTCCATTAGTTCTGCCAGTGCTTCTGTAGGGCAAAGACAACTGCGTCAGATAAAAAACAATTCATTTGAATTCTTGGATTCTCTGACCATAATCAGACAATCTGAAGAGCAGATATACTACTGTTGCACTTTCAAATGCACCAAATAGTGATTTTGGATGGAAAGCAATGACTCTTTTGAGTTACATAATAGCAATAGCAGTAGATTTAATTGATTATAGCCAGCTGAGCCCAGCGGCAATACTAAATATGGCAAAAAAACTTGCTGCGGGTAAGGCACATAAAAATAATCATGATTCATTAACATATTTTTTCAAGTGTCAGTGCCCATGTGAATGCAATACAATGAGCTTGGGCTAATTCAGTTATACCAGGAACTGCTTTTAAAAGAGCCATTCATATAGATCAAATGTCTTTTTAAATTAGCTCAGCAGAATGAAATGTACTTGGTCATGTAAAGACTTTCAGATTTGTAAGCGCATTGATCGGTGAGTAAACTGTTGAGTCTGTAGGAGATAAAGCAGAACAACTGGAGCTGCTTGACAGTTAGATGGCGAGGTGCAGATCTCCTGTGGGATGTGAGGAAAGTGGACTGTCTCAGCTGGATGGATAAAGGCGTCTGTGGAAATCCACCAGTCTGCTGTCTCCTTCTGCTGTAGCCTTCACCAACAGGGTCTACAAGACCAAAACACAATGCCATTCTTAAAGGGATCATGACATTTGGATTTAAAAAAATTATTTTAATGTGTAATTTGAGGTTTGTTCCTGATGCTGTGGACCTTCTGAAGGCTCTACAGTCACAAATATGCTTGTTTAAACCAAATGCATCAAAGTGAGCATTCCTCTACTCTTCCATTTGTCCTGTTGTCAGCAGCTCAAAATCATGGAGTACATTACATAGTGAACAGGCATCTGCACACTGTATCCAGTGTAGACAGCAACAGTAATTATAATGGGTTCTATGGATGTTCCATAGTGTGGGGCTAAATTATTATGTAAAATGCTCTAGAGGAACTCAATAGAAAATCAATAAAAAAATCAAAAACATACCCAATTCATACTTATTAATAATACTTAAATAAGTTTAAATTTATGAAATTTATAAAATGTACAAAAACCTTACAAATACCTCTTAAATCAATTTTTGCACACACACACACACACACACACACACACACACACATATGTATGTATGTATGTATCATGCATTGACCTTTTTACATACAAAGCTTGAGCTTGAGAATATATTTCATTCATCTCATTAACTGCATTAGATGGCAAAGAGTTATCCATTCAGACAATTACAACAACCATTGAAGCAATTAGAAATAAATACATTTATGAAATAATAATTGGATAATGAAATACTTTATTAGGATTAATATGTATTAATCCTAATACAGTAGGTGGCTGATGTCGCAGTTTCAGCATGCTTTATTACATTAAAATTAAATCTGATTAGGGGAAACACAGCCTGAGTTGCTCATTTGTTTTCAAGTAGAGCGAGTGGATGCAATTGCTCACATCTATCAGCTCCAGGTCATCTTTGGAGTGTAGGTGGCGCAGGAGGTACCAACGTGCCACTGATACTATTGTTTCAGAGCTCCCTGAGGCTGAAGCATAAACAATCTTCTCCAACAGGCGACGGGTTTCCCTGTAGAAGAACAAAACATGATCAATCAGTTACTGACCCAGTTTAACCTCTGATATCATGAATAAAGGTGATATATATTTCATATTTACATAGAATAAATAAGAATGTAATGCCAAGACGAGGCAAACAATGAAATACAAACATGTGGCACAGAACGGGTCTGGCTGATCTGACATGTTGACTGATTATCAGGGTGACAATAAATGTGATTAGAACACAAAACCCTCTCATATGCAACAAGAGAGTGGCACAAAACCACCTTGTGCTTTATGTAACGGCCCTACCTGGCACCCATCTTCATAGAGAACTGCAGTAAGGCTTGGAAGAGCAGAGCTACTGGTGAGCTGCCCATCTTTAAGACTTCAGCGCTGGCCTCCAACACCAGATCCTTCCACTCAGAGACACAAACACCAGCCTGTTGTCAGAAGCACAATTAGATACATTTACACAATATTTACTTGTATTGTAAAATGGTCTGTTTCGGTCTATAAACTTTGTGCAGTAGGATTAAGAAATTAAAACAAACAAACAAAAAAGATTTCAGGCTTTTTAGGATTTTAGATGTATTTTAGCTGGCTAAGTTCAGACTAATATATGACTGGAGTCTGGATACGCTTGAATGCTGGCACGCTTTAATTAAAAGTAATGAAAGGCTAGCCACAAAGCGTCTAATGGTCTAATTCAATTTAACAGGCAGAGCTGCAGTCAGCTAAAATTAAGGCAATAAGCTGACAGTAGATGGAGGGGAGGGGGACAGACAAAAAGAAAAGGCAGGGAGGAAGAGAAAGGAGAGGGAAAGGGAGAAAATGTGCAAGAAAGATGCCTGAAGGTTCTGTTAGAGGCTTAGCCCAAAATAATATAATGTTCATTAGTGGTCACACAGACCCTTTTTTAAAATGGAGGCAAACTACTTTAAAATGTTACCAGGGAAACAGCAAGAAACCTCCCAGATGTACCCAAATGCATTATATTGCAAATGTAATATAAATAATTATATAGAAATATTAAATATAAAAAATAAAAACCTGTGATGGTCAAGCTTTTCAGCTGCCATTACTCCAGTTTCTTCTTATTATCAATGTTTTATTTTTTTCAGGATTCTTTAATCAATAGAAAGTTGAAAATGACAGCATTTATTTGAAATAGAAGTCTTTTATAACTTGTCTTTATAATGTCTTTACTGTCACTTTTGATCAATTTACTATGTCCTTGCTAAATAAAACTAATAATTTCTTTCAAAACATCATCTTACTGTCCCCAAAATTTAAATGGAATTATATATAATTATAATTAAAAGTTAAATTAACTAAACACATCACTATGAGCCCAGAGTGAACTTATAACTTTATTTATCTTTCAACTATTAGACTGTCAACAGCACTACAGTTGGACTCCTTTCTTTCATCATTTGCCCCATGACTGTCTTCTGTATTACAGTGCATGCTTGTTTGAACGGCTTTTCATAGCTGTTCATCCATCCAAGTCAGTATTTTATGAAGACTGCAGGATTATCACACAGTGATCTCATGAGATATTATGAGCTGTATTCTTTCCTGAGTAAACCGTTCCTCTCTGTCTAACAGACGGTTAGGACAGGATTCAGACTGCGACTGCCATATATTTGTGTTTGAAACCCCACTGCACGAGCTAGCGTAAAGACTTGGGATTTGCAAAGTTTGACAGCTGTCTAGAGGTACTCCAGCTACAAGAAGAACTGTTAGAAGAAACCACAGCAAAAAAAATAAAAAAACTATTATAACTATTTTCACAAAGAAAGTAGTGTTACTTTTTCTATTTTGCAGTATTCTTCAATCAGTAATATTCAAGTAAATTAGTTACATATACTAAGTATAAATGTAACACACATATAAATTTAACACACACACACAACATATACACACACACACACACACACACATATACATATATATATATATATACACACACACACACACACCACACATACAGACATACATACATATATATATATATATATATATATATATATATATATATATATATACACACACACACACACACACACACACATACACACACACACATATATATATACACACACATATACACACACACACACACACACACACACACACACACACACGTAATCTGGTACTCACCAAACATGGCATGAGCGCTAGCAGAGCTAGTCGGAGCAGGCTGCTCATCTTCCCAAAGTGGTCACCGAGCTGAGAGGCCAGCTGAAGACTCTGTCTATATGCCACAGAGGCCTGAGCCAGCAGACCCTGAGAGCGGTACACTTCTGCCAACCACTGAGAGACAGATCAAATTAACAACTCTCTAGTTGCCACATGTCTAAATCTTGTTAAACCTCCTTCCTAGAGTATGCAGTATAAAATACAATACAATTTAACAAGGTGTGTAAAATGAACAGCTGGTAACTTTCAACTTTGAGCAGGGGAAACCAAAATGGCAACATTTAAAAAGAAATATGTATAACATAGCAAGATTCACATTCACATCGACTCTTACTATGAAATCAAACTGATACCAAGCTCTCCTCATACGGGATGCTGAGTGTACGTACATGCCAGGCGGACACAGATGTGTGGTTGGCCATGACCGCAGCACTGAGCTGATCCAGCACCGTAGGAGGAACACAGTTACCAGCTTTAGACAACAGGAGGTGCTCACACTGAACCTGCCTTAACATCAAGAACACCACAGGATGCTCTGGAGAAACACTCAGAACCTGAGAGAGGAAGAGGGAAGAATAAAAACGGTTAGGAACACAAAGTAAATACATGTTTGAGTTTTACTTCCTAACCAGTATGACAGCATTAGCTTCTCTGCTCCTCACCAACTACACTGTCTTATCATTACCACAGGCTGACTTGTGTGCAACATAAGTTAAAGTTCCCAGGAAAATATCAGAATTTGAGTTGAACTTTCTGATATTTGTGTTAATAAACTTGCACAACACAAATGTCATATGATCTCAACATGGTGGCCACCAGAAATGGGGGAAGGCGGTCAATAATAGAGCTTTTTCAAAGCCACTTACCGTATATGACTCGAGTCATGTGAGCATACATCATTTTAAACATATTTGTCTATACTTTGTCTAAAACTTACAAATACTCTTAAACAAATACAAATGTTTCATGAATCACACGTGAATCCTGTAGTAATTTGATTTGTGCGCACAGATCTGCGCTTATTTCTACATTAGATATATAAATGAGGCCCACTATCTTTACTTTGTGCATTAAAAATAAAGCTTGTCAAAAATAAAGGTGTCTTTTCTGATTGCTGGCACAAATTTATGGAACATAACTTCCCTTTTCAAATTCTGTCATTTACTAACCCTCAAGTTGTTCCAAACCTGTATGAGTTTCTTTCTTCTGTTGAGCACAAAAGAAGATATTTTGAAGAATGTTGGCAACGAAACAGTTGACAGTAGCCATTGACTTCCATAGTATTTTTTTCCATACTATGGAAGTCATTGCTGCTGTCAACTGTTTTGAAGAATTTTCATTTTAGGCTGAACTATCCCTTTAAAGTGTGCTATATAAATTTTGAGACTTGTGAAAGCTTTAGTTTCAACCCCAACTAAAAACACCTGAACCAGCTAAGTATGGTCTTCAGAATCACCAGAACCTTCAGGCAGATGTTTTGGGGCAATTTGGAGCTGAACTATCCAGAACATTGGGCCTATAGTAGCAAGATTGGACACTCCTACACTACAGATACACCTCAAAGGGGAACAGCTCTAGCATTTTGAGCAGACAGATAGCCACGATAGATGGATGCTAAACAGATGGTGCCGTGTCAGTGCATGAAACAGGCACACGGTTCTGCTCTTAAGCCCAAGAACAGGTCAGTCTGTCTGTGTTTGCCCAATTCACACAAGAGAGAGACGCATCAATGGGGGACAGCGTGACAGAAAGAGATAGCATGCATTTGTACGTGTACCTGGGAGCAGAGAGTCTCTGCCTGGTCATATTGGCTGCTCTGTTTGAGGCCAGTCACGGCTTGCTGCAGCATCCATCCCTCCAGGGCCTGAGCCAGGAGCCCGTCCTCTGCCTGCAGGCTCTTCACTGAGAACAGATCGTACACATAACGCACACAGTCTTAGAGCCATGCTCCCATCAGCATATATACACTATATACACTGACATGACATTCTCAAGTCTCACTGACCTTTTTCAGACACCAGGGTCATGTGCGCCCTCTCCAGATCTTCTCTGCGAGGGGCAGAGCCTGTGAGTAAGCATGCGGTGTTCTCTGTGTGACAGGCGGCCATTAGCCCCGCCCACCCAGCAGGATCATCTGCATTTGTCATACAGAGGGAAAGACAGAGGACACATCAATCCAACACTGAATCACTGCCATCCTACCTAGGCTGCAGACGAATCTTTCATCTGGTTGATATATCTATGTGTCTCCTCTCTCTTCTCAAACTTTTCACATAGACCTGGCTTCTCTCTAAATACACTCTCTGCATTACACTTGGCACTTACTCCTGCTGACACGTTTAATGCAAGTTTCTTACTATCCAAATTAAATATTTTCCGCTTTTTAGGGTTTTAGTAGAGTGTGTTCTGTCCAAAACTACATTAACAACCTTCTTGAACAAGAAGCCAAAGCTCATTACAACTTTGACATAAATTCTTATTTGCATATTTCAAGATTCCCATACTTTAAAGTCAACATTATGTCATTAAATTGCCAAGAGGACTGGCTTTTCTAGAAAGAGACTTTGGTTGGTTTCCTGCTATTAGTCTGGATTAGGAAATTATAGGATCTGGGTCTTGGAAAGTCTGTCTTTGAATCTTCGGAATCTTTCAGTTAGTGACTAGTTATTTAGCAGATAACCTCAGAACTGATCCAGCATGTCTGACTGTAATTAAGTTTACCTGGACACAGCAGTACAGCTCTCTGGATTGTTTTCAGAGCATTGCGTCTTCTGTCCTCACCAGAGTGCCGGCCTGAGGCCAGCTGATTCACTCCACTGTACAGCAACGCCCTCTACAGATGAAAAGTGTTGAAATCTTTAATGAACACAGATCTTGACACAAGATTTCATCTACAAATTTTAAATTACCTTTCCAAGCGTCAAGCTGGCCTGACATGCCACACTGCCGGCCACAGCACCTCCTTATGAAAACAATAACACTTATAATAAATACTTTCATAACAGGTGAACTATTCCTTTAAGAATATGAGTTCTCCTAAAATGTGTGTGGATATGTGTGAAAGCTGATGTGAGAATACGCACATCAGCTTTGTTGGGGCAGTACTGTGGGACCAGTCTGGAGAGAAGAGCCCAGAGGGATGGATTTCCTGGGTTCCTACAACATAGCAGGTGTCAAACACATTTTTTATTCTTAAATAATAACTCAAAAAAGAAAAAGATGATTTCTTGTAATTCTGGTGTGTTCTGGTACCTCATTTGACATTTGGGTTAATTAACCAGATGCAATGATTCATACCTGAGGTTAATTAGATTAGAACGTCTACCCTTTAATAGCATTTGAGTGTTTAAACATCTTTGTACAAGATTAAAGGAGGTTAAAGGAGGACATTGAAAAGTCACCTGCTATTGGACAAATAAAGAAGAGCATTTGATTTAATCAAAGTCCTCAACTTCCGACTCAACAAGACATAATGAGGTTGGACGAATATTCAGAAAGTGATGTGTCTGGGCTTCAGCTGATAAGCAACAACTGAAGGTCTATTTTGGTCTCAATCTGGCTCCAACTAATTTATAATATAAAATAACATAAAATCAAATAGTAATATAATATAATACAATACAATACAATACATGTTGGTGTCAGTAATATTGTTAATTTTTTGAAAGAAGTCTCTTATGATCACCAAGGCTATATAATTATATTTTTGCATTTTAAAATATAATTTATTCCTGTGAAGGCAAAGCTGAATTTTTTAGCAGTCATTACTCCAGTCTTATGTCTGACAGGATCCTCCAGAAATCATTTTAATATGCTTATTTGCTGCTCAAAAAACATTTCTTAACATTATCAAATCCTAAAACAAAACATCATCCACAATGTTTTTGTAATTGCAATTTGTCCTTTGCTGTATAAAAGTATTTATTTAATTATATAAAGATAATAATATAATTCCCTTATTTTTAGGAGGGAATCACACTGAAAGATTCTATGCAACAAAATTAATCAGAACATCAGTAGTAATGTGAATAGTAACTAATATAATATGTACTTTTATATGTCTTAAATTACTAAAATATTATATAATAGCTAGCTGAAGCAAGATGTTTGGACACAAATACATAACATATTGGACATAAATTTATAGTATTGTTTGTCACATTTTTTAGAACAAAATCCCAGATTAACACAGAAGCAAAAGTGATAGATTTTTGTTGCTTTATCACATTGTATCAAATTAGGAGACACAGAATCTCTAAATATTATACAGTACCTGTGTATAGCCCTAGCAGCCTCCCTGTGAACGCCGCTAAAGTTGCCCTGCAGGGCCAGCAGGGTGCACGTGAGCAGACAGCGCTCCTCCACAGCGCCTCCCATAGGTTCCCCTAGTTTTAGCAGCTCGGTAAGTGTAGCACTTGCCAGGGTAACATCACCATGAACCAAACCCAGAGCACACAGACACTGCAGACTCTCTGGTACTGGCTCTTTCAGCATAGAGCTACACACACAAACATAAACAAGAGGAGAGAGGTTTTGCTTTTGACAGCTGAAGCAGAAAATGTGTTGCTCTGAGACAGTTAAGTAGTTAGTTTACCACTTGAAGAGAAGTGTTTTGGCATGATCCATGCTGCCCAACCTGTGCTGTATCAGGGCAAGTGCAGTGAGTATACAGGCTTTTTCCTTCTCGCTAGAGGCAACTACAAGAGCTTTCTCATAGGCTGGAAATGGACACACAAACACCATCAGCAACACAATCACAAGACGGAATTGTGGGTACTATTTGAGATGGTACCAGTCAACGATCACAAAATTGCAATGACTGCTCACCCTGAACGCTCTCTGGCAGGCGACCGATTCTGAAACAAGTGAGCGCAAGCCCGATGAGATCATGGAGCTCCTCTAGTGGTGTGGAGGAATAAATACGCACTGCTTCTTCCCACTGTCCATCATCACTGACAGTGACATAAGAAAAAAAAAAAAACATTACTTTGCACTGATAACCCTAATGATATTGCTATGGATGAAATGACTGTCAGCATAGTTGTATGAAGTGAGTTTTACCTGAGGGCATGTCCATAACCCCTCAGAGCAAAGCTGAGCTTGTCTCTGTGAGGGGACGCCTGAAGCAACTCGACAGCTCTTTGGAGAAAACAATATATCCAAGAGCGAGTTAATACCAGTGTGGTCCAGATCACTGTCAGAAACGGTCCATCTGGCCGGACAGAATTTCCAAATGTATAAATAGCTAGAGGTAGCAAACCTGCGATATGCCTCGGTGGCCTGTTTCTTCAGCTGCAGGTGTGTGTTCAGGTATCCAAGCATGATGAAGGCGTCTGGGTCTGTCTGAATCCTCTCTGGTGTGAAACAGAGAGAGTACACTGAGCTTCATTACCTCACTTCATCTTTAAATAATTCATCATTGTCACATGGATCATTTCCTTTATATTTATGGAGAAACACATTTCTGGTGAAATCATTCAGTACATCAGGGGTCTTTAACTGGTTTCCTACATAGTGCCCCGTTCATGTATTGACATACTTTATGATGGTTACAGATTATAGATAATGTGTGTGATAGAAAGAAACTTTATTTCAAGGTTTAGCTTTGGTTAAAGATAATACTGTTTTTTTTTTTTTTTTTAACAAAAATTGGAGATCACACAATAAATTGCAGATCCATAATAACCCTTGCAATATTTTAAAACAGTATGTGGTGTTTGTGTTTTCATACCAGTGTACTTGCTCAGAGCCACCTGGGCTGCAGAGATGGCATTCATCTGGACTATGTTGTAGAGGTAGAGCTCAGAGTCTCTGTTGCTCTTGTCCAGCAGTGTGGAGCAAACACAGTATGCATAACCCTTCACTCCCTCCGTCTAACATCAAATAAATATGTTACTGCAAGCAGAACATTGATCAATAATCTGATCCTAAAGAAAAAACTACACAAGCCTTCAAAAGTTTGGGTCAGTACTTCAATCAGCATATTTGAATGATAGTAATAATATGATCAGCATATTATGACTTAAGGACAATAAAGACTGGAGTAATGGCTGCTGAAACTTCAGCTTAGCCATCACAGGAATGAATTACATTTTAAAATATATGCAAAAAGAAAACAGTTCTTTTAAATTGAAATAATATTTCACAACTTTACTGTTTTTTTAAACAAATACATGCAGGCTTAGTGAGCGTAAGAAACTTCTTTCAAAGCCAAAAAACCTTATCAACCCCATACTTTTGAACAATAGTGTATATTGAGAAGTGATTAGACATACATGTGTGCTCAGCTCTGTGGTGTGTCTGAAAAGATCCATGGTGTCAAAACTGCCCACTGTCTCAGCAATGATGGCCTGTATAATGAGAAAGAAGTTAGATGTTCAGTGTGTAGCAGTGGACTAAAGAAAGGCACTGGATGTTATATGAACTGATCTAAAGTCTACCTGTCCGATCCAGCAGTTCACATAGAGAGGCTCTAGAGACTGAGCAATCTTGAAAGCTTCATGTGAGAGCTAAAAAAAAAATCACGTAGAAAGAGTTTAAGTACTGTACATGGGAAGTCAAGCTAATCCCTTGACAAAATCCCATTACCTCTATATTTCCCTTCTTCAGATACAAAGCACCAAGGTTGGTCCATGCAACCACATTCTGAAAAACAACCAGGAGATACATTACTAGCATCAAAATCAATGTAAAAAAAAAGTTTTTTTGCATTACTTACATTTGACTCAGCTTTTACGGATTTGATGAAGCAGTGTTGTGCAAGTGCAAAGTTTTCTATTCCTAAAATTTAAGAGCAGAATATTACATCAACACAAGAATAGTGCATCACAACACCGTTATGTAATCCAGACTAATGCAATTATGCACATCATGTGTATATTTGTATCTACCCTTTGCCATGGCGACCACCCCGAGGGTGTTCCAATATGTGTGATTTGCACTGTCAAGCATGATTGCCTTCTTCACACACTGTTAGAACAGAGCCAAACCAAAGCAGCCTGTTATAACACATCTTCACAGAAGCATTACAAATGAGTGTGATCCCAGATCAGGTCATGTACCTGCATGGCTTTCTCCAGCAGGGAGTGTGCATCATCCTCAGGATAAAGGCAGTTGAGCAGTTTGGACTGGTGGTAGTAGTTGAGGCCCAGGTCACACCACAGACTGGGGGCCTCCGGCATCAGTTTTAAAGCACGACCAAAGCACCTGGTAAGACATAGGTTCATTACTGAATATTATTGTTATTATTAGCATTTATTCATTATAAATACTTATATTTTATTTTTTAATTATTATTTATTTCATTTTCTCTATTTTTCTTATTATTAGTTGGAATACCCACAGTCTTCTTTTCACTCTTTAGTTTAATATGTTTCTTTTTTTCACCTTTCTCCCAGAGTGAGGAGCTGTCTCTGGTCCAGTGTATGGCTCTGATCAGGTGGATCCATTCCACATAGAGCTCCAGGCACCAGCACTTTGGCTCGGTTTGGAGACACAGTTCTGGAGGTGGTGCAGGCATCACCTAGTAACTTCCACAGGCATGACAGGTCTGGCCTTTGATTTACAGCTCTGTGAATTTTAAAACAAAAATTTAGATCTGATCAATACCAACTGGGTGACACCCGTCAAACTCACCTCACATAGTCAGACACCACTTTACAAAATAAAACACAAATATTTTATTAACCCAGTGCATTTCATGTTCACAATACACTTTACCTGAAGAGGTAATGGATGGCGTTCTGTATCAAATCTACAGCTCTTCCATCAAGATAGTCATCCAGTGCATTTCTAGCCAAGGCTAGCAAGCATTCACCCAGACCTGAGCATCAAAACATAATCAAGATTCTTGATAAAGCACTATAAATTTGAATACTGAATGAATAGGTCATCAATCTGAGGGATTGAAGTATTACTGCAGAAATCACACAAACCTTTCAGTGCTGGCACGTAGTCCTCCTGCTCTAAGATCTGCCTGTACTCTGCAGCAGCTTCTTTAAACCGGCCGAGGATCTGTTTGATGGCGGCGGTCTGATAGAGGCTGTAGATGGAAGTGGGCTGCAGTGTATGTGCTTTATCGAAGGCTTTCAGGGCAGCTGTGAAACTCCTGCGGTTCAGGTAAGCCTCACCTAAACATTCCCAGCACACCCAGTCCTGAGGATCAGCCCTCAATGCCGCCTGCAGACTAAAACCAAGGCAGAATCATAGGTAACTTTCAAAAATTTGGTGAACAAAGTCCTTAAGAGAATAGAATAGAATACATCTCAATACATAAGGGGAAACCATATACTTATATCTTAACATTTTTAACCCCCACATTTAACATTTGGTGAAGTCATCTCAGGAGACAGCAAAGTGAGCCTTGAAGGCTAAATTAATTGTGGAATTCTGGGAAATGAACTTTTCTTCCATTGTGGTCTATAAAATGAAGGCTTACAATTGAACTTTAACAACTGAAGTTTAAATACAATTAAACTAATTTAAATAAAATTCAAACTACTCAGTTACAACTGAAAACAATTATTAAAATGTTTAGCAAATGTATGCTACCTCAATTCAAATTCAGTAGCTGAACTGGAATTCAAAAGCTATTTTTTTAATTTATTTCCAAATGGCATAAAATACAAATTAATGGAAATTCAATGATATAGGCCTACTATTAATAATTTTTTTTTTTTTATTTTTTTTAGAAAAACCCTAACACCTTGCATCATTATAACCGCCAACTTTAATGTTGCTGCATTAGATAAGATCTTTAAAATATCTGCTGAGCTCACCATCCATGGCCAGTTAAATAAATCTTATTACCACTTCTGCATTATAGCTGAAATCGATTCACTTACTCTGCAATGGCCTGTTGATGCTGGCCAATCTTGAGGTGGTAGAGACCTCTCCTCATCCAGGCCCATTTAGCAGAGCCTGGAGTGGCTCTCTCTGTTACGGACTGCAGAACAGTCAGAGCTGAGTCCTAAGTGCAGAGAACACATCGCACAGTCAATAAAACCTATTATCAGGAACTCTGTCTTCTACAGCATCTACAACAAGACAAGTTCTTTGCAAGTTTGATTTTGACTAAGCAGAGGATACCCTCAATGTGACTGTCAAGACTTTTGAACACTCACCATGTCCCCCTGCTCCATGCTGAGGTCTACAGTGGCCGCTCCAGCCTCCGCATCAGAGGAATCCAGCTCAAACGCTCTCTTATAGCAGCCTCTGGCTCTGCCCTGATCTTTTGCTACCTCTCTATAGTAATGACCCAGGAAACGAAACACTGAACCAAGATACGGGTCCAGTTTAGCAGCCTTTAAACAATAGAAAATCAATTATTACTTACTTATATTCAAAGGGAAAATACTCTGTAGTCTATATAAGAGGATAAAGAGCATAAGGTCTGCCTTGAGTAAATGTGTATGGGCTTTGCTGCGGTCCCTTCGCATTTCCTCTCCCAGGTTCCAGTACAGACGCCCCAGCAGGAAGAACAACTCCCCATTATCTGGGCTTCCGGATAAAGCCTCCAGAAAGCTGTGAGACAAAGAGAAGACAAGAGGATCAGTGTTTGGAGTTTAAATCTATGCTGGATTTTATACCGCATGTGTGTGTGTAGAAGGGGTTTCAAACCTTTCTTCAGCTTGTGTGTGCTGTTCTTTAGCAACATGTGCCAGTCCCTTCAGAGTGAGACCCTCCACTGATCCTGGGTGAGAGCTCAGCAGCTCAGCTGAAACCTGTAACCATCATTTCATTCAAACATGATCTGGTCTACTTAGCTTTTTTTTTTTGTTAAATATTTTTTATCTTAAAATCTATTGTTTCACCTGAAATGCTTCCTCAGTTTGGCCCTTTTGCAAGTGAGCTCTTCCTTTCAACGCTAAAAGCACTGAGTCATTTTTGGCATCTGAAATCTAAAAGGAGACATTATCAACATTATGTAAATCAAATAGATTATCAAACAATGATCTTTTTTCATTATTATTAGTATTATTTTTTATAAATTATTCCTTTAATTCAGCAAAGATTTATTAAATTGATCAAAGTGACAGTAAAGACATTTACAGTTTTACAGAGGATTTCTATTTCAAGTGAATGATGCACTTGTAAACTTGCTGTATATCAAAGAATCTTGTTTCCACAAAAATATTAAGCAGGACAACTGTTTTCAACATTGAAAATAATAAGAAATGTTTACTTGGTTACAAATCAGCAAATTAAAATGATTTAGAGAAATCATTTAGAGAGATTAAGTGACACTGAAAACAGGAGTAATGTCTGCTGAAAATTCAGCTTTGCCTTTACAGGAATTAATTACATTTTAAAAGATATTAAAATAGAAAAGAGTTATTCAACATTGTATTAATATTTCACAATACTAATACTATTTCACTGTATTTTAGATCAAATACGTAAATTCAACCTTGGTGAGCATAAGAGACTTCTTTAAAAAAATCTTTTGTTAGACTGTCAAACTTTGGTTTAAAATGAAACCTGTGTAAGGATCTGCAGAGCTTCATCAGCATCCTGGTCTCTTCCTGTCCTCACCAGAGCCTCTAGTTTCAACTTCTGCAGCTTATGAGTCCAGTCATCAGAGTTCCCCACACTCGCCTTCAGCCCTGAACACACAAAACAGAACAGTTCTCAGAACAGCCCTTTTCAACTCTGCAGGTGCAGCTGATTGAGTAGTTGTCATGTTGGCGGTGTTTCAGATGTGAAGTTTTTATCATCCAGTACCTTGGCTGGAAGCTGTGGCGCTGTCAGAGTATTTGTGCATTTTTAGTTGAGCCAGAGCAAGATTATACCAGCCAATGATGGAGGAGCGCATACACTTCAGTCCTACAGGAAAAACACAACAAGAGTTAAACATGTGACAAAATGAATCAAGAAATGCATTAAATCCTTCAATTACAGAATATGATACACTGCATTTCTTGCATTATATATTCCAGTCTGAAACATTCTTATCAAGAACCCTGAGAGACTTTGAAAACCTTAGTGCCCCATCCATATTGGAGCAAAACACTAAAGATCTGGGAATTCTCTACGGTATAAACTCACCTAGACTAATCCTTTTGATGGCATCCTCATATTTTTTATCCTGACAAGCTTTAATACCGAGACCAAAGTGAGCTTGCGAGTTGTTTGGATCCAGTTCTGATAGACGGCTGAAACAGCAGACAGCTTCCTCACTGCAATCACCTACAAGAATCATCAGAGATCAGATTTTTAGAATTTATGGAGTGGGTATGGTGTTTCTGAAATAAATCTCACAAAGACGGTTTTTATTTCATTGAAAATACAGTAAAATTATGAAATATTATGAAAATAAAAAACAACAGTTTTCCATTTTAATACATAAAAAAAAAAATCTATTTTAATAAATCCTTCCCGCTCATGATCCAATTATTCTAATATGCTGATTTGGTGCTCAAGAAATATTTCTTAAAAAAAAAAAAAAAAAAAAAAAAAACCTAATAACCCCAAACTTTTGAACAGTAATGTAGTTTAAAAAAAAAAAAGATAAACAATGAATAGGTAAGAATAGGAGTAAAAAACAACTTGCCATCCAGCATTTGAAATTTTTTTGTCATTGATTTCATTTGACTGAACTTACCTGTTCTGATGTAGTGCTCACTCAGGGCCTCTAGAGGGTAGGAGTGTGTGGGATAGCGGGACAGTGTGGCATCACAAACTTCCTTTAGCTTGGCCACCTCATGAGGAAGCTGCAGAATACACAATATGAATCCTTTGCTTTGGTCCAGAGACTCCAGTCATTATGATTGTGAATATTACAATAATTGGGACATATACATCTTGCCAACCTTAGAAAGACATTTAATGTAATCCCATGAAAGGCTCCTGTGGGCTTCACTGGGAACATCTACCGTCATTTGCAAAACTCTTTCAAATGCTAATATCAGCTGTTGAGCAAAGAAAAACACTGTAAGCTTTGTAAAAATGGATGTGATTACACTAAACTGAAGCCATGCACAAAAAAAAGCACAAACTTTTTTTTTCAAAAAGTATGATTTGAGAAATAAAACAGGTGAAATTGACTGACGTGCTGCTGGGTCTCATTGTCCTGATCCTCAACAGAGTCCTGCAGGAGTCTGGTCATCTCCTTCCACAGCTCCAGCAGCTCTGAATCCTCCACCCCGTCCTCTCCCTCCCTCACCTGGATTAACCTCCTCCACACTCTGGCCACCTGTGGGTGGAGTACAAAACATTCCACACATTTGCAGATATAAAGCATGATGGTGACTTTAGAAATAATGTGTAGATTTGTGTAGGTAACAGACAGTGCAGTTAAATCCTCTAGAATGTTCAGTTGTAACATCAAGTCCTTCTTATCATATTTAAAGATCACACCTGTAAATAGTTCTTCTCCAGCTGATAGACTTCCACCAACTTCTTGCTCACTTCTAAACATTTTGCTTTGTCTGAGCTGCAAACCGCGAAAAAAAAAAAAAAAAAAAATCAAGCAATAGTATTCTTTTCATCTTAAAAAAAAGAGATATTTTAATTCAGGTTAACACATTTATGACTGATTCTCTGAAACAAGAATCTGATTGCTGCCTTAAAGTATATTTTGGTTTAATGTGTGGTGTGTGTTATAATGGTGTATAATACAATGCCATTTTCACTTTTTGGAGAAAGTTTTAGAAAAGCCCTTGTCTTGGCAAGACAAGATTGCTAGAAAGAAGCATACTTTGAATATATACTAATTGTTTATGAATTACAATTCTTAAAGTAACAAATATGGCAATGACACCTTAAAAGAAACTCTCAGATAACGCTGTAAGAATTTTTTTTTTAAAAGAATGACTGACATTTCTGGACTTTGAACTTTTATTCTGCTGCACTGGAAAATATGTGCTCCCATCTCACTTCTCATATCTACGATAACCAAATATAAATGTTTTGGGGACAAATAAACAACTCATCCATGTTTTGTTGGCATGATTATAATAATGAAAGTGCAAAGAATTTCCCTGATGTCATATTCTTTATTAATTTATTGTAAAGTGCAATTTAAAAAGTCTGGGTAGGGGACCATTTCAAAAATTTAAGAAATTCTGGTAAATAATAATGCAATGCAAAAAAAGGTAAATAAAGGGGCAAAATATTTAAAGCTATTATAATTGATGAATTACATTAGAATTTTTTTACTCTTTTAAAATGACACTAAGAGAAAAGAAGACCACTTTACTTACATTTCATACAGTGTAATAAGTTTCTGGTATGTCTTTGGCAGCTCAGCTTTGAAATCTGCTTGGTCACTTTTTTCGTACAGATTTGTTAAACCCTGTAGAAGAAATTCACATCTATTAAATATTCATTGCTGGGTCCAGCAGTGCTCAATATCATCAAGATAAAATGAACAAATAGTTAACAAACTATGTCCCTATTTAAACACTAGATTTGGACTGTTCATTACAGTTTATAAACCACGACTGACCTGCCATGCAAGCAGCTGCTCTGGCTCCAGTTCAGTGGCCTTTCTGTAGGCGGTCTGAGCCTGATCCGGCTGCTGCAGCTCTGTAGCTGCCACTCCAATAAACACCCAAGCATTGTAGTTATTCTTCTCAAGTTTGAGAACAGCCTGGGTGCACAAATATAGTTTAACTTGAGAGAGAAATGTTTAACTTACCTACTCTTGCAAATACAGTCCATCAAGAGAAAAGCATGAGATGGAAGCCTATCTACATGTCTACACAGATAAAGTACTGACAGCTGGAAGTAAACACTCACCTTACAATGTTTCAAAGCTTCTTTAAACTCTTTGTTTTTGATAGCTTCTCTGGCACTTTTTAGTTCCGCTTTTACTTCTTTACTGGACATTTTCTTAATCAAAAAATAAGTCAAACATAGATGTTAATGAAGCTGCAGCAGTAAAGACTGTTTACAATTAGCCTAGTATGTTATGCTGCCTGAAAACTTGCTGACATTAGACATGCAAACTTATTATTTAAAGCGTGCAAAAATAACTAAACGGTCATATTAACAAACTTATTTTAAGGGCAAAAACTGTATTTGTATAATGTTAATGTAAGAGATGCACATACGGCAGAACTTCGTTAGTTCCCGTTCAGAAAGACGCAAAAAGCGCATGCGTGTATGAGACTTAACGCGACGTCATTATACCGCGACAAGCATTGTTTTCAATCCCCTACAATAAAAAACACATATTCGTGTCCGTGCCTTATATTCACTTTATATTTATAATGCGAAATATTTGAAAATAGAATATATTTAATATTCCCAGAGAGGCGTCTCTGGTGTAATCTCTACCAAACCTGATTAAATTTGGAGGCGGAACCAAAGTTAAGAAGCCAATCACGTGAAGGGTTGACTGCACACGGACCAATCGGTGAACTCAACAATGCAGCCCGTGCTTAGTGTGTCCCAGAGACTTAATAGAGCAAACAAATTTACATATTACAGATTGTAACTAAACCAAACCGGCTTTCTAGTGTTATGTGTGAAATGGACATATGCAGACCGAACATCTCGCTCGAGGTTTTTACGACATATTGTCAAACCTTCATCTACATCGTCTTTGAAAGTCGTTTTTAACGCTCTGGATGCAGAATCATGCTGCTGCTGCTCCGTGTGTCAGTGGTGTTTATTCTTCACATGAACGCGCACTGCATGTCTCTGAACTGGACGTCACGTGACAGACCAAACATAGTCATGCTCATGTCTGATGCCTTCGTAAGTCACCCACACTGTAAATAAACTAAATAACTTCTAAACGTGACTATTTACTGACTTTCTTCAGTCACTTTAACTCTGCAGAATCACTGGGCTGTGTTTCAAAACTTAAAAGCTTATGTAGCCCACCAGGGTTTATGAAACAGAATCTGTGCTGTCTGACTTCTGTTTTCTTATTTCTGAGATGGCAGGTTAACTTTTTCTCCAGGCAATAAAGTTGTACAGCTGCCTTACATCAGTTATATGAGGGAAATGGGTGCTGTTTTTCTTAACTTGTACACTAATTCACCAGTCTGCTGTCCTTCCAGGGCAGGTATAGTATTAGTCAGCCTCTGCATTTTAATATTTATTCATGTACCAAAATTGTTGTGTATATGCACTGTAGAAAAAAGATGAATGTCTTGATGTATCCAAATGTGTTTTGGCAGCTATGTGGAGTGGTCAGTTTATTCATTTGACTCAGGCCTGGAACAACTATAAATGTCTTGATCCCAGTGCCACCACATGGATGGACCGCTTACGAAAGAGTGGGTACCACACTCATAGCATTGGAAAACTAGACTACACGTCAGGACATCACTCTGTCAGGTGACTTCTGTGTACCCCCGAAAATGTATTTGGACACTCAAATATACACTTTCTTTTCAAAAGTGGGTTGGCCAGATTTTTTAATGTCTTTGAAATATATCTCACCAAGGCTGCATTTATTTGAAAATACAGTAAAATGGTAATATTGTGAAATATTATTACTATTTAAATTAACTGCTTTATGTTTGAATATATCTTAAAATGTAAACTTGTGAACTTTTTAGCAGCCTTTACTCCAGTCTTCTGTGTCACCTGATCCTAGAAATCATTCTAAAATGCTGTTTTAGCATGTTTTGAAAATTATGAAACAAATATACCGTTTTAAATATAGGCAAAAAACTGTTTTGACGTCTGGAACTTCTCTGTTGTTCAGTAATCGTGTGGAGGCGTGGACCAGAGACGTTCCATTCCTGCTGAGACAAGAGGGCCGTCCGGTCACAGATCTGGTGGGTGATGCATCCACAAAGCGGGTGATGACTAAAGACTGGAACGTCACTGATGCTGCGGCCCGGTGGATCCGACACACGGCTGTGTCTCTCGCCCAGCCATTTGCACTATATGTGGGACTGAATCTCCCTCACCCGTACCGCACAGACTCCCTGGGACCCACAGCCGGGGGTTCCACCTTCCGCACCTCCCCGTATTGGCTAAACAAGGCAAGCTGCTTTGTCTGATCTTATGGAGACATGAATAACCTGTAAATTTTTAAATCCCAAACATTTAAGATTTTTTCACTGGACTTAATTTGGGATTTGAATCCAAGAATCGGAAAACTGAACAAGGCTTGAAATCTTCATGCAGTGTGTTTAGATTCAGAAGGAACAGTTGAATAGTAAAAATGAAAGTAAACTAAAAAAATCTGCACATTGTTTAACTATTCCCTTTATTTTCAAAATAGAAGATTAGAGATCTTGGCCAGATAAATTAAAATGCTTAATAGTGACACAAAATTCAATTGAAACAGTGAAAACAAAAGTAAAAAACTATTTTGTCCACTTTGTAGTTACAGCAGTTCCAAACAAAAACCGTCAAATATAATATACTAAAAATATTATTTGCTCATTAATGTGTTTCTGCCGTTTCATGTCATTGTCTTTTTTAAATTTATGTTTCTGAAGACTTAACACAACCAGAGTGAATTTATGTGGCAGGGGCATTGCTAGGGATTCTAAAACCATAATTATTAAGAACTGTTTTCTGTAATTAAAATAAAGCTAAAAAAATAAATAAAATATAAAAAAATAGGTCTAAAACTTAAAAAAAATAATAATTTTGCTCTAGCAACTAACTAAAATAAATTGACCAAGTTACTTAATGTACTAAAACTTTAAAAGTAAAACTAAATTTACTAAAAAAAATTATTAAAGCTATATAGAAATATATATATTTTTAAACTAATAAGAGAATTACATGACAAAATGACTAACACTTAAACTTAAAAAAATAAAAATAAAGGTTACTTCAAAACATTATTAAATATTATAATAGTATATGAATAAAATCAAAAAAGCACTGCTGTTATTAAAATCACATATTTTGGTTCACTACAATTATTACTGATTTTATCCACAGCACGTACACTATTAACCGAGTCAGTCTTGCAGTGGCAGTTTATCTGTGGCAGTAGTTAATCTGAGATATTCTGACAGTGATTGTGTTTTCTCTCAAAGGTTTCTTATGGTCAAGTGTCTGTTCCAAAGTGGTTGCGGGTTGAAGACATGCACCCTGTGGATTACTACTCCACCTTCACCAAAAATTGCAGTGGCCACTTCACAAAAGAAGAGATAAGAAACATTAGAGCCTTTTACTATGCCATGTGTGCTGAAACAGACGGCATGTTGGGTGAGCAGCCAGACCCATGTTTGAGTGCTGTTTTGTCACTGGGTTTGATGTAAGGATATACTGGGATTGTGTGTCTGTAGGTGAGGTGATAGCTGCTCTCAGAGACACTGGCTTACTCAACAGGACAGTCGTACTGTTCACTTCGGATCATGGGGATCTAGCCATGGAACACAGGCAGTTCTATAAGATGTCCATGTTCGAGGGCAGCTCTCATGTCCCTCTGCTTATAATGGGCCCAGGAGTGAAATCTGGCTTTGAAGTCAGTCTACCTGCATCACTAGTGGACATTTATCCCACTGTGCTTGGTAAGGCTGGGAACTGATTGCACCACTAGTTTGAGTATAATGTGTAGTTACAAGCTGAGGTTCAGTTATTCAAAATAAAGCATGGCTTGGTAAAAAAAAAAAAAAAAAAAAAAAAAAATCATACTTCAGCCCATAAATATAACAAGTAGGTAAGATTTTGTATTTTTATTTATTTTGTTAAGAAATACTTTAATACTTTTAGTTAGCAAGGACACATTAAATTGACCAAAAGTAACAATAAAGACATTAAAATAAATAAATAATCATTTCTATTTCAAATAAATGCTGTTCTTTTGAGCTCAAGAATCCTGAAAAAAATGCATCACAGTTTTCACAAAAATAATAAGCAGCACAACTGTGTTCAACGTTGATAATAAGAATAAAATAAGAAATGTTTCTTGAGCGTGTATATATATATATATATATATATATATATATAATATAGTGTTTTTTCCTTTGGGATGAATTATGACCTGAAAATATTTTCATTCGTTTCCATCTGCTCTATATGTTTTTGTTAGATCTTGCTGGTGTTCCACAGCCAGGGGGTCTCAGTGGTCACTCACTAATCCCTCTGGTTTCTGGGGTCAGTGTTGAGTCCGCAGAGCCTCATCCCGGCTGGGTGCTCAGTGAATATCATGGTTGCAATGCGAACGCCTCCACATACATGCTGAGGATCGCCGAGTGGAAGTACATCACATATGCAGATGGATTGACCATTCCCCCACAACTCTTTAGTGAGTTTCTTCTCATGAGAGCATTGCTGATGATGTGTAATAAAACATATATATTCTTTTGCCATAGTATAAAACGTGCATGTGATGTCCCTGTTATATACAACTGTTTTAAGTAACTGGTTTCAATGTTCTCTCCACATAGACTTGTCCAAAGATGAATCAGAATTGAACAATGTTGCATCACATTTCCCTGATGTATGTCAGGACTTGGACAAGCTGTTACGCACAATTGTGGACTACCCCAGTGTCTCCCAAACCGTTCACCGCTACAATAAGCAGCAGTTTCTGGAATGGAAGCAAAGCCTGGGAGACAGTTACTCCCAGGTCATAGCCAACCTCCGATGGCACATTGACTGGCAAAAGGATGCCAAGTCCTATGAGACAGATATTGAGGAGTGGCTATTAGGGTTGGATTGACCATCAGATTTGTAACTGTCAGTGATCAGCACAAGCAAGAGATGATTCCTGTTTGAAACAAAAGAACAAAGTCAAGGCTTGCTACCCAGACAATGTACCTGAAACATAGTTTGCCTCGTAAAGAGCTTACTATAATTACTGAAGATGCACTCTAATTGTAAAATAACCTAAAATATTATTTTATTATTTGGATTTGGATTTAATAATTTAAATAAAGGCTCTGCCCTTGTTTTGTTTTGTTTTTCAAGTCATATAGTACATTTAAAATCACAAAGTGCTACATAATTCAAGTAATAAAAATACACTATTTGAACAAATACTCAAATATATATATATATATATAATATATATATATATATATATATATATATATATATATATATATATATATATATATTTGAGTATTTGTTCATATTTGAGTATTTGTTCAAAGTGTATTTTTATTACTTGAATTATTCATTTACCATGGTATTTACATGGCACTGCAAGTTATCGCCAAAAAAATACAATGCGTACGAAAATATGATAATGGTTTTTGATAATTATTTTTGTTTTCGTACGTGTTTTAGGATGATTTTAGCAAATTCCCAAAGGTAATCAAGAAGTGGAGGTGATGGAACATAGTTTATGTAATACTTCGCACTACCGAAGGGGGTGATAGAAAAAGCCAAAAACTTTAAAACCCAGCAGATAATCGTGAAACGTGTGTGTACGAGCAACAGCAGACAGCAGTGTATTGATGCTTGACTTCTATCGCGGCACGGGTCACGTGAGGATCAAAGGCTTGAAGACAAACTCGATCGATCCCCTGACCTCGTCGCTGCGTGTCGTCATTTGTTTGATACTCGAGTAGGATGGGCTTTCACACCTGGCGCGGTTTACATCAGACCTGAAGCGACTTCGGAGTTAGTGTTGTTGTTTAGGCTAGTTTTAATCATTATTATAACGCGATCTGAAGTTATTAAAATTAAAAACAGTACGACTGCGGGCTTTTTCCCTACTTTTTCCTGATGTCGGACTGCAGCTCGTCGGGTTCAGATGAGGATTTGGACCCGGAGATAGAGCTGCTGGACGAGCTCGGGGGCACGCTCAGTAAGGTAAGGTTAAACGTAAGGTTACTGTAAAACACTACACTTTTAAATGCTTTGTTAGTGTGCAACAGTATTTGGGACAGGTTTTGTGGAAATTAAGGTTAGATAATTATTTACGTTTGTTTATATGTGACTGAAGCTTTTTGTTAGTTTTATGACTGCGCATGTTTGCCCGATCAATGCAATCAGTAACCCATGAGCAGTATCCGACTGAAACGACGCGGTCTACGTTGCAGTGAATCAGGTGAACTGTTTTGTGCGAACCGCTCTAAACGTTTCGTTCGTGAATCTGACTGATTCGGTCGAGCGGCTCTCGAGTCAGTACCTCAATCCTAACATCGTCGCTTCCAGGCATGTCAAACTAGATTACAACATTTTATGATTGTTTTTGAGCTAAGAAGTGTGAATACATTTTATTAGCGTTTATTGTAACTTCAGTAAATATTTAGGTTCTAAATGACTTTGTAATGAGCGTTATAAGGTAGATATGAAATCCCAGTAAACTCCATTACAAACTAAATAGTCTAAAATATAAATATAGAAATGTATTTTATTGTAATGTATTAGAGCATGTAGTTGCTTCCTGACACCAATCAATCGCCTTTTTTTGGTTAATTTATTATTATTATTATTATTTTTTTTTTTGGTGATCCAACTACTAAATTTATGTCTTTTATCTTTAGATAATTATTTTGTGCAAAATATCAGTCATTAGCTATGACTCGGCTTTTCAGGGAAAGCCGTAATTTGTACATTTTTTTTGTGAAAGAGTACATCAATACATTTGGAACTTGCAGTAAAAGTTATATTTTCATTTTTAATGTATCAATGTTTGATAAGTTTTATTTTACTTTTATTTATGTGTGTGTGTGTGTGTGTGTGTGATATATATATATATGTATATATATGTGTGTGTATATGTATGTATGTATATATCTATATGTGTTTTTCTCTTTAACCTCTTTTTTTGAAAGCATTAGTTTATACAATTATATTTTTCTCTTTAACCTCTTTTTTTGAAAGCATTAGTTTATACACTTATAAGTTATGTTAAGAAATTTATACTGAATTAACCCAATTAGTTATTGTAGTTTGGGTAATGTTAAAGTCACCTACTGAACTTTGAAGCCTTGAACCTTCATGAAGGTTTAATCTTTGTTTTGCAAGTACTTGAAGAGATAATTGTAAGACACGAGATATGAATAACGATCTATGTTCATTTTCAGTGGACAAACTACATTCATGGATGGCAGGACCGCTGGATTGTGCTGAAGGGCAATATTTTCAGTTACTACAGGTCAGCAGATGAGAAGGAGTACGGCTGTAGAGGGTCAATCTGTCTCAGCAAGGCTGTCATCACGGTAAGCTGATGTGATCTGTAGAGCATCCTGTCATGTTTATCTGGACGATTATCAGGGGCTTAGCTTGACCGCAGTATTTTGACTTCACAGTGGTGTGGAGAGCTGATATGTACCACAGTGTGAAAATATTTGAGAAGTAATGCTTCCTGCGCATCATGCAGTGTTTATCTGTCAGCGGGGAAGCTGTTGTACTTGTTTTGGGGGTTTCTCTTAAACGGCATGATTGTTTCAAGGTGGACAGAGCAGAAGATGAGGTTGAGTACAAACAAAGTCCCTTTAAGGCAAGTCATATCACTCTGAGGCCATCTTTGCAGGGTTCTTAAAGTGCTTGAAATACTTGAATTTGACTTTTTGAAATCGAAGTCCTGGAAAACCCTTGAAAACAGCCATGTTTTTGAGAAGGTACTTGAAAAGTGTATATGAAATAAGTTTTATTGTTTTCCCTCTA